>NW_021604612.1:5489612-5505384 GCF_004785775.1 Grammomys surdaster
CAACCAACCAACAACCAACCAACCACCAACCAACCAACCAACCAACCCACCCACCCCCCCCAACCAAATCAAGCAAATAAAACAAAAACAAACCAAAAAATACAAACAGAAAACAATAGACAAAAAAGGCTGCTGGAGCCTTGAGTATGGTTGGAGCCTTGAGTATGGTTGGCTGGGGTGTCTCGGCCTCTGTCAGGCTCCCCTGTCTACATTCTCAGGAGATGTTGCCTGCCTCCTGCCTGCCTTTTTTTCTTTCTTTTCTTCCTTCCTTTCTTCCTTCCTTTCTTCCTTCCTTTCTTCCTTCCTTCCTTCCTTCCTTCCTTCCTTCCTTCCTTCCTTCCTTCCTTCCTACCTTCCTTCCTTCCTTTCTTGGCTTTACTTGGCATTACCAAAGACACAGTGTATATGAAAAGGAGGCTCTGTTCACGAAAAGAAATGCTGGAGACCGAGGAAGCCCCCCAAAATCTGGAAAGTGTATAAAAGAGGATAGGACATGTTGGTGCATATGTGTATGTGCACACACATGTGTATATGTGCATGCATGCACCATAGCATGCGTGTGGGGGTTAGAGGACAGCTTTCTTTCTTTCGGCAGTCAGTCTTTCCTTCTACTACATGCATCTTGGGGATCACACTCAGGTCGTCATCAGGCTTGGCGGTGAGCAACCCATTTTCAGGATCGAGCTGTTGCTTCTGCACAATAAGATCTTGCTCTCTTGTCCTTGAAACAGCTAAGGTGGAGAGGGATGGAGGAATAAATTTCTACTCCTGCCTCATGTGCACTTACACAGACACACATGAATACACACTCACATGTGAACACACAGTGAACACATACACAACACACATGAACACACGCATGAACACATACACATGAGCACACACATGAACACATACACATATGAATACACACATAAATACATAGACATGTGAGCACACAATGAGCACACATGAACATACACATGAATACACATAAACACATACATGCATGAACACACACACATGAATACATAGACATATGAGTGCACACATGAACACATCCACACATATGAGGACACACATGAACACTCACATGAACACATACACATCTGAGCACACATGAACACACATGAACACACACATGAACACACACATGAACACAAATACATGAACACATATAAACACATACATACATGAACACACACACATGAATACATAGACATATGACTGCACACATGAACACATACACACATATGAGGTCACACATGAACACTCACATGAACACATACACATCTGAGCACACATGAACACACATGAACACACACATGAACACAAATACATGAACACATATAAACACATACATACATGAACATACACATGAATATATAGACATATGAGTACACACACAAACACAGACACACATATGAGCACATACATGAACACTCACATGAACACATACACATCTGAACACACATGAACACACACATGAACACATATACATACATGAACAGCACATATGAACACACACACATGAATTCTTTTATAAGCTTTTGTTTCCAAATCCTTTTAAAGGATAATTTCAGCTATGACTTTAATTAGGTAATTAATTCCCAGTTACACCCTTATTTGGAAGCTATAGCTGTATAAAACACAAGTGAGGAAAGATAACACCTCCATCCCTGGTCCTTGGAGCCATGGTAACTACGGTTAATACTGTAATTGGGATCCTGTAGGCATCTACTTGGGTTTATAGTCATATGTGATGTACTGCTTTCTTTTCTCATGGCCGGAGCTGCACCTCCCTTACCAGTATGACACACTGTACTTGTGCATGAATCTCTCTCTCCCTCTCTCTCTCTCTCTCTCTCTCTCTCTCTCTCTCTCTCTCTGTCTCCTGTGTGTGTGGTGTATGTGTGCTTTATGTGCACATGTATGTGTGTGAACCCATGTGTGCACACAAAGGCCAGAAATGGAGATGGATGACCTGCACTGTTCATCTTTGTCCGACGCCCTTTGAGGCAAGGTCTCTCGTTCTGTCTGGGGCCAGCCTGTGAGCCTTAGAGCTCTTCCTGTCCCCACTAGTGCTAGAGCACTGCAGCACACCACCGACCACTCCTGTTTTTGTGATGGGGGCTGGGGATTTGAACCCAGGTCTTCATGCTTGCTCAGCAGTCATCCACTGAACCATCTCTGCGGCTCCGTTTCTCCTAGACGTCCCCTTGGCTTCCCCAAATCACATCTAGAATATTCTTGATGCTTGCCTCAACTTTTAAACCTCGTGTTCTCTCTGTGGGGTCCGATGTCTCAAGGCTTTTACTGGCCTGAGGGGAGAGAACCAGGCTCTGTAGGATCCAAAAATATCTATCTATTTTGCCTGTGTTTGAACCCTGAGCTTTTCCATCCAGCCAATTCCAATTTTATGCCCGGTCTGGGCCGGATGGTTTGTAGTTTGGAAGAGAATAGGCCTGGCTGAACAGATTCATTATGTAAATTAGATTTCAGGAGAGATCTTTTTGTCTATTTTAGAAAACTAATTATGTTCAAGTATTTAAAGTCATCGACACACACCTACAGATCATCGTGCTAATTATGACAAGGCAGGCTGATGTCAGAGCCAGGGTACAGATGAACAGTGAGCTTGCAGATAGCAGAGGAGCCATTAAACTGGGGACAGTTCTCCCCTCCTGGTCAACATTTCCTTTCAAGTTTGTCCTTAGGTAACGCTTGGTGCCAGACTGACTACGGAGGTCCAGGGCCACTGCAGGTGTTGCTTCTGTGGTCCCCGGGAGCAGGAGGCAAGTATAGACTCATGAGTCCCACGTTAAACAGGTTCAAGACCTGTCCTGGTCAAGGGGATACTGACTTTTGTGATGATTCCCAGAGTCCCAGGTTTAAAATTCAACTTGAGAATTCCTAGTCCCCATACACCAATCAGAGGTAGCCTAGCCTGAGCAGGGTGGCCTGCTCACAGACATATGGCCTCCTTAGCAGGTGGTCAGAGGACCCGGGAGGCAGCTTAGGGAGGACCTAGGCTCACTTTACCTGCGGCTTCTTTTGAAAATCTTGTCCTGGGAGTTGCTGCCAAATTCCTGCCAACACTTCCTCTCTCCCTCCCTCCTCCCCTCCCTCTCTCCTTCCCTTCCTCTTTCTCTCCCTCCCTCTCTCCTCCCTGCTTCCCTCCCCCCTCTTCCCTCCCTCCATCTCTTCCTCTCTCCCTCCTTCCTTCCCATTTTCCTTTCCCCTCAATCTTCCCCTCTTTCTCTCCCATCTTCACCTCAAAGGGCTGAGGCTCAAACCCACGGCCTGACACATGGCAGCAATTGTGGAGGCACAGAATTTCTTAACTTCCAATCAACGGTCTCTTCCACAAGGCCTCTGATGTTTGGATTGGAACATGCATCCTATCTAGTTGCTTCTTAGAAGACTTTTTTTTTTTTTTTTTGGTGTCTTACATATTGTTGTTCATTTCTTTTTTTTTTTTTCCTCTAAGTCTTTTTGTTACTACTCTGCATAAGGGAGTTCTGGGCCCTCCTTCTTTCTCCTTCAGCATTAATAAATTCCCCCTTTTCAATCCCAGGCCCCAGATTCTACTTTGAGGAAACAAGACATATTATTCAGGCATGAAATTAATACTGTCAGGTGAATCGATATGGAAATCAGATTTGGAAGTCGACAGAGACGCTTACAAGACTGTGGCTGTCACCTTGGTCTCAGTCTGAGGAGGCAAGCGTGGACCGGGCGGCCACGGGTGGCCGTGGAGTTGTGGGTTTTGTGTGTTGGTGCTATGATTCAGACTCAGGGACTTGGTCATGTTAGCCATGCATTCTAGCACAGCCTCCCTCCCCCATATATATAGGTGCGGGTTTCCACCCATGCTCCTTCAGTTTGGTTAGAACACCTCCCTGCTTGATCTTGGAGACACAGGAAGTTAAGTTCGAGGTTGAAGTCACAAAGAAGCTCATGTCAGGCTCCAGTCGGCTGTGGCTTTTGTCCCCTCCATAGGAAGGATGCGGCGAGCAACTGGTGACACCCACCAGCCTCGTGTGTAACCAGTTACAGCAATGCTGGGTCTTGTACCTAGAACAGGTGTGCGTGTCATTGTGAGTTCAACCTAACAGGCACTGAGCACATGGTGTGCCTGATATTCCACATGTTGTAGCCGATAGATTCTCACAGGCAACAGAAGAGCCGGCTGGTGGCACAGGTCAATTGTGTCCTACATCTGTGATGCTTGGATCTAAGGGGATTGAGACTTTGAATTTTTCCAATTTCTCACGTGTGCAGTGAATCTCAGAGGACCCGAGTCTAAAAATGCTAAAAATGAAATACGTTTGGGTCTTATAGGCAGGTCCCTTAAGCACACAGCTTGAAGGTAACCCTATACCTCATTTATTTATTTTATTTTATTTGTATGAATGTGTGCCTGTGTGTATGTGTGGGACAAACACACATACACACAGACCACAGATCTTGATGTGGTCCCTCAGGTGTTATCTTTCTTTTTTTTTTTTTTTTTTTTGAGGCAGGGTCTCTCACTGGCCTGGAACTCAACAAGTCACAGTCACTGGTCAGTGAGCATCAGGGTTCTGCCTACATCTTCCTCCCCTGCTATAAGCAAATGCCTGATTGTATTTTGTTATTTTACTTTTTTTAATGTAGGTTCTAGGGATCGAACCCGGGTCCCCATGCTTGCAAGGCGACTACTTTATACCTTTAAGTGTTACCCTAGCCCTTCCTATCACATTTTAAACAAGCTTGCTTATGAGACGACGGTTGCATGCCCCTGAAGGATCGCACCCATGGTGTCATGTGACATGCTCAGAGGCTTGGATGTGGGACCATCCAACATCCCGGATGCTCAGTTGCTTGTAAAACCACATTGTGCTGCGATAGAATTCTCCCACATGAAATCAGCACAAGGCTAGTTCTGGAACCTACTACAGTGTGAATAGCTGTTTGGTAATAATTGGCAGGAAAGAGGTCTGTACACTCAGTACCGGCTTCTGTCACAGAGGGGTTTTGTAGCTGGTTGATTGACGCCTGTGGCGCACACCCTGTAGTCTCTGCAGACTCCAACCCCAGCAGGTCATGCTCTGGAGACCAGTGTCTCCCTGGAATAGCATTCAACCAGGTTGTGGGGCAATGGAATGTGAATGGAATGACCCTCATGTCACTGCCTTTTATAGAAATGATAGGTGACTCACAGTTTCTATTATTTTATTTGCAGGCAAGACTGTGTGTGTGTGTGTGTGTGTGTGTTACACTTACCTGAGTGTGCATGTGAGACCAGAGTGAGCACTGGGTGTCTTCTATCATATTCCTCTTATTCCTAGGAGGCAGGGGCTCGCAAGAGCCTGGAGCTGGGCTGCATGCAACCACCAAGCTCCAGAGTTTCCTCTGGTTTTCACCTGTGCCCTCCCACATCAGTACTGGGTTTAGAGGTGCAAGCTGCCACATCTGTCTTTTTATTAAAATGAGGATACTGGGGATTTGAACCTGGGTCCTCATGCTTGCCCAGCAAGAGCTCTTACCTGCCAAGCCATCTCCCTAGCTCTGGTTAGCTTTTGATTTGGGTTCTTACTGTGTCTAGGTTTGAGATCATGACTCCCCCTGCCTCAGGAGTTTGGGGATTGAGCGTAAATCTATGTTTCTATGTCTGATGGCTGTGGTTTATGTCACTGGACAAGGGACAGGGTGCTTGCCTACTATAGAATCATACTCCGGGGAAGCAGCTTATACACTGTGGGACCTAAACCACTATGGGAAGATTTAAGTCCCCATGAGATGCCGGGCGGTGGTGGCACATGCCTTTAATCCCAGCACTTGGGAGGCAGAGGCAGGTGGATTTCTGAGTTCGAGGCCAGCCTGGTCTACAGAGTGAGTTCTAGGACAGCCAGGGCTACACAGAGAAACCCTGTCTCGAAAAACCAAAAAAAAAAAAAGAGCCCCATGAGATAATTTAACATATAAAATTATTTACTATTTTAACATCATCAGAAAAGAGCAGGGCTGACATCTGGATCCAGTATCATCAGGTGATATTTGATACTTGTCGTGAGGTTTCCAGAAAAATCAATTTAAAGAGACAGCAAATGGGACTCAGGAGATATCTCAGTTGATAAATGTTGTCACCAAATCTGAGGACCCGAGTTCAGTCCCCAGGACCTACATGGTGGAAGGAGAGAGCCAACTCCCACAAGTTTTCCTCTGACATCCATATGCATATAAGCTTTCTCCTACTAAATAAATGAATAAATAAATAAATAAAATAAAGTGAGCTGAAAAGCAATAGTCAATTGTAATAGCAATACAGTGTCTAGTATGTAAAAGTCTCCTTGTGTAACAGCGTCTGTTACAATGAATGCACTCAACAGAAATGAGAAATAGAAACAGCCACCAGGGAACTGTGGGGGGACGGGAACAGGCAGGATTGATGTCTGATACACTGTATCAGCAGCCAGTAAGCAGAAAGAATGCAGGGTTCAGCTTGCTTTCTCCTTCTTAGGGAATCTTGAATAGTAGCCTATGGATTGGTGCTGCCCATGGTGGGTCTTTAACCTAACTTAGAGAATCCCTCACCAGGCTGTGTAGAGGTTCCTGTTCCAGGTGAATCTAGGTCTGGCCACGCTGACAGTTTTTATTTAGCCACTCCAACCTCAAGGCCTAAGTTCTATTGAGAAAAGTTGGGTTTTGCTTTTTTTTGCTTTCGAATGTGAAACTTAGGCAGATTAGAAAGAGCAGAAGAGTGGGCGAGAACCGTCCTTAAACCATTTGGGTATGTTTATTGATGGGTGTGTTGGTGCATGCCTAGAGTCTTGGCATTCAGAACCCTGAGGCAAAGGGATTGTCCTAAGCTGGAGATGGACCTGTGCTATATAGTGAGTTCAAGGTCAGCCTTAGCTATAAAGTGAAACTGTTTCAAAACACCAAAACCAGGGCTGAGGAGATGGGTCAGTGGTACCAACACTCGCTGCAGAGGCATGGGGACCTGAGTTCTGAGCCTAGCATGCACAGAAAAGGTGGGGTCTGGCTGCTACACCTAGAACCCCAGTGCTGTGTGCCACGGGCAGATGGCTAGGGCTTGCTAGCTTCCAGCCTAGCTTCAGGTTAAGAGAAAGACCTGTATCAAAGGAGTTAAGGCTGAGAGATAAGAACACTTATCATCCTGGGTATTAGCACTTATCAACATACACACATGTACACACAGACATACACTCACACAGGCTCACATACACATATTCATATACACGCATGCTCACACGTACACACACAGATACCCACATACATGCTCACACCTTCACATACACACACACTCATACACATACTCATATATATACATGCTAACACTTACACACAGATACACACTCTCACATATTCACATACACACTCACACATACTCATATATACACGCTCACACACACAGCTACACACACATGCTCACACATTCACATACACATACTCACACACATTCACACATATTTGAGCATAAGCCTATGTACACTCACACACATGCATATACACTCACACACAGACACATATTCACACACACACACGCACACACTTCCTCACACACAGGCACATATACACATACTCATGCTCACACACACTCATACACATACTCAAACACACTCACACACAGATACGCATATCTACCGATACTTAGTCATACATAAACACACTCATACACACATATACACACACATGCAATACACTCACACATACAGACACATATTCACACACACTTTTACACACAGGCACACATATACACACACTCAAATACACTCACATACAGAAACACGCGTATTAGCTACACAGTCAGTCATACTCACATTTACACACACACACACACACACACACACACACACCTCTACCCAGTCTTAGCTCATGCTTGAGGTCCCCTGTGTGATTATGGTGCTGGAAATGTCCTATGGAATCCCTTTCCCCCCCAAATCACCCCCACACTGATCCTATCGGCTCTGCTGCTCATGTCAACCCAGGGCTGCTGAGCCACCAGTGGAGTAAGGGGTTTGTGTGGCTCAGTCTCAGGACTGAGGTTCTGCGATACAGCGGCTCAACCGTGTACAACAAAGTGTGGCTGCCCCGGAGGGCTTCATTTGTCGGTAGGATTTATGGCTTCCTTTTATCTTGCTCTGTGGTAATCGGGTTGAGTTTTTCTCCTTTCTCCTCTCTGCTCGGCCAGTGGTGCCTGCCTTCTGGGAGGAAATGTCACTTGCTTACCAAATTAAAAGCCCCGAATCTGTTCACTCTAGAGCATCGAGCCATTGCTGGGAGAGAGTCTCTGTTCCGCGTCTGGTTCTCCGACCTATTTAATAGGCTTTGAAATGAACCTTTTAGTATAATAGATGGGGAACATCAGAATCCCTTCCAAGGCCAGCTTTCCTCTCGTGCCTGGCTCCCAGATGGCACTATGCATCCCGGAGAGCAGCTGCCTGAGACTTTGATTTAAGATGGTGACAGATAGTAGGGTAGGGTGGAATGGTGACACTGAGGCAGATGAGAACACAGCTTGGGACAGCTAGGAGACTCAAAGTAGATGCAGAAACTGGAGGCCATGGTGGTGAAGCCACCCCGAGTCAAGGGTGTGGCCTCAGCCTCCAGAACACAAGGCAGCCACGTAACAGTGAAAACCAGCCTTACGAAGGGGACATGGGTGTGTGTACTGGATAAAAGGACAATTAATTCTGGGTCTGTCCTAGGATGAGATCAGCAACCCCTCCTCCAGACAGAAGTTGCACTACTTTTCTTGTTGCTGTGGCAAGGTACCTGACACGGGCAACTTAAGGAAAGAAGGAGTTGCTTTGATTCACGGTTTGAAAGTCCACAGTCCACTTCTATGGGGTTGCCATAGCAACGGGGGAGGGCATGATGCAGCTGGTCTCCAACAAGGAAGCAGAGAGAGAGAGAGAGAGAGAGAGAGAGAGAGAGAGAGAGAGAGAGAGAGAGAGAGAGATGAAGGCAGGAACTCGGCTCAGAGTCTCCCAGGGTGTTCCATTGATGGACTGAGCACACTACAAGATGGCTCTACCCACATTGAAAACTGGTCCTTTCAGCCCAGTTAACCCGGTCTAGAAACATCTTTCCCAGACCTGCTCAGTGGGGAGCCTCACAGATGACTCTAGGTCCTGTCAAGGAGACAAGCATCATAGAAGGCTGTCTGGGGTTCTCTCACACATATATGTTCATTTGGCATGTGTCTGAGTGCCTGGGTGATGCCATATCCCAGAAAGGCTTCTCTGGGGAGCATCTGAGCCCTGTTTTCCAGGAGCTGACAACGGAACCAAGAACTAGCCAAGATTAGCCAGTGTCCTGAGAAAGTTGCCAGCAGTGTGGGTTAGTTCAGGTTTTGTTTAATGCTGTCATTGGGTTGTCCAGCATTAAGACAGTTGTTCATTTTCTCAGTCTTCCTGGCTGTGTATTTATGCTTGCCCTCCTAGAAGGGCTCTCTGTAAGGAGGGCTGTCACTGTCATGCATGACCTATGAGTTGTCAAGAGGTCCCTGTAAGAGTCCAGGGAATATAGATTTTAAGAAACCTCACAAAATTTATTCATTTTTAATGTATTGTTGTTGTTGTTGTAGGTGGTGTGTGTGTGCGTGTGTGTGTATGTGTGTGTGTACACGTGTGTGTGACAGAGTAGTCAGAGGTCATTATCAGGTGATTTTATCTCTTGCTTTCCATCTCACTTTTGGGGACAGAGTCTCCCACTGAATCCGGCTACACTGGTTGGCTAGTGGATTCCCAGGAACTGATCTGTCTGGTTTTGTCTCTTCCCCCATCTCTGGGGCTATAGACGAATGCTACCACCTGGTTCTTTACATGGACGCTGATGGTCAAACTCATGCTTGCACACTCAGCTGAGCCCTCCCCTTGGCCACCTAAACTCTTTCTTAAGAAGATCATGACCTAGAAAAGACAGTGAAATCACCAGTTATAATGCACTGGAAAAGGGCTGATGAGGGAAACAAATCTAGATGACGCTCATTTAAGACTTTTATTTTATTTTATTTTATATTTGGAGCCAGTAACAGCTTCCCAGAGGACTGACCTGTAACATAGGGGCCAGCAGACAGTTCTGTAAGGAGCCAGGGGGTTAAAACTATCAGGCTTTCTATATCTCTCTGGTCTCTGCTGGGGTCGTTCTACTCTGCCATTTGGAAAGAAGAGCAGCCATGGACAGTATGCAAATGATGGGTGTGGGCATGTTCCAATAAAGTTTTATTCAAAAGAACAAGGGGTGGGCCAGATTGGACCTTTGGCTTGAAGTTTGTCTATACCTAATCTGAGAGGATAGAGGATCAGGTAAAGAGAAGCGGCCATACCTAGGCAGGAGAGTGGACCACTTTGGGAAATAATATGTGTGTGTGTGTGTGTGTGTGTGTGTGTGTGTGTGTGTGTGTGTGAGAGAGAGAGAGGGGGGGGGGACACCAGAGGGTTAAGTAAGAGCCCAGGTTTACTCTGAGTCAGTCAGTAGAGAACCTTCTAGAAGGGCTCTCTGTAAGGCTGGCTATCACCTGTCATTAATGCTTTTAGCTGTACAACATTTTGACCTTGAGACTTTGGTCCAGCTGCTCAGAATGCTTTCCTTCCTCTTTGTCATTAATTAACTCTTGCAGGTGTGCCCCGAGCTTTCCAGAACACCACTCAGTGTGGTTCTGGTAGCAAGGCTGAGCGGAAGCCAATAGGAGGCACTACCATCTGCTTCTGATGGCTGCTGGCAGAGAACAGAGCCTCAGACCCTCTTCTAGTACCAGACACCTCCCGCCCGCGTCACCTCCAATGGCCAGGCGACAACTCCTGTTGGGTGGCTTAGGCCTGTGCCGTTTAAACTGAATGTGGCCGGAAACCTTCTGGTTGCTCATAATGAGCCCTGCCCTGGCTCCTGTTCCCTGTAGGGTGGAGTTATTCATTAATTCAAATTAATAGAGGAAGAAGAAAACCCTTTAACAACCCCCTGGACCTCCAGACAGACAGGTCCTGCCTCACCATAGCCAGACTCTTGGAAGCTTTTCCTCCAGGGCTGGCCAATCAATGGGTTTCAAGAGGAAGATGCCAAGCTGTCCTTTCTAGACCCAGCTTTGTCTTTGGGATCATCTTTTGAACACCAGGAAGGTGGCCTCTGTGAGTGGCTATGGTTCCCCTTACAGGAGGCCAAACCCACATTTTTCTGCCTGTATATTCTACTATCAGAGAACAGACAGTTGATATCAGAAATAGCCAGTGTTTGTTTACAGCAGCCGCCCGATGTGTTCTAGCATTACCCTGCATCAACCCATGAGGCGGGTTTGTCAGGATCTCTTTTTAAGAGGTGGTCTTCGGGCTGGTGAGATGGCTCAACGGTTGAGAGCACTGACTGCTCTTCTGGATGTCATGAGTTCAAATCCTAGCAACCACATGGTGGCTCACAACCATCCATAAAGAGATCTGATGCCCTCTTAAGGGTGTCTGAAGACAGCTATAGTGTGCTTACATATGATAAATAAATAAAAAACTTTTGGGCCAGAGTGAATGGCACCAGAGTGAGAGGGAGAAGGGAAGGGGGAAAAATTATTCAAAGAGAAAGAGAGAGAGAGAGAGAGAGAGAGAGAGAGAGAGAGAGAGAGAGCGCCAGACAGGTACCAGAGGTTCAAATCTTTCAACACAGAGCTTGGAGTCCATAGATGAAGGCTCAGGAAGTGTTTGATGGATGGATGAACAAGGAAGTATTTAATGGATGAATGAATGAATGCATGAGTGAATGAATGATTTCCCAGCATAGAACAAGTAAGAAAACCAGCTTCACACTGAGACCGTATTCCTCAGTTCCCTCATGGCAGAGTGCTTCTGGTCAATGTACCCTTCAGTTCCTTCTAGTCTTGATTTTGCAGGGTAGGGTAATGTGGAAACACCCTTCACTGTCAAGATGGGAACTCAGGCACCTAGTCACATCCCATCTGCCTTCAAGAGCAGAGAGAAAGAAATACACCCATGCCACCTGCTTCCTTAAATAGTTCAGCATCACTTGCCTAGGGAATGGTGTTACCCACGGTGGGCAAATCTGGTCCACCCATCTCAATGGACAATTAAGACATTCCCTCACAGACCTGACCACAGTCCAACATGATCTTGACAATTCTCCGGTTGAGGTTTTCTTCTCAGGGCACGCTGGTTTGTGTTAAGCTGACGTGTAAAACTAGCCATCATGCATTCCTTCAACAAAGCTAGGGATGTTTTGTTGTTGTGTGTTTGTTTTTGTTTTGTTGTTTTGTTGTTGTTGTTCGCTGTTGGGAGTGAGAACACTTCTACATTGTTGTTATAGACAGCCTCTGTACTAATGCATCCAAAGATGCTTTTCTCTATAGATGCCACAACACAGGTACGGGTAAGATGAGCTTGCATGAGTCCGTATTCTTGGGGAGAAAAGCTACATTGCCATTGGGCTGTGGGTACCAGAAAAACTGTAGATTATATTTGCTGTTTCTAAAAAAGATGCCGTGCTGATGACATTTTTGGTCTTGGTATTTTATAAGCCTTTTTGTGCTCATTGTAGACCCCCACTCCCAGCAACACTTTAAAGTCGGGCTGCTGGTTGCGCGGTGCTAAAGGAAGCTAGCATGTCCCATGTAGAGGTCCCAATTCCTAATACGCATGCGCTGTCCCACGTGGCTGACCCATTCCTAATACACATGCGCCTTCTCCAGTTCTTCCTTGAGCCTGCACCAAGGGATGGTTGAGAGGCAGAGTTCATGGTTGTCGGTACTGCACACTTGCTGTAGTTGCTTGCCACGGCTGGTCCACGAGGTAGAGGCAACCTGAAGACCTAAGGGTGCCACTCTCTTGCTGAGCCCCTCTGTGTCTGTCACCCCAGCTCAGGTGCCAGCCAGAAGCATCCTACAAAAAGTGAGCCGAGTCCAGACGGAGAGCCAAGGGTCTCCAAAGCTGTTATCCTCGCTTGGCGGATCTCGCAGGATGCTCATGCCAGAGCACTGTTCCGATGTATTCTCAGCTGCCCACTTAAGTTTTCGAGATTCTTCCTGATGTGCGAGGAATCTTGAGGCTCCACGAGCCGCAGGGGCCTCTCGGAAGTTAATGTCCCGTTCCAGGTTGTGATGGACTGCAGCTGGGGTATCTGCCTGGGGGCCAATTTACTGTGAGCAGCCCAGGAAATTTGGACTCCAGTGAAGAATTTGAGAGTTTACTTAATCATGGCAAGCTCAGGGTATTAAAAGTGGCAAAACTTGCCAGTAGTGCGGCCTAGCGACAGCACCTTTACCTGTGGGTCCATAGGGCTGGCGGGTTCCCGAGCTGGTTCAGTCAGTAAGCCCGAGGAGGCAACTTTGATTCTTGGGAGACTCACATGATGGAAGGAGAGAACTAACTGCCACAGGCTATCCTCTGACCCTCACAAGCTCAACCTGACCTATGCCATATCTCAATGAGCTCACAGACACACACACACACAGACACACACACACTAAATATACACAATTAACTGTACCAAAAGTTCTTTTAAAAAGTCACAGATTTTAAGTCTATGGGTTTGGGTTTGTGAAGTGCACATGAGTGTGTGGGTGCATACCTGTGTATGCACACACAGAAGCTACAGTAGGATCTGGGGTAACTCCCACTATCACTCTCTGAATCCCTCTGTCTCTACCCCAGTGCTGGAGTTCCAGGCACATTGAGCCATACCAGACTGTGTATGTGGGGGCTGACGATTCGAACTCAGGTCAGATGCTGTCACAGGGATTCACCTCTATGTGGCACGGGGTCTCTCTTGTCATGTATGAGCCATTGACAGTTCATTGCTGACCAAACATGAATTTACCGGTTCTCAGCGTGTCTGTTCTCCGGTGCCAATCGCAGACAGCACGTTTTGTTTTTTTTGTTTTTTTTTGACTTACAGACTCCAGGCTAGAAACCCCCAAATCAAAGTGTTCGCTGAGCCGTGAGCCTCCATAGCTTCTAGACAGATTCCTTTCTTGTCTCTTTGTGATTGCCATGAGCCTTGGGGTTCACTGGCACGGGGCCATATCGTTCAAAGTCGGCTTCTCTCTTCATGAAGTTAGTAGGCATCTCTCTATCGGAAAGGCGCCAGCTGAGAGGTCAGGCTGTCTCTAATCCAGACTGACCTCCTCTTAACATGTTCCCCATCTACAAAGGCCACAACTTGTCAACTAAGGTCACACTAATGGGGAATAGGGATTAGAATGCCAATGTGTGTGTGTGTGTGTGTGTGTGTGTGTTTCAAGCTGTATCTACCCAACAGCTAAAGCTACCAGGCATCCTTCCATGAATTTACTGCCCCCTCCAACCCCAGTGTGTGCTTATGTGTGTGAAATATGTGTGTGTGTGTATATGTATGTGTATATATGTGTATATTGTGTGTATATATGCATATATATATGTATATATGTATATATATGTATGATTTATGTGTCTGCATGTGCATATATGTGCATGCCATAATACTCCTGTGGATGCCAGAACAGAGGACATCTTGTGGGAGTCAGTCCTCTCCCTCTGCCATGTAGATCCCAGACACGGAGCTGAGGTCCTCAGGCTTGGTGGGCTGCGCCCACTGAGCCATCTCACTAGCTCATGTCCTTCTGTCAGAATCCATTTGCCTATTTTTAAGTGGCGTGTCTACGTTGTAGTCACTGGGTTGTGTGTCCTATGTCAGAGATATGGACATTGTTTTCCCCCAGTCATTAGCTCTCGTGGTCACTTTCCTCTAATTTATTGTCTCTCAAAGAGCTGAAGTTTGCATTTCGATGGAGTCTGAGTTATGGATTCCTTTTCTCTCATACATGGTGTCTTCCGTTTCTTAAAGAGCCAGCCAAGCCTGACCTTGTCAATGCATTCTCCATTTTCTTCTGGATGCTTTATAGTTTTAGCTTCTGTGATGGGCTTATGACCAAGCTCAATGTTTATCTTTGCATACAGTAAGTCAAGGCATAGGGTCCCACGAGCCCACGAGCCCACCACTGGGTCACCTGGAACCTTCGTCAAGTGTGAATCAGCTAGACACATGTGGACATCTTGCAGTGATCAGTGGTCTGATTTTTCTGTGTGTTGGACCATCTGTTCATAGGTCTGCATACTTGAGTGGCAAGACCACTCCATCCCTTCCTGCCTTCCTGTCTTTCCATCCACCACCTCTCTCTTTTCTTCCCTCCCTCCCTGAGGTTTTCTTTTTCTGGAGTGAGTGTAGGTTCATCTCTTAATCCTACATTCCTTTCTGTTGCTGTGATAAAACGTTCTGATCAAACCCAGCTCTGGGGTGGGGGGAAAGAGTTTATTTGACTTAATGTCATGGTGTGCCATTAAGGTTAATCAGGGCAAGAACTGAAGCAGAGGCCATGGAGGAGTGCTGCTTACTGACTCCCCTCCCCTGACCCTGGCTTGCTCAGCCTGCTTTCTTATAGAACTCAGGACCACCAGCCTAGGGATGGCTCTGCCCACAGTGGACTGGATACTCCCACATCAATCATCCATCAAGAAGCTGGCCTGCAGGCACACTCTTTAATGACAATTGCATACACAACTGAAGCACTTTGCCAAAACCAAGGTGTGGGCATCGTATGCATGCTGTCACTACAGGGTAGATATTTTCAGATTTCCGTGGTTAGTATAGTTCTCCATGCACTGTTCCTAAAGATTCTAAAAGAATGAAACCCAAACATTTTATTACTTAAAAGAGGACATGAGCTGTGTGTGTGCGTATGTATGTGTGTGTGTGTATGAGAGAGAGAGAGAGAGAGAGAGAGAGAGAGAGAGAGAGAGAGAGAGAGAGA
>NW_021604612.1:5505394-5512897 GCF_004785775.1 Grammomys surdaster
AGAGAGAGAGAGAGAGAGAGAGAGAGAGAGAGAGAGAGAGAGAGAGAAGAGGAGAAGAGAAGAGAGAGAGAACTGGGTTTGAATCCAGCTTCTCTGTTGGACTGAATGACTTTGCTCACTTGCTGCTTTTTTTTTAAATGTAGAGTTACATTTATTCATGTATTTATTTACTTATTTATTTATAGCGTTCAGATATGGGGATATTTGCCACAGAATGCATGTGGACCAGAGAACAACTTGTAGGAGTTGGTTCTCTCCTTCTACCATGTGGGTTTTAGGGATGGTCTTGAACTCCAGCTGTCATGCTTGGTGACAAGCCTCCTTTCCCCACAAAGCCAGATGTTTGTCCTCATTAGCTGGGTTTTTCTTTGTTTGTGATTCAGTACCATCTCTCTCTCTTGCCCCAAAAATGTCCTGGCTGAGTTCCGGGCCTCAGCCTCATTCCTCATCTTGCCTATGACTCTAGTGACAAACCCCTAGCCTTCCTACAACCAACAGGAAAAGGTCATGTTTCTTCTTGGCTAATGAATAACGAAGCCAGCACTGACAGCTCTCCAACAGCCATCCCTCAGACGGAATAAAACCCACTCGTCTCTCTGCTGATGTCGCCCATCCAGTCTTGGCATGCTCCTGAGCCTCTGGCTGGTGATGTCTGTCATGTCCCTGCCTCACAGACCACCGATCTGTTTGACGTGGGCCATGGGAGCATCCAGTAGCCCGGAGTTGGTGTGGGTGGGGTAGTAAGTCTGTTTGCTGCTCGGGATCCAGAGAGATGTGTGTTACAAGCTTCCAACAACACAGCCAGCCAGAGCCTCCTAGCGTTTCAGGACCAAATGAAACAACGTTGTTCAGAGTGTCATGATTCACAGCTGGTCCGGTTTCCACACTTGCATGGGAGATGGGTGATATTGTAATATCTCTAACATCCTGGTTTCCAAGGAGTCATTACTTATTTCTCCTAGTTAGCTGCAGCTGCCAACTTGACACAGCCTAGAATAATCTGTGTGAGTCTTAGTTGGGGAACTGTCTCCATCAAGTGGTTTCTGGGCACATCTGTGGGGCATTATCTAGATTCCTGCTTGGTGTGAGAGCCCATCATGGGCAGTGTCATCCCTAGGCAGGTGGTCCTGGGCTGTATAAGAAGGCTAGCTGCCTGTCAGCCCAGGATGACCCAGTAAGGAGCTTTTGTCTGTGGTTGCTGCTTCAAGATCCTGTCTTGAGTTCCTGCCCTGACTTCTCTCAGGGGTGGAGTGTGACCCGGAAGTGTACCGTGAATGAACCCTGTCTTCCACAAGTTGCTTTTGGTCGTGAGGCTTATCACAGCAACAGAAAGCTAACACAGGCAGGTTTGGTAGATCTGAAACTCTAGTCCCTCCTCCCAAACGCATTATGCTATAAAACTTGGAATGAAATAGATAAAAAGGGAAATCTGAGTTCCTTACAGAGTCATATCTGGGATTTTTCTACAAGTCCTTGCCCTACAGTGCAGGTACACCATAAGGAATGTCATTTTCACAAGTTCAAAGAACCTCACCGGGCTTCCATAACTCTTTTCTTGAGATAGGGCCTTGTGATGTAGCTCAGGGTAGCTCCTCCTCCCACGGTGCTCCCGAGGGTGAGTCTGCAGAGGGTGCTGCCGTGCCTGATTCCCATGAATGATTTCTTTCTTTCTTTGGGTTGTCTTTCTTGTTTGTTTTGAGGCAGAGTCTCTCTCTGCAGACCAGGCTGGCCTGGAACTCACTATGTAGACCAGGCTGGCCTAGTCCTCTGAGAGGACTTGTGGGTGCTGAGTTGAAAGCTGTGGTACCGTGTCTGGCCACTGTTTCTCAATTGGCCTTTATTGTAAAACACTTTAAGAGGCACAGGATTTCCTACATTCCTTTTAGCTAGTCATCCCTGGCCCAGTACCGCCCACTAAGGTTTCTACCTTATTGTTACATTGTCAAAGCCAGGATATTGACATTTGCAACATATTAATACAGGCCTAGGTCTTATTGAGATTTAACTAAATTTTACATTTTACATGCATTAGCATTTTTATTGTTCAGAAGATGATGTGCACGCATCATTAAGGAACGCTTTGGTAGGGGAAAGATCTGGGTTCGAATCCCAGGCTTGCCACTTACCTGGCAGTCTGTGAACGACTAACTTGACCTTTATGGCCCCCAGTCTCTTCATCTGTAGAGATAATATATATATATATATATATATATATATATATATATGTGTGTGTGTGTGTGTGTGTGTGTGTGTGTGTGTGTAGGGCTGTATATAAACCTTGTACGTATGCATGAGTGGACTCCAGAGAACAACCAAAGTCATTGTTCCTCAAATGCCATCTACAGGTGTTTTGAGACAGGCTGGGACTCGCCATGTAGGGCCAACATGTTCCCAGGATCTTCCTGTCTCCATCCTCTCAGTGCTGAGATCACAGATTACCACCCTTTGCTAGACTTTGTATGTGGATTCTCGGGGTTGAATTTAGACCTTGAGTTTTTTTCAACATTGAGTCGTCTCCCCAGGTCCCTTCCATGAGAGCCCAGTAACATACGGAGGCATCCGTTGCTTGGAAATGTGGTGATAGGTTTGTTGTCACATCTACACTTGTTCAAGTCTCAACAGAGGGAAGCTGATGACTTAGCTGAGCTATGACAAATGTCCTCATCCCACTGAAGGGCGGGGCAGGTGGATTCTCCCCTCTGTGTTGGTCACATGGACCACAGCCAGGCTTCCTGGTGCTGCTGGGCTTTGGCCTGGTTCTTCAGTTGGGCTGCCTTCTGTACACATGGCAAGCATGGCTTTCTTCTGCTGTCTGCATGCTCATCCTGTCCGCTGTTGGGGCTACCATCCTCACAGGTAGCCCACCATAAAGGTGGCCCGTTTCTGGTCACTCCACAAATGGCCTTGACCTCTTTGCTGGTAGTCTTCTGGATAGTCAGAGCTCCCACCATCCTTATAGCTTGGGTTCTTGCTTCTGGAGCTGTGGGAATACGAGACACTGCTTCCACACTCTGGGAGAGCAATGGCCTCGGATAGAGGGAGAAACCCTCAATTTCCCAGACTGTCTACTTCCGTGTTCTCCGAGTGTGTTCAGGTACTGTTTGTCTACCAGATCCTACCGGTGACAACATCTAGACTTTTAATGCCCTGGCACAGAGCATCTTCCATCATTGCGGGAAGTTTTGGAGTGTTGCTGGTCCAGATGATGCCGGTGTTTGTCTCTTGTGAGAACTCTCCCATCCCTGGTAGGTAGTGATGCTGTGGTATGGGCACATTCCAGTAAGTACCTACTTAGGAAACAGAGTGTCTTTTGCCCTGGAGAGCAGGCACCTTCAGGAATGGGTGTGTGTTCACTTTGTGAATCTGGGACCCTCAGAAGGTCAAATCGACTATAAATATCTGCTTTTTAGTATTTAAAAAATTAACATGGGGGTCAGGGAAAGGATTTTTGTCAGTTAAGAAGGGAAGATTGCTGTGAACAGATATGCCAGGAAGGGAGGGTGGCAAAGTATCCACAGTTTTCAAGATATTTTTACAAAGGCAGCTGAGCCCCCGAGATGACATCAGCTATGGGACTGGGGACCTTTGAGGTGTTTGGAGCATTTAAGCAATGGTCCTTCTTTCCTCTTGGGTGGCTAGATTGCAATCCTGTCCCTGGCAGGCCTTGCTTGAGTGAGTGTGATCTGTCCATGGTACCACTCCAAGCCAAGGCTTCTTACAGGCAGCTTGCTGGGATCTGAAGGAGAATGAGGAAGGAGAGGGGTTAGGTCTCCATCTTCCTCTTCCTCCCCACGTAGGGTCTCTTGAATTCCAGGCCTTTAGCTATGCAGAAGATGACCTTGGACTCCCCATCCTCTTTGCCTCCACTTCCCAGTGCTGGGATTTCAGGCATTCTCCACCACACTAGTTTTATACGGTGCTTGGGGATCCAATCCAGGGGTTCGTATATGCTTAGCAAGCATTCTACCTTCAACTCAGGCTCCACCTATTCAGGTCTTTCTAGAAGATTCCAAACAAGTTGCCCCCTTTCGTCATAGCAGAGTGACTAAGACAGCAGTTCTCAACCTTCCTAAAGCTGTGACCCTTGAATATAGTTCCTCATGTTGAGATGACCACCAACCATAACATTATTGCCATTGCTACTTCATAACTGCAAATTTTCTTCTGTTGATGAATTATAATGTAAATAGTTTTGGAGACAGGGTTTTGCCAGAGGGGTGGTGACCCACCGGTTGAGAACCACTTAACTAAGGGGTGGAGAGGGTCTAGTAGCAGTTGCCAGGGAGTTTCTTTCATATGGATAGGGATACTAGGTATGAGAAAAGGCATAAGCTTCTAACATATTGGCCTCAGGAAGCTCCAGGACATCTGGTCGACCTGGTTTGGGGTTTTCATTCTATAAGGGTGAATTGGAACCTTTAAGAAGTATCTTATTTCACCTCTGGCTGGTTTTGCTTAAACAACCAATGTATCTGTATGTGGCAGTCCCTGGAATCCCTACTGCCTCTTGGGGGCAGGCAGGGGAGTCCATTGGGCAAGAAGGATCTGTCTGCTGTTGAAGATAGTGGGGGCTGGCATTTGGACTTGGAGAAGTCAGTCAAATTAGGGCGTGTCGAGGAATGGGGTGCACTGGAGTGACCCAAGCCCACCTCAAGTTGGGGGCACTCTACCTTGTAGTGAGGATGCTGGAATTTTGGTTTCTCTAAAAATCACAAAAATATTTTAAGTCTTAATATTTTGGTTTTAATCCCTAGTGTGGGATATGAGGCTGCATTGCAGCAGCTGACTATGATTTGCCTCGAGCTCTAGCAGAGACACGGTTTTGCCAGCTGCAGAGAATTTCTGTGATTTGGAATTCTGGGAATTTTTCAGAGGGTCTATATATGCCAGAGCCCTGATGGAGGTGGATGGTTGTTGGTCATTTATGGGGGTTCCTTTCGGTTTGTTAGTAGTCAGTGCTCAAAGAAGAAACAAGAAAAAGGAAATTAGATTCAAAGATCTCTGTCCCCTCTGTCCTTCTTTGTCTCCTATCGAGTAATAGGGCATGAAACCAGGGGTGGAGGAATGAAGGGTCAGAAAAAGAAGAACCACCCAAAAGTAGCAAAAACCAGCTACAGTACCTCTCTGGTTGGTTACTGGCGTATCAGGGTAGACCTGTGATCACTCTATTTTATCAAGAGAAGTTACAAATCTGGACATTTCCCAAGTATGAATTTTCCATATATAAAAAAGGTTTCCCACTAATCCAGATTATAGTCTTGCACGATCCAAACTCAGTTTCCCTATAATCCTGATGTTAATCTGTAGGCTGTGAATTTCACAGAACAAATATAGAACTTTCCAACCTTTTCAGACTGTGTTTCCCCCACCCCTCCTGAAGTCTAGCCAAACAGAAAGATGACAGGGTCTGCCTTTGGGCATCCAGTTAGGAAATTTCAAGTGCCTTTTTGTAGTGAGATGGTGATCCTATAATTGTCCCATTTGACAATAGCAATACCCTATTTCAGAAACCCACAGTCTAGTTTGCTTTCTGTTGCTGTGATTAAACACTCCAACCCAAAACAACTTAGGGGAGGAAAGATTTATTTGACTAATGCTTCCGGGACCCAGTCTATCATGGAGGGATGTTAGAACAGGACCTCAAGCAGGAGATTGAAGCAGAACCTATGGAAGATGCTGGTTGCTAGGTTACTGGCTCACTCCCAGACTTATACTCAGGGAGGTTTTTTTTGTTTTTTTGTTTTTTGTTTTTTTTTTTAAACACATTCTAGACTCACTTGCCTCAGGATGGTGCTGCTCAGTGGCCTGGGTCTTCCCACATTAGAATTCACCATCAAGAAACTCCACCACACCCTATTTCCCACCCAACATGCTCACAGGCCAGTCTGATCTGGGCTGGCCCTCAGTGTAGAGTTTCCTCCAGTGTTTCTAGGTTATATCAAACTGACGGTTGATGCTAACTAGCAAAGCACAGAAGGAGTGAAATACTGGAAGCCACGTTGATTGACAGGTCTGGGAACTAATTCTGAATCATCCTACCGGGAGGGAGGGACTCACCTGAGCGTGAGCTTTGCTGAGCAGTCTTGATCCTTTTCTCCACAGTGGCCAATGGGGTTTGGTAGAAGTGACTCCCCGAGAAGGTGCCTTTCCCATAATCCTCTGCAGCGATGTTAGAAGAGACTGTCTGCATTTAATCCATAACCTAGTTAGTGAGCCTTTTCATCAGCCCCCCCTAAGCACCTCTAGACACTGACACCATTAATCTGTGTGGAGTTAGTATTTTAATGAAAGTCAGAAAAGCAAATTCCTTTTCGAAAGCCCTTGTCATTGACCCTTTTCTTGATGGAACCACAGGTTACTCCAGCTTCTCCCACAAAGTGCTGGCTTTAATGACTGTGACGTTCTCTCAGATTGCAGCTTCAGGTCAGCTGGACCTGGATGCTTAAAGGAAGTCTGAGAAACTTAGTCTGTGTGGTCCTTTTTTTCCTCTAAGTCTGCTTCTTGAGTGGTTCTAAGCTTCTGATCTTAGTAGAATGAGAAACGACTTTCTCAAAGGTTCTTGTGATGGTCCCCATCCCAACTAAGTTATCTTTAGTCCTGGGCACAACTTTGAAGTCATCACCATATTCAGGGGATGATAAGAGGTTTGCTAGGCCAGGTGTTCCTATATCTTTCTGCTCCATGAGGTAGCATGTGGGTAGGCTTTAAGTAGACAAAGCCGACATATGTCATTTACTTATTATTATTATTTATTTATTTACTTTACATTCTGATGGCAGCTTGCCTCCCTCCTCTCCTCCCAGTTCCTCCCTCTAACCTCCCCCCCATCTACATCTTAATAATAAATAAGACATCAACTTTTGATCGGACTGCGTTGTGTAGGGCTACCTTGAGGTTCAGTGGAAGTTGTCACAATGACCTTGTTTGCTCTGGTACCACCTTCAGGGTCACTAGGAGTCTAGCAGGAGAGTGAGTCACACACCAGCTTAGGGGGCCCTGAAGAGTCTGGAAATGAGCGTGCCTTGCTCCAACTCTAGCTTTGAGAGTTGCCTTTTGCTGCCAGCACTGACTTCAGAAGTTAGGCAGTGAGGAGCAGAGAACGGGAGAGCTGAAGGATGGTGGGTGGTACATCCAGGAGCCAGAGAGGGAGGGGAAACCCACGTGGGGTCTGAGAGTAAAAACAGCGATTTAAAGAGCTCTGTCATTAGCGTAGAAGGAAACTAGACCTGGTTTGTTTAATGTGGCTCACCGCTTCTTGGTGGTGGTCGTCACTTAGGTCTCTTCCCAGACCTAGCAACTTGATTTAGAGCTAGCTTTTGAGTCTTCTGCCTTTTGCCGCAGAACCCTCATAAATGTTTAACCCAGCTAAGGCCCCCGGATCGCATCAGATGTCCTTCGAACAAAATTCTTCTTACGCACAGTGAGTGACACACCTACTCCAACAGGGCTACACCTTCTCCAACAAGGCCACACCTACTCCAACAGAGCCACACCTCCCCCAAT
>NW_021604612.1:5512907-5548652 GCF_004785775.1 Grammomys surdaster
CTCCAACAAGGCCACACCTACTCCAACAGAGCCACACCTCCCCCAATAGGGCCACACCTACTCCAACAGAGCCACAACTACTCAACAAGGCCACACCCACTCCAATAAGGCCACACCCACTCCAACAAAGCCACACCCACTCAACAAGGCCACGCCTACTCCAATAAGGCCATACCTACTCCAACAGGGCCACATCTTTTAATAGTGCCACTCCCTGGGCCAAGCATATACAAATCATCACAATGGGCTTTTCTTTTCAATGTGGGGTCCTTCTGAGGGTGCTGGAGAAGGGTAAAGGGCAGAGTTCCTTCAGGCCTAAGTCTTACACGGTCCTTTATTGCCATGATGCTGTGCAGCAGGCACGAGAGCTACTTCTTACGGTTACGCTGAACACTGTATGCAGTCCGTGGTATCTTTCTCTTTTTTAGTTTTTATGGTGCTTGATGTGTGTGTGTGTGTGTATCTTCCAAACGTGTCCCCAGCAATCTAGAAGGCAGGTGTGAATGTGTGTGAATGATGTCATTTACCTCTATGTTTCAACTTGACCCAAAGAGCCAATGGGTCTCAAGTATTCCATGTGTGTCAGAAGCCTCACAGGTGAGATGAAATACGACGACTCCAAAGAATGTAACTAGAATTTGGAGTAGTTTGGTTAGAAGGTGGTAATTAGAGGGGGGTGTACTATTGCTATTTGAACTTATAGTAATCAGTATATAGAATGTGTGTCTGTGAGAAAGAGAGAGAGAGACAGAGAGAGAGGAAGAGCAAGAGAGGGAGAGAGAGAGACAAAGGGAGAGACAGAGAGACAGAGAGACACAGAGGGAGGGAGGGAGAGACAGGGAGAGAGAGAGGGAGAGAGAGACAGAGAGACATAGAGAGAGGGAGGGAGAGACAGAGAGAGAGAGAGACAGAGAGAGACAGAGATAGACAGAGAGAGAGCGCATGCTGATTGGTGTGGGCTTCTCCCCAAACCATTTGCCCGCCTGTTACCTCCTTTAGCTACATCAGTGCCCTGTGAAGTTGGCAGGTCAGAAATACTCAATTAACCTGTTGCTCAGAGAAACGAAGGCCCCTTGAGGTTAATTGACTGGACCAGGGTCAAAGAGTTAATTAGGAGGAAGTCAGGAGACCCGTTCCCTGCAGCAGACAGGAGGCGACCACACTTGTTACTCCAAACCTCTCACAGCTGCTCAAAAGAACTGCAAAGAAACCAATGAGATTGGTTTTAATTCTTTATTTTGACTCACTGTCCCAGATATCGTGACATCACGTAGTTAATTTAAAAGCTGATGCGTCTGAGGGATTGGAGCGGTGACTCAGGTGTTAAGAGCACTTGCTGCTTTGGAAGAAGACCTGAGTTTTGTTCCCAGCACACTCCTACTCACAACCACCTGCTATGCCAACTTCAGGGGTTCTAAGATGCTCTTCTGGCTTCCATGGGCACTTGCACATATGTACACACACATGTACATAAACACACACATATATACACACATACATACACACAAATACACGTAGACACACATCTTCACACACATATATACACACATACATATGCACACCCACATATACACATATACCACACATACACATGTACACATATGCACACACATATACACACATATGCACACACACACACACACACACACACACACAGTGTGTCCTGTTAAACCTCCAACTCATCTTGTCTGAACATCACTACATTGAAGAGGCTCGCCAGCCACACCTGACTGAGGGACGCCATATTGGATGGTACAGTCTAAGCTGTCCATACCAGAGGCCACTCATCCGTCGGAGCTGACTTTTCTGGTTCCAGTTCATCTGTTCCCTTCAGTAACTATTTCTTAAGTGTCAGCTATGTGTCATGTGCTGAGGCCTTGGTGCAAATTAGAAAGACGTGTGAGTTTTGCATGAGAAGTACACAAAATTTACCGTGTCACAAGTAAGAGCAATTTCAGTGTCACAGCATGCTGCAGTGGACCTCCTAGGGTGTTGAGATGGAGAACAGTAGAGAGGCTCAGGCTGTCCTGTGAGCTGAGGCTCAAACATAGCTACCATCATGTGTGTAACAGGCATGGAAGAAGATGCTCAGGGAGAGAGAATATACGTGCAAAGGCCCTGGGGCAGGGCAGCACTCCTGTGACGCCTGTACTGAAAGGGACTTGGTTGCCTTGATATCCTGAATACTAGATGCACAGAAGGTTGGCAGCGAGTGTTTGCTGCATGCATGGATAGATTGCTGGGTGGGTGGATGGGCTGATTGATGAATATGTGGAAGGACAGACGGGTAAACAGATGAAAGAGTGGAAGGAAAGATGGCGGCTTAGTTTACTTCCTGTTCCTGTTGCTGTGGCGAGCACCAAGATGCCAAAGCAACTTGGGGAGGAAAGGATTTATTTGTTAGAGTCCACCATGAGGGGAAGTCAGGGCAGGAACTCAAGCAGGGCAGGAACCTGGAGGCAGGTGCTGAAGCAGAGGCCGTGGAAGGGTGCTGATTATTGGCTTGCTCAGCCTGCTTTCTTCTTCTTCTTCTTCTTCTTCTTCTTCTTCTTCTTCTTCTTCTTCTTCTTCTTCTTCTTCTCTTCTTCTCTTCTTCTCTTCTTCTCTTCTTCTCTTCTTCTCTTCTTCTTCTTCTCCTCCTCCTCCTTCTCCTCCTTCTCCTCCTCTTCCTCCTCCTCTCCCTCCTCCTCCTTTTATTCCCCTCCTCCTTCTCCCCCTCCTTTCCCCCATTCTCCCCCTCCCCTTCTTCTCTCCCCTCCTCCTTCTATGTAGGAATGCTCTGTCTGCATGTATACCTACATGCCAGAAGAGGGCATCAGATCCCTTTATAGATGGTCTCGAGCCACCATGTGGTTGACTGGGAATTGAACTCAGGACCCTCTGGAAGAGCAGTCAGTGCTCTTAACTGCTGATCCATCTCAGCAGCCTCTCAGCCTGCTTTCTTACCTATCCCAGGATTACCAGCACAGTAGACCAGACCCTCCCACATCAATCATTTAACAAGAAAACACCCCCACAGACGTGTCCACAGGCCAGCCTGAGGGAGGCAATTCTTCAACTGAGGTTCTGTCTTCCACGCGACTTTGGTTTGTGTCAAGTTGACAAAAACCAAACCAGCACACTTCCTTACACAAGTGGGGGTGTCATGAGAGTCCACTGCCCCTGTGGGCTTCAGTGACTTACCCATGGCGTAGCACCATGCTGAGGTAAACCTGGGACCTGCTCTATCTCTGCTCCATAGCCTGCCCCTGTGGGCCTTGTTCTGGGACCGTGGGAAAGGGGGTGTCTCCTGAGTGTTTCTTTGCAGAGGTCTGGAGATGGAGGGAGTAGTCCAGAGTGTGGAGCCTGATGCCAGCATGGGGGCCAACTTAGGGGTTTCATTATGGTTAATTACAGCCGCACCTCACTGCGAGGGAGCACAGGTTCTTATTGCTCTCAGTGGAGAGAAGCTTCCACCGTGCCCTTAATGAGAACTTTGTCTCTGGCTGGCATGGAATCAGAACGTGAGTGTGCATTTAGATGAGGTTTTTTAAATCCGAGAGCAACCCAGAGAGGCAGCTTCCCAAATACCTGCTGACTCCCAGGTGAGTCTCACCAGGGTGCCAGGAAGAAAGTCAAAACCCAAAGTAGAATTTCCTAGAACTCTCAGGGAGATGGTGAGACTGGGGAAGCTCTGTGAGATACAGCTTCTGGATATTCTGGGTATCTGTTGGACAACTCTTGCTGTATGACTGTGGACAAGTGGCTAACCCTCTCCGAAGAGAAATTATTTCGGAAAGGGTTGGTCAGGATGAAATGAGGCATCAGTAAAGTGCCAGGCACAGTGTTGTCCTTTACAGCATCCTACCCCTTGTCCCTTATTCTGGGACCCTGGGAATGTTTCCCTTCCTTTGCATGTCTCCAAGGGCCAAGGGGCATCAATGGAGGGATGGAGGGATGAGGGGTGGAGGGATGAGGGGTGGAGGGATGGAGGGATGCAGGGATGAGGGGTGGAGGGATGAGGGATGCAGGGATGAGGGACAGAGGCCTGGAAGGATGGAGAGACTGACAGATGAGGGGTGAAGGGCTGGAGGAATGGAAGGATGGACTGATGGAGGGATAGACAGATGGGGAAGAGATTGAGGGTTGAGAGGCATGGAGGGATGGAGGGGCAGAGGAATGGAGGGACAGACAGATGGGTTGGAGGGATAGAAGAATGGATGGAAGGCGTGAGGGAAAGTTTTGGGGGGTCTGACATTCTGGCTCCCAAGGTCTCAGGGTTTCTCTAGGCTCCTTTTCCCGTCCTTTTGAGGATTCAGTGTGGGAGGGGGGCACACAGGCAAGATGACTAGAACTAGACTTCTCTTCAAAGAATGGCCCAGTTTATAATCTGCAGTAATAATCTGCAGCCTTCATGTAACTCTTCCCCCTGCTGCTCCAAAAAGAATAAGAAATCAGTGAGATTCCACTTTGATTCCCCCACTCCCAGAGTGACTGGTTAACGAGCTGCGCTTTGGTAGGGGCAGCTGGTGCCTGGCCCTGACTCCCAGTCACTGAAGGACTTCCCCCTCACCCCCTCATCCCCACCACACTTCCTTAAATGACTAAAGTGAGGAGAGAATAAAATGGGGGTGGGAATCTTTCACTGCTCTCCATCCCAGACATCCCAAGTGGGCTGAACTGGTTGGTTTGTCTATCCCTGACTCAGAAGAGTCAAGGGCCAAACTGCTGGATTGCAGGTGGCAGGGAGATCAAGTGTTCAAATTCCCAAGACTGCGGAAGATGTTTCATTCAAACCATCACAACTTGAGACTGGACTTGTAAGATAAAATAAACCCTTTTCCCAAGGAGATAGCTCAGTGGGTAGAGGGCATTTGCCATCAACCCTTATGACTTGAATTTGGGCCCTGGGAACCACGCGGTGGGAGAAAAGAACTGACTTTTGGAAATTATTCTCCATCCTCCACGTGTGTCTTGTGGTATGCACATCCCCTCCTTCCCACCCCCACGAGTTACTATACATTTTTGAGAAGTTTAAAAAAAATATCAAGGAACAAACTCGGCGTTGATCTCTCATCCAGTCTTAGGGTTTCTATCGCTGTGATGAAACACCATGTCTAAAAAGCAAGTTGGGAGAGTCAGGGTCTATTCAGCGTATACACCCATAGTCCATCACTGAAGCCAGGACAAGAACTCAGACAGGGCAGGAACCTGGAGGCAGAGCTGAGGCAGGGCCATGGAGGGGTGCTGCTTTATTGACCTGTTCCCCATAGATTGCTCAGCCTGCTTTCTTTCTTTCTTTTTTTTTTTCATTTAAAAAAATTTTTTTTAAATCAAGTCATAATTTTTACTTATTCACACAAGGGTTATAAACACAAAAAGGCAGGATGTGGGGAAGGGGATGAAACTGGAGAGTGGGTGTTCAGGGGGAATACAGATATCTTTCAGAAGAGGGTATCGGCTGGGTGGAGATTCAGGGGACAGGTCGCTATGATTCTGCCTATGACTCACTTGTCCTTATCTAAGTTGGTAATATCTGCCAAGGCTACCTATTTACAAGGTCTATGACTACTCAGGCTGATAAATTTCCACAAAAGCTGCCTGTTTACATTAGCTTATAGCCATCTGTTTCAATGTTTTTCCACAGAGACCCAAGCTCAGTTGGTGTTAGCAGGCATGTATGACAGGCCTATTGCTGATTTTAGGCCTATGGCTGATTTTAGACCTTCAGTGTATAAGCAGGGCTGCCCCTGACATCTCCTCCCTTCTCTAAGTATAGAAGGGCTGTGGCAATTCTAATCTTGCGAAGGCGGGGATAGAGGCCTGACCTCCAGTAATTGAAGGGGACTTTGTAATGGCTCCGGTCCCCCTATCATTGTCCAGTGAGGCATGAGGGCCATACCTATCCCAATGTCTTTTTCTTGGAGAGGGGATACTTTTGACATCAATCCCTATGCAGTCATCAGCCTGCTTTCTTATAGAACCTAGGACCACCAGCCTAGGAATGGTCCCACTCACAACAGGTGGGGCCCTCCCTCATCCATCACTAACCAAGAAAATGCTCTACAGGTTCGCCTACAGCCCCACCTTATGGAGGCATTTTCTTAATTGGGGTTCCCTTCTCTCAGACGAATCTATCTTTTGTCAAGTTGATATAGAATTAGCCAGCACAGACCTCTACTCACATGTACTTGCCCATGGATGCACATATGTGAGCACCTTCACTAATGTTCATACATGTACACACACACACACACACACACACACACACACACACACACACATGCACACCCACAAGCACACACCCGCATCCTCTCCTAATGCAATCATGCAGGCCATTTGTTCAGCTCAGTTCGGTATTCCCCACCCCCACACTCCTCAGCTAAAAGCTTTATGATTTTTATAATTTTCCACCAGCTCTCACAATCCCAAGGCATGATCAATTATCAGAGTACCCATGAAGAAAGTGAACCTTCCTAAAGGTTCCTAAAGGTCCAAACGCCCATCCTACCACCCTGCCAAGTTAGATCTGAGCTCAGCTCTGGAAAACCTTAACAGATAAAGCCCTGGCTTCTGTACTCTGCTGTAATGTCAAATCCCTCTGCCTCAGGGTCAGAGGGCACCCAGCTTCCCATAACCCACGCAGGACAGCCTTCTGCATAGCCCTGCTCCAGGCTCCCCTTCACAGCGCTTGAGAATGTTCCGCAACTCTCATCCCCCAGTGCTCAGAAACTCTGTTTCCTTGTTGTTAAATAAAAGATGAGTGGCAGATAATAAAATCCAGATGCCCTCGAGGCCTTCCATGTCACCTGCCAATTTTTCTGTTGGTCATTTTTTTTCCCTTTTAAACAAAAACAGAAATGAAGGTTTGATGGCTCAGAGCAAGAGGCCATATTCAAATGGCCTCATTACCTATCATGCCAGGCTGTGTTTTCGTCTCTTGTTCTTCTCCTTAGATTCTGCTTGGCAATTCAATATGTCAGCACCCTGTTCCATGTCTGTCCCCATTTGCCCCCTCCAGCGCTGGCTGCAATGATGTTCTACAGCCTTTCTTCATCAGACAGGAACGGGCTGTCGAGATTCTCCAATCAAGGGCTCTTAGCATCTGTGTCCCTTAGAGCCTGGTGGTTCTTAGTCCTGATCTTAGCCTCTTTCCAGGGTGCTAAACCACACTCAGTAGGTCTGAAGTCCCTTCTGATGTTTACATTTTGGGGAGTGGGTAGAGACCAGAGATACTGTTCACGGCATGTGATAGTACCTATATATCAAGGCTGCTCATGCTTGTTATTTGCCTAGCTGCTTTGTTAAGCTGTAATGTATACACCTTAAGAAGCACCCGCTTGAAACATTTGTGACAGTGCACACAAATTACTTCAGCACTTGGGAGGCTGAGGCAGGATGGTCTTGCATTTAAGGACAGTCTGGGCTACAGTGAGACTTTGTCCAAGAGCCGAGTGCAAGGGGCTGGACAGATGGCTCAGCAGTTAAGAGTGCTTGCTGCTCTTCCAGAGGATCTATGCTTGGTTCCTAATATCAACATGGTGGTTCACAACTAATGAATGCCCTCTTCTGGCCTCCTTGGGCTCCTGCATTCATATGGTGCACATAAGCTCATGCCGACACGTGTATCAGCACATACAAATAACAAATACATCAATCTTTAAAGAAGAAAGCCAAGGACTGTGAAGATCTCTGTGGTTCAGCACAGGTCTGGCAAACATTATAATAGCATGCTGCTCCATCCCCAGCATCACACACAGACAGACACACACACACATACACACACACAGATACACACACAAACACACACACATACACACACATATACACAGACATAGACATACACACATACACACATAGACACACACAGACACAGACACACAGATACACACACAGACACACACACAGACACACACATATACACATACACACATAGACACAGACACGACACACATACAGACACACACACATACACAGACACACAAACATACAGACACATAGACACACATGCACACATATACACACATGGACACAGACACGCACACATAGACACACACACAGACACACAGACACACATGCACACATATACACACACAGACATACACACAGACACAGACACATACACATACAGACACACAGACACACACATGCACACATAAACACACACAGACTCAGACACACAGACACACGAGCATAATTCATTGCTATCCAGACCTGGCCTCTGAACTAAATAGCCACTATCTCACAGAGCCTAACTGTACTTGCTTGCAAAAGATCACTCTAGCTAGACTCACGGACCATTTAGAGCCCCTTAGAGAGGGCCAGGGAGACCCTTACCTGAGTATCCAGCCTCTTCTACTACATATTGTATGCGACTCTGCCCTGATTGCATATGGCCTCAGGGACGGGCTAGTGCATTTATGCTGGCGGTAAGGCTAGGGGAGGGGCTCCATCTCTGCGGCTATGGGGAAGCCGTGTCCTGAGGCCCTTTTGGGGGAGAAGCCTCCCCTCTGTAAGGAAGCCCATTAAACTCACTGTTTCCCTGGACTGAACTCCTGGTGAAGCTTTACCTCAGTTTGCCATTGGAACCTTAGGGGGGAGGGGTAGATGTTGCTTCTGTCTCCTCCTGGGAAGGCATTTTAGCGACGCATGTTCTGGGAACCCGCCAGTGGTTGAAGTATAGTTGAAGTGTAGGCAGAGGACATGATGCTCCCAGCATGCAATTTCACCTCCTAGGCTCTCAGTTTTCCGGTACGTGGAGGGCAGTTGGCTGGAAATGTATTTGAAATACTCGGCTTCAGACTCTCTCCTGTGCTTTCTGTGTACTGGTGGCTATCACATGAAAGAAATGCCCGGATGTGATAGACCCCGCCCACTGAAACCGTCAGCCAATCCAAGCCTCTTCCCTGTCCATTATGGACGTTTGAATAAAACATGGCCGGGTAGGTGTGAACTTACCTTGTATAGATTACCCTACCCCCAGTCCCAGACCCGCCTCACACACAGTAATTGTCCTGTGGACGGATCCCTTTACTTCATAATTGAAGTGACCTTCCAAGAGGTCAATTTGCTCAAGATGAAGCACACAACGGCAACACCATTTACAATTAGAACACAACTCTGACTTCAGGGCCAGCTGCCCCGGTCCCTGGCCGCCGCTACCCCCTCATTCTGATTTCTTTCCAGTTACAGCTTCATCTCCATTCTGAGAACTTTCTGCCCCATTTCTGGGTAAGCTTTTCCTGTTTGAGTTTGTGGAGAAGGAAGGATATTTGTCTGTGGCGGGGAGATGTCCCTTTTCTAATTCACCAGGGGTCAGAGGACAATTACCCTCCTTCCCACACACCCTTAATATGTTATAATCTAGACAGAGGAGAGCATTCAGAAGGGTTCCAGGGCGGGGCCACCAGCCCCTGCTGGTCTCCAGGGTATCTGTCTTCTTGAGAGTGCTTTCGGCCCTGTTCTGGTAGCTGGATCTGACAGCCCTGGTTTGCTTTCTGATGTGTGATAAAATACTGACAAGACGCCACTTGGGGAACAGTGAGTGTATTTCAGCTTACAGCTTATACTCCATCACCGAGGGAAGCCAAGGTGGTAACTCAAGGCAGGAACCTGGAGGCAGGAACTGAAGCAGAGGCCATGGAGGGGTGCTGCTTGCTTCCTGATTCTGCTCAGGCCTCTTTCTCCTATAGCCTGGAGCTACCTGTTCTGAGATGGCTCTTCACACAGTGAGATGGGCCCGCCTACATCAATTAGCAATCAAGAAATTTCCCTACAGACGTGGTCCCAGGGCAAGCTGAAAAAGAGTAATTCTTCATTTGAGACTTACTCCCCGCTCTTCCCAAGTCACTCTGGGTTGTTTGAAGCCGACAGCTCAAGCCAGCTCTTGAGAGTGCCCCATTTTAATGTGTCTAGAGGGAGGTGATTTAGATCCTGGAAGGGACGCATGTTCTGTCAGCCCAGCACAGTTAAGGAAGTCAAGAAGTCCTGACTTGACACTACCTGTCAGCTCTGGAAATTACTTTGATGTGGTTAATGGGACCATGACTCAGGCTATATTGCCTGCCCACCCCAGGGACCTTTCAGTGTCTCCTTTTCCTTTTTTCAGTTGGATGGGTTTATTTGCTGTCTTATTATAGATTCTAATTTTGAGTGGCCATAAATGACACTTCCTCCTCCCACCCCAACATAGTCACTGAACTATCCGGGTGTCTGTTATGTGGTAGGCACCGCTGATTAGTCCTGGGCACACAAGTGACGAGGACAACAAACCCCACCCTCATGGAGCACTTCTAAGAGGGGAGAGCAGAGACTACCACTCCTTTGCCATAGGTATCGGCTGAGGCCGCCAGAAAGAGATGCTTGGTGTTGGGGAGGTGGGGTTGGAGGGAATTACAGTTCATCTGTGACATCAGTAAAGGCTTCCGGAGGTGGCTAGAAAGAGGACTGAAGTCAAGGTGTAAACAGCATGTGCAAAGGTCCTGGAGAGGGCAGGAGAGCAGGCTGCACTTTAGTGATAAAGAAGACCAGGGAGATAGAAGAGAAAGAGAATTTGGGTATTCCTTGCAGAACCTGCAGACTGTATGAGTTTTGCATGGCTGCTGTAAAAAAGTGGACTTATGATTGGTGTCTTCAAAGCAATAGGATTTTCTTTTCTTCCCATTATTCTGGCGTCTAAAAGTCTAAGCAAGGTGTTCAAAGGCTCCAGGTTAGTCCTTGCTTTAGATAATGCTGGAACAGCTCACAGTGGTGCTAGACATTCCTTGGTTGGGGTGACATCATTTTAACTCAGTCTAGCTGTCTTGTCGTTGCACGGCTTCTCCCCTTATTGCCTCAACCTCTGGTGACGTCAAAACTCTCCCATTCTTCCTCATATAGGAACAAATGTCCTTGGTTTGGATAACTGACACTATATGTTCACCTCGGTATTCTTAACTGGACTACACAGGAATCACGTTTCCTTTTCTTCAACTAGGGTAACATCACAGGTTCGGATGGTTGTGGCTTCGGTCAGGGGTATGGAGTCTAATCCTCCCCCAAGACAAGGGTGACGCTTAAGGGGTCACCAGAGAGTTGTTAGCAGAAGCATGGGATGAACCCACCAATGCTCTTGACGTTTTCGTTACATCCTCTGTCTTCCTGTCTACCTACTGTGTGTGCACACGTGAGTGCTACAGCATACATGTGGGAGTCAGAGGACAACCTGTGGGAGTTGGTTTCTTTCCATCACGTAGGCTGTGGAGAGCAAACTCAGGTTGTCAGGCATGGTGGCAAGCTCCTTACAGGCTGAGCCATCTTGCTGCTCCCACACTGACACTTTTAGGTGGTTTCTCTTCTGTGGAGAGGCAAAAGACGGTGAGTGCTCAGGTCTGCTAAGAGATCAGACACCAGTGCCCTGTGCAGGGAGTGAGAAGTGCAGAGGGAGATGGAGCCAGAGAGGGCAAGGGTGTTTGTGTGTGTGTGTATGTGTGTGTGAGTGTGCGCATGTGCATGCATGATGTGTATGTGTTTGTGTGCCCACATATGTGTGTCCACATGGTATATATACTTGTGTGTGCATGTGTGCACATGGTGTGTACTTGTGTGTGCATGTGTGCACATGATATGAGTGTGTGTGTACCCATACATGTGTGTGCATGCACACGGTATGTATACTTGTGTGTGCATGTGTGCACATGGTGTGAGTGTGTGTGTTTGTGTGTCCACACGTGTGTGCATACACATGGTATGTGTGTGTATTTGTGTGTGTGTGTGTGCACATGGTATATGTGTGTATGCCCATGCACTTGGGGTAGGTGTGTGTAGGTGAATACAGTGTGTGCATGCAAATATGTATCTACATACATGTGCACATGTGTGGAGGTCAGGGGGCAACTTTGAGTGTTATTCCTCGGACCCTGTCCACCTTGTTTTTTAAGACAAGGTCTCTCACTGGCCTGAAACCTATCACACAGGCTAAGGAGGTCGACCAGAAAGCCCTGGGGATCCTCCTGTCTCTTCTCATGCGTCTGTGCTGGGGTTACAAATGTAACCCACCCTGAGGCCACCCTGCCTGTCTTTTCTTCGTGGGTCCTGGGGGGATTGAACTCAGGTCTTCATGCTTGCAAGGCAGGCACTTTATTGACTGAGCCGTCTTCTCAGCCTGGGAACTCTCTTCTTTCTATATAGTCCAGCACAGTTTCCTCTGGTGGTTTCAACATTGAGCTTTGTAGCAAACCTAGTTGCGCAGGGTGTCTCTGAAGTCAGAAGGGGCGACTCTCCCTCATCTGAGAGAGGCCGGCACTCACTCAGCAGATGCCCCTCTTCTCGCTCAGCTGTCTTGTGGGTAAATGTTTGCTTTACTGCAGTTAATAGCACCCTCACCTAGCTAAGTGCACGCAGCGCCAGGCGGGCAATTCCAGCCCGGACTGGCTTGATCTGTCTCTGGCTCATTGACAAGGCATCATTATTTTTCAGTAACGTTATTATTTTCTTTTTGCTTTAACAACCAGGCTTTTTCCGGTGAGGAAAAATAAACAAGAGAGGTGACTTGATGAGCCCTGAGAGTCGTGTTTAATTTGCACTTAATTTGCATGTCATTAGACAACTCCTTGTACCATATGCTGAGGCCTAGGTAGGTGAAGGGGCCGGTGCCTGCTGCTTACCACTATCCCATAGTGGGGTGTCTTAGAGGGGAGGGAAGGCAAGACTCAAGGTTGTGGACTCTGCGTCTGGTGTCTCGTGGTCACATCCACCAGTGTGTCTCTGTGTGGCTTGTGTGTGGCTCCTTAGTCACATCCTGGTGTTCTCTGGTCACATCCACACTAAAGCTCCATGGCCTTGGGGACAGCATCCTAGCCACAAAGTGAGGCTATCTATCTGTTCAAGCTCACCAGGCTGATGGCTGAATTAAATGAGATGATGTGTTGCTATGACTATGCAGGTGATTGAGGGTCACACCGGGGATGCTTTCTATGGATACCAGACCGTCGAATGGTCCACAGAGATTCATGGATAACCTTGCGTCCAGGTGTTCATGTGCTGTTACCTGCTGGCAAACCCACGGACATCTCTTGTCTCATGAGGGGTGGGGCACCAAGTCTTCAATCAGCCGCTCTGCAGTGACCCTGTTCCAGGGTGGGCCACATTCTGTAGTGATATTTATGACTTCTACTTATTCGGGGATGGTCCAATAGATCCCCGGAGAACGTTCCATGCACCTCTGACTCTTAACATAGAAAGACCCCGAGCACTTCAGAGCGTTGCTTTTTTCAGAGCTTGTGAGTGCAGATGCCCAAGGAGCCAGAGACATCTGAGACCCTGAAACTAGAGTTACAGGCAGCTGTGAACCACTCAAATGTGGATGCTGGGAGCCCAACCCAGGTCCTCTGCAAGAGCAGCAAGTTTGGGCCGCTTCTCTGTGTAGCCCTGACTGTCCTGAAACTCGCTCTGTAGACCAGACTAACCTTGAACTCATAGAGATGAATTTGCCTCTGCCTCTTGAGTGTTGAAATTAAAGGTGTCTGGTTCAGAGGTGGCTTAGTGGTTAATGGCACTGGCCGCTCTTACAGAGGACCCAGGTTTGATTCCCAGTACCTATTTACCTATTTGTTAGCAAGTGCTCTTAAACCATAGAGCCATCTATCCAGTCCAAGACTGGAGCTGGAGCTTACTTATTTATTCCAGTATTAATTCATTAATTCTCTCTCTCTCTCTCTTTCTCTCTCTCTCCTTCCTTCCTTCCTTCCTTCTTTCCTTCCTTCCTTTCTCCCTCCCTCCCACCCTTCCTTCCTCTTTCTTTCTCTCTCTCCCTCCCTCCCTCTTTCTTTCTTCCTTCCTTCCTTCCTTTCTTTCTTTCTTTCTTTCTTTCTTTCTTTCTTTCTTTCTTTCTTCCTCTCTTTCTAAGACATGGCCTTCACTGAAAAGTCCTGGCTGTCCTAGAACTTGCTATGTAGAGTAGCCTACCTTCGTCTCCCAAGTACTGGGATTAAAGGTATGCACTACCACATTCAGCTTAAAGGTCAGGGCTCTTTGAGGTCACATCCAGACTCCTGTTCATTATCTAAACATGACGTAAGGATGTCCTAGGTGTTCTCAGATGTCTGAGGGTCTATGTTAGTTGACACTGGGGCAAATCCTACAGTGGACTGGGGAGGACGGTGGCCCTTAAAGACACTAATTCCATCTGATCAATCCAGTTTTCTCAAAAAAGCTTGAGTGGTCTGGGTGCCCACTGAGTTGGTGGCTGAGCTGTAGGGGTGCACCTTCCCAAGCCCTGCCTTCTGCTCCTCACAGTTTCAGGGGACCCCTCCACGCACATGCTGAGGATGGAAGCCAACTTCCCTTGCAGAAGACAGGTCCAAGGAGCGGGAAAGTGGTCCTGGGTTTGCTGCCTCTGAATTCCTGCTTTCCTTAGCTTTGGAGACTGCTCTAGTTACCCGAGGACACTCACCACCACAATTACTTAGAAAAATGTACCCACCGTGCACCTGCTGTGGAATGAACTCTACTCTCTTTGGGGTTCACTATCCACTAGTTTTCTTATGATCTGGATAATATGTCTATCACGGCTGGAGCGAGACCTCCTTTAAACCCAGGCTGGACATGGCAGCCTCCCCGGGTGATAGGTGGCAGGTGGCTCTATTCCATACTTCAGTGGTCTGAGTTTTATGGCTCTTCTGCTCATGGTTTTTAAACATGGCATTTGCTTTTTCGTCTTGGGGGAGCCTTGAACTTCTAATTAAGTTGGCTCCAAGCAGGTGGAAAGCAGGCCGCTAGGGAGGGTATCGAACAGCTGTGGAGAAGGTGAAGGAGGGGGCCTGTTTCCGCTCAGCCTTCAGAGGGCCTCTCACCGTGCTGGTCGATGTTGATCTTTGGTCTTCTTTACCCAAAGAACAGCTCCCCAGGAGACTGCTTGCCCCAACGGAACCCTCTTTGGCTCTCCTAAAGAAAAGTAGTCACCGTTCCAGTGTCTCTTTCTCTGGTCCACAAAGGCTTTCTCTCGCATCTCTTCCTCTCCACCATCCAAGGGTGGGGATCCATGTGCCAATACAGCACTAAAATTGTGCTAAATTAGTCAAAATGTAAAATCGACTGTAGTTAAGTGCACAGTTGACCATCAGTCCCCAGAACTTTTCTTTCTTCAACGGAAAGTCTAGCAAATAAATAATCCCCCATCACTCCTTGGAAGCCATCCCTTTAGGACTCTCATGAATGAGGACAAGATGTCCTCCTTTTACAAGGCAGAGTTGGGAGAGCACCGTGGGACAGGGAAAACAGGGCATCTAGCTCGGGGACTGTCGGGAGGCAAGTGCTCAGAGGGACCCTTGCCAAGTGGGAGAAGGTGTCTCCCTTCACAAAGGCCCTGTAGTATTCATAACCTTGGAACGGGAGCCACCACTGTGTCTGCCACCTGTTTTTCCCCCTCTAAATGAGAGAGCCCGGAGACCTGGGGCTTCTTGATAGCATCTCTGTACTAGTTTCTTCTCATTTCTGTGAGCACACAGCTGACAGAATTGGCTTATGGTTTGAGAGTACAGTCCACCACAGCGGCAGGACCCTGGCGGCAGGCTGCATAGCATCCACAGTGACGAGGCGGAGGACGATGAAGGCTGAGCTCTTTGACTTCTGTGTTGTGATGCTCCGTTCTCTTCAGGGGTGGGTAATATTCCACAGTAGAGAGGTATCATAGTTGATCTACCTTTTAGCTTCTGTGGATAGTTCTGATGTGAGCGTGCGTGAGTATGGGTTTAAGTACCCCTTTCCAACTCTTCTATATATAGATCCAGGGGCAGGGTTCTGGAGTTATATGATAATTCTGTAGTTAATGTTTAGAGGAACCACAAATTCTTCCACTGCAGGGCTACCTGTTTCCATTCCCACCAGTACTGAGCGAGGGCCATTTCTCCTTGCTAGCGTTTGTTTCTCAAGCACTGCCTCCTGGCAGCCTGCTGAGAGAAGTGTCTGGCCTGCAGTGCCTTGGGGTGCAAGAACTGGGGTGCAGTTTGTCTGGGGGTGCAGCATGTGGGGCACAGTGTCTGGGGTGCAGTTTCTGGGGTGCAGCATCTGGGGTGCAGCATCTGGGGTGCAGCATCTGGGATGCAGCATCTGGTGCGCAACATCTGGGGTGCAGTGTCTCAGTGGCTTATTTCATACTTCTTAATGTGTCATAATGTTGACCTCCTTCATGTGCACACTGCCATTTGTGTATCTGTCTTCTTTGGAGAAACTTCTTGGGTCTTTTCTCCATTTTTTGTTATTCTCCCTCTCTCCTTTCCCTCGTCTCTTTTCTTCCCCCCAATTCCCTCCCTTATTTCCTTTGTTCTTTCCCTCTCTCCCTCCCTCCCTCCCTCCCTCCCTCCCTCCCTCCCTCCCTCCCTCCCTGGGCATGAACTCCAGGGCCTTGGTAGGAGCTCTATCATTGAACTGTCTTTTGATCTGCATTTGCGATCTCTCTTCTCCAGTCTCCAACCACTTGGTCATGGCAGAGTCAGAGCAAAGGCTGAATCCATCGCCACCTCCATTGGCCTCGGGCAAGCAGCCTCCATCCTCCTGGCTTCTGTTTCCTGTCTCTAAACGGGGTCAGGATCTTCTTCTTCCTGCCAGGTTCAGAAGCTGAAGATAGCGTAAGGCAGTGTGGCCTGGGGCCACCCCCCATCACACAGGACTTTCTGTGATCGTGGCCTTGTTCTTATTCCTGCGGTAGACTTCATATGCAGCAGGCTGGGCTCTGCCGTCTGCTGTGTATGTTTTAGCATCGCAGAGAGTTCTGAGATGGATGCTGTCAGCAGAGCCCAAGGCAACCACACCAGTTTGGAGTTTGCCAAGGTCTATGCACAGCTGAAGGGGCCTTTGGAACACGGTGTGCCGGCGCGGTTTGGCCTTCGGTGGGCAGCCGTCTGTCTGTCAACCTGCCAGAGCTTACTGTGACACACTTCACGTGGCTTGGGAGTGACCCTGAAGGCTGCAGAACCAGGTGCATTTGCATACTTGGGAGGGAAGCTGGGTGTGGGTGGGACTGGAGAAGGATGGCTAGAATCATCTCTCGGGAGCCCCAGGAGGGCCCAGTGTCTATGGCTCCATCTCTCCTGACAGCAGTAAGACTAGGTTGTGCCGCCTCAAGGTCTTGAACGCTGAATTGGATTTGCTACTGCTCCCTTAGCTCCTCCCCTTCCCTCCTCCTTAGCCCCCCTCCCACTTCCTTAGCCCCTCCTCTTCCTACCTCCTTAGCCCCTCCTCAGCCCACCTGCCATGTGCCCTCTATCCCAAGACGCCATGAAATGAAGCGTCCCAACAGACAACAGCTTTCTGGATACTTTAAACCTTCACTTTAAAGCGTACTCTTTCCCTCTTTCCCTCCTGACCCCTAACACCGTCTTGATTGCTTTCAGTCCCTTCTCAGAGCTGTTAACAGACTGCGGGTCCCACCGAAGCCCCGTCCCTCACTCAGAGCAGGTGCGCAGAGTCTCATGCGACTACGAGTCTGTTCCCGTGAGGTCACAGAGGCTCCCCGAGTTGCCTTTAGAGATGCAGTTTCCTTGGAGATGACAGCATCAACCTGAGGACTCTGCCTGACCATGGATCAGATTTTATTCCTGGCGAGAACTGGGAAACAGGTCTCTAGACAGAGCCAAAGCCATCAGCCATCATCAGGGTTTCTTATTTTGAAGCCAGCAAAGTGCCATGGAGCGAGACCTCTTTGATGTGATAATGTGAAAATGAGAATTGATTTTTTTTTTTTTAAAAGATCGCTGCCATTTAATTAACCTGTGTGCTGGCAGCGATCAGTGGCAGACATGTAAATGAGTAGCACGCAGCCGACTCTCTTCCCGTGTGCATGTGTCAAGGGCTTAGGATAAGGGTTGGACTCGTAGCTCTCTAGTTAACAGGATGGACTGTGTTTTTTTTCAGGACCTCGATGAGTAAGGTCTTCAGCCCTTCTGTGCACTAGGGTCTTTTACGACATGGAATACAACAATGATCTCATTCCACCATGCTCCCAGTTCGTGAGGATAATGTTATGGCAAGTGAGTCAGAACATCATGACCCCTGAGCCATTCTGGCCCAGAGCTGGGCTTATAGTTTTGTTGAGATGCTGCTAGATCTCCAGTTTTATTGAGATGCTGTCTCTGGTTTCCTCCTTTCACATTTCCCTGTTCCTTCCTGCACTCTCTTCCATCGATTCTTCCTCACCCTCCCTTCATCCTGAATGAGGGAATGAAGGAGGATCCACCTCCCTCATCTCCACCCTCATCTTCCTTCCAACTTCTTTCCTTCTTTTTTTTCCAAATTATGTGTGTTATCACAGGCAGTGAGCCTTCTCATTGTAAAAGATACTCATTACACCTCCTTCATCATAAACTTTTATGCTCTTCAAGTACACCATATAATATACAGTGAATATTCAAGCAAAATAGGCATACATTTATTCACATTTATGTTTAAATACTGTTTGTATATGAAAGCTCATACTATATATATATATTGTTTGGCAATTTACATTCTTTATGAGTCAGTGTGCATTGGGCTTTTAAACAACTGTTTGATCAGGAGCCACTAAACCTTAGCTCATGGACTAAATCTGGCTCAAGTCTTTTCAGCCTATAACGTTTTATTAGGGAACAGCCATGGCGTCCAGGTTAACTGTAATTGTCAACTTGACACCTAGAGATACTTAGGTGGAGAGTCTTAATTGAAGAATTTCCTGGGTCAGATTGGTCTGTGGACATGTCTGTGGTAGGAGGGTTGACTTGATTGTTGATTGGTGGAGGATGGTCCATTTGGGCGGCACCATTCCCTAGGCAGTGGTCCTGAACTATCTGGACCCTTACAGAAAAAAAAAAGTCTGTTAACTTCTGCTGCCAACCCTCCCCTGCCCCCTTTTCTTCTTACTAAGCACATAGAATTCTTCAGCATAGCCATATGATAGAGAATTAAGATTTTCCTTAATTAAGACACCTACTACTCTATGATGTAAAATGGGGACTTGCCAGATGGGCTGGATCTGGGGTGACCTCAATGCTGGGAAGGAGAGTGATCGATCTCTGAGCCCTTGGTACGTATAACTGTGATGGCCATAGTTGTGTGACTATGTTCTTGGGACTATCTCAGAGTGGGGGCTTGGCTTCTGTTTCTTCTTGCCTTCTGGAATGTTCCAGCAAGTTCAGTTGCTAAGCTCTCAGGTTCTGGAGACTCAGAGCATATGCTGTCCTCTGCATAGGACTTTGTTCTAGAATACTAGCTCGTTCTACCATGTCGGTGCTGATGGCTTAGGTGGGCGTCTCACTGTGGAGTGACTACATAGAGAGCATTTCTGAGGCATGGGGGACTCACCAGAGGGCTGGAGGGCTTGTTAGGATTCCGAGTGTCTGGGACCCACCCCTAGAGGTTTGAGAAGCTGGGCTTGCTAAGATAAACATTGAGTCTCTAATGTTTAGAATGAGGAACCACGGGGGCAGGGGGCGTGGCTTAGAGCAGAGCACTGGCTGAGTGCTAGCGAGGCCATGGATTCTAAAACTAAGGTTATGGAGAAGAGACTGATTTGATTAAAAAAAAAGAAGGAAAGAAAAGAGATGAGGGAGGGAAGGAGAGATGGGAAGGAAGGAAGTTCACACAGCATTAGATGGTTACGGTAGAACCCCTGCTCGCCCCTGCACAAGCCGGGGGAAAACCCCATCTGCCCTTCTTCTCCCAACCCTGCCAGCTCAGAGGAAACTCCTCCTTTTCACACAGAGAAAATTCTGGGCTAATATGTCATCGTTCCTCATGTCTGCATTTCTGGCAACGTCCCCAAGAGTACCTGCCAAGGGGCTCAGTTTTCCACCATGTTTGGACGAAACTGGCACGCCATCACTCCTCGCCTTAAGCGCTATAAAACCTCCTTGTTTTAGTCCGGGTGCGCGACTTCACTGACCTCCGCCTGTGAGACGGATGAACCTGCCAGAGGGCTGCCTCGTAATAAACCCGCCTTTATCTACTTTTAATCTGGCCTTTATCAACATCATCGAAGGAGGAAAAAAAACTATCAGTGTCAGCTCAGGGATAGATGGAGAGGCCAGAAGCTGGCTCCAGCTGACTGAGCAGAATATGAGCCTGTTTGAACACTCGAGGGTCAGTTTTCAGGATGGTTCAGAAAAGCTCCAAGCCTGGCTCACAGAGGCTCGTCACCAGGCTATCTTAGGGCTTTCACGTAGCTAGAATGACCTAATAGATTGTTGATGAGCCACCACCAGACCTAATGAACTTCAAACACTTAGTTCTCCTCGCTAGTGAGTCACTACTCAGGATCTAAACACCCCCCACCCCAGGGAGATTTGAGTGGATCTGATTGGCACTTGGTGACTCGAGGAGACCATTGTCCTATAGAGGCTATCTCTAACTGACCTGTGTAGGAGAGAGATGATCCCTATGTGGGGAGGGATGGATGCCTGGAGGCCTTAAGTCAGACATCTCTTGCAGGGCAGCACACAGACCATAGACTCAGATATTTAATGCTCATGTCTGGCTGAGCAAGGAGATCTCCATAGATGAAGGGGTCCAGTTGCCCTTGGCGACAAGCACACCTCTGTCCTAATTCATCCCAAATGATGAGGAATTGTAGCAAGCTTGCTGGCTGCATGCACTGAGTGTATGCCAAAGCTCTCACTCTGGGGAAAACACTGTTTCTCTGCGTAGGTTTGTCTGTTCTGGAACTCACTCTGTAGACCAAGCTGGCCTCGAACTCAGAGGTTCGCTTGCCTCTGACCTCCCAAGTGCTGGGACTAAAGGTGTGCACCACCCCCACCGGCTCAACTCTGCTCTTAATGGGACCCAATTCTTTAAACTCACAAGAAAAAAAGAAGCCGAAGGCCTCCTTAGAGTCTCTCCAGGCTAGTCACGAGAGGCCATGCTCACCCAGACCTTGCTGCAATCCTTCATGGAGACTCATTTGCCCCACACGAGCAAGGGGCAGCCAGGGAGCCAGAGAGGTGACTCCTACCATGTAACTGAGAAGTCTTGGGCTCAGAGCTGCATGAATCCTGACGGGGACAGGGTCTCAGTCCTCCAGGCTCATGGAAGAGAGCGAGCGAGCGAGCTGGGGAATAAGGAACTCTTGAGTTCCTTATTATTAAATCTGTGCTGAACCCCACTGGGGATGGTGGACCACGCCAGGGAACTTGGTAAGCTAGAGCAGGTCTGAGTCCCCAGCATCCAGCCATCCACCTGAGACGGTAGGGGGCTCCCTGCTCCCTGCCAGATTCCTAGCCTGGGACATGTGACCACTCTCCACACTCGTAGGTCACATAGCCCAAGACAGAGTTCTCCATGCTAATGAGGTATCTAGTGGCCATGAAGGTTTAGCCAGTAAGCTTCCATTCCTGGACATCCCTCCCTACAAAAGATACTTAATTTTTGGTCCACCCTGAGGAGTTGGCATGCATCCAGTCTCCATGGTGAACAGGCAATAAATGGTATGGATAAACATGGACTGTCTCTTCTCCATAGGGAGCATGGAGGAGGCCTTTGACGACAGAGCTGCGGCCCAAGTCTCCTGTAGATGGCCTCTCTGTGCTTCCAGACAACCGCTGTGTCTTCCCACACCCTGAGTGGTATCTCAGGTCTTACCTAAAGCCCAGCACCTGACAGCTTTAGGTGGCAGGACAGGGAGACACAGTCAAGCGCTCTCTAGTGGTGTGTCCCCCACCCCAGCAGTGGAGTGAAATGCAAACCCGCACCCCACAATTTATAGATGAGAAGTTGAGTCTAGTGGAGTTAGTTGGCTGGCTCCAGGAGTCCATCCAGCATCCCTGTATGGGCTGAGTGCTCCCAACCTCTGGTGTCTGGGAGAAGCAGGTCACTGCCTTGTGTGCTCTGATGGAACCCACAGAACCACCAGATAAAGCCCACTGGCTAGACATGGTGGGCACACTCAGCCTCTTTCAGATGCATTTGTGTGTGTGTGCGCGCACGCATGCAGGTGCACATAAGTGTGGAGGCCCAAGGACAGCCTTGAGTGTCACTTCTCGGGACTTGTGTTGTTTTGAGACAGTGTCTCTCACTGATCTGTGTTTGCCGGCTCAGCTAGATTAACTAGCTAGTAAATACCAGGGGCGCTCCTCTCTCTGCCTCTTCCATACTGGGATTACATGGGCACTTGGGGATTTGAACTCAGGTCCCCATGCTTGCATGGTGAGCACTTCTCTGACTGAGCCATCTACCCAATTCTAACTTCATTTTCTTCCAGAGGAGAAAAGGAAGATGCCGGAAAATGGCCCACAGGGAGTAAAATATCCATTCAACTCAAATAAGTGGTCCCAGTTGGCTTGGGTGGGGAAGGGTCTTTGGCAGGTCTCACATCGGTAAAGTAGCGTCAGTGTTGTGCTTGCTTAGAGCCTGGATCCTGGGTGCTGTCTTAGAGTGATGTCTCAGCATCGTGAGTCCTCTCTTGCCAGGAGTTCCAAACCAATCCATCTCCATAGCATGGCTGTGATACATATTAGAACAAGGAGCTTTGGAGCTAGGCAGAACTGTGTTCAAATCCTGCCTCTAACTCTTCTGTACTGTGGTACCTCATTCGAAAAGCATGACCTCTCTAACATCTGTTTGCTCAACTAGAGACAACAAGTCCCATCTTGAAGATGAAGATGACTTAATCCTTTCATATATGTAATTCTCGACACAAAAGCAGGGGCTGGAAGCCACGCTGATTGCTCTTCCCAGCCCCTCCCCCATCATCTTCTTTCCAGTTTTTGGTATTAGTAAGTTGATGATCTGATGCACTTTCTGACCCCAAGTGAGGCCAAGGAGGAGCGGGAAGAAGCTAGCCTGGTCATTTCTCTAGGGAGAGCATCATTTGTTGGGATGACAGAAGCCTGGCCTTGTCTCACCAGCCCCAGGGAGACAGTGAGCAGAGACCTCTGAACCAATTTATCTTGGAAAATTGTCTTTTTTTCTTCAGGCAGAGGGAGGAAGGAGGAACTTGTAAGAAAGCATCTAGCCAGATGCCCGGGTGAAATCTGCCCCAAATCAGCCATCCTTTTTAATAACGAAGGTTGTCATGAGGCTCAGCTCAATCGGAAATGACAGGCTGTGTAAATATTTGCTCTGTAACTGATTTATGGGGTAGGGAACAACAAAAAATAAGATTAGTCACTAATCATCGGGCTGCAGGAAAATCAGGAAGCTGGATGCCAAGGCCCTAACTCGGGTCGGCACGTACTCTGAGGGTAGTGGGGGAGATGGGGAGGCGGGTGGTTGGGTGCTGTGTAGGAGTATCCATCTTGGGGTACAGAAATTCTGTAGGGGAAGGTTCAGGCAGCACTGTTTGTATCTGAGACCAACCTCTAGCCAGATGCCCAGATCAGAACCCAAGATGAGATGTTTCTTGAATTTGCCAGCTGGCTAACTTCCTGTTGGGATGGGTGCCTTGGAGAAACAGGAGCAAGTGTGTGTGTGGTCATCTCTTAGACCAGTGTGAGGATGACAGGCTGAGGTGGAACCAACATCCAGGTCAGTATACCCAGCTCTTACTGAGTTGCTTTCTGAGAGCATGAACTGTTGGGAGGGCCAATAATAGGCGTTACCATTCCTTCTGCAAGTGAATTATGTCCATAGTGCACGGGCCTGGGCTCTGGCATTCCTGGGTATGGTGGCCCACACACCCTTGTTCTGAACTTCCTGCAGGTTCAACTCCACACACTGCCACTCAGAGCCAACACCTCCTGTCAAAGCTCTACCCTCGGGGTGGGTACTGGCTTTCAACTCTCTGTAGCATCTAGGTATATGCACACACATGTATATACGCACATACAGCCAAACACACATACCTATATATCCATATGCACAGCCTGCACAAATGAGACACACAGAAAAAAACACCTTTACCAGTCTTATCTTGTACCTAGGCATTATGCTAGCTCTGAGGTCCATAAAGAACTGGTCAGACATGACCCTTGACCTCCTTCCAAGCAGGAAGGAGACCTCAGCATCCATGAGCTGATTAGAAAAGCAGCTGTGTGTACCCAAACCTGGGTCCAAGTTGTAGAAAGCCATGGCTGCTAGTGATGGGGCTCAGCTGTCCCAGTAGGAGGAGAGGAAGACCCCAGATGGGATCTGGGTATCAGAGAGATGCACTGCCTAGCAAGCTGGGTAGGGGAAGTGAGATTCGGGCATGGCTTTGAGTGGCTCCTTGGATTTTCCTATTTACAGAAAAGTGGGTGAGGACCCAATGAACCCCAGTGTGGGGCCAGGGGCATTCTTGTCTACTGGGGTACCTTGTCTATTTTTGCAAAGATTCTCTTTGAGGTGTGTCCCTGATAACCCAGGAGTATGAGTTCTCTTGCTGATGGCCTGCCATGAATGCAGTTGATTATGACAGTTATTCTGAAAGCTTCTAGGTAGACAGTTTCCAGTCCTTGTAGAAGCTGTTTGGGAACTTTTACTCGACCCCGCCCTCTTCCATTTTTCTTTTGTGCTTTCCTTCCAACTGAGGGCCATAAGTAAAGGGAATATAGGGGTGATATTTAGAAAACAGCGCCCAGTCCAGCTTGTTCCCGGGCAGCCACCATGTTCCCACTGCTCCTTAGCTCTGACTGGGGCTATATAGCTAGCTAGATGTGCAAGCCCTGGCACCCACAAGACGCCAGCGTGGGAGATGGCTCTGCCAGTCCACCATGTTGCATCCACAAAGCTCAGGTGAACCCCAGACAATACCTGCCATCTTCACAGTACCCAGTAGAAATAAGACTCTTAAAGCTTAATGATCATCTAAAGGATTTATATATTTAGAAATGCTCAATCAACAAGATGCCCACACAATTAGAGTTGTTACCCAATATCTAACCTTTTGATAGAAGTTGCTACCCAGGACAGCTTTTGACCCGTCCATGGTTCTCCATGGCTGATAGCCTCCTTCTTCTCCTTCCCTTCCTCTCTTCTCCCAGCTCCACCTCCTCTTCTACTGCCTAATCACTGAGCTCCGCTGGGAATACAATGTAGCAGAATGAGTATCCTGCTACAAGGGAAGAAATCGTTGATAGTCTCCTTCTTCTCCTCCCCTTCCTCTCTTCTCCCAGCTCCACCTCCTCTTCTACTGCCTAATCACTGAGCTCCACTGGGAATACAATGTAGCAGAATAAGTGTCCTGCTGCAAGGAAAGAAATCGCAGTTTAATTTACCCCTTTCCTCAAACCTGGGCTTTGGCCTATCACATAAGTTTCAAGTGTGAATGTTCACAATATATACATTATATATGTCATTCATATATTATATATGTTTTCATTTCTAGGAACTTTTTTTGAGACAGGTCTCACGTAGCCCCAGGCTGGCCTTCAACTAACTCCCCCTGTTGCCAAAGATGACCTTGAACTCTCCATATCCTGCCTCCACCTCCACAGTCTGGGGATTACAAACGTGCACCACCACATCTGGTTTGTGTGGTGCTGGGGACCCAACTCAGGGCTTGGTATCTGATAGACAAGTGTTTTACCAGCTGAGCCACATCCCCGAGTATTCTCTAGGAATTTTATAGAGAACCATGTTTCTTAGTGTGTCAAATCAGATCTTCAACACCAGTTACTAGTGAACTTGGAGAATCTAATTGGGAAACAGAGCTACGTCCCAAATTTGATCTTGAACTTGGAACGTCTTAAAGAAAAAACATTGAGTCGCGGTGGACCATTTCTGCTGTTAAGGACATTGCTTTCTTTCTTTGAATAAAATAGAGAGAAAGCATTACATATGCCACTTACAATATGCCTTATTATTTAAAAACAGTACTCAGGTTACTAAATTGAAACATTGGAGAGGAGTCTAAAAGTAAAGAGGTGTCTGTCTCCGAAATCTGCACCCCCACTCACAGCCTGCCAACTGCCTCCTCGTGTGGATCCTTCTAGAAAATGTAGATACAGATGTCCCTGCCTTGGTAAGGCACTGCTCATGATTTTCCTAGTTTACAATGGCGTGAAAGCAATTTGCCTTCAGCAGTAGCTGAGCTTGTGAGCTGGCTTCTCATCTGTCCGTGGGCTGGCAGGATTCAGTGCGATCTCCCTATGACGGGCAGTGGCAGTGAGCCGTGGTTCCTGTCTGTCACACGTTCTTGAAGGGGGGATGGTTGCTTTTCTGTGCTGGGCTGGGTAGCTGAGTTTTGAGGCTTGGTCTGGTGGGCATATCCAGTGCATTTTTTTTAAGCCGGTGATGGTTTCACTGGACAATGGGCTGACTGGGATGGACCCATACTCTTAAGTGGAGAAGCACTGTGTTCTTGTGTGCGTGCCTTACTTATTTATAGGACACACCAGCTGAGGAAGCAGGCGGGGTCTTCCTATATCTCTTCTTCCTGTTAAATCAGCCAGCATGCTCTAGAGATCTGTTTCTCCGTGGGCTACCCTCCACTCCCACAGCCCCATCCTAGCCTAAGCCATCATTGTCTTGCCTGGGTGTCCCACACACATAGTCTTTTCCCTAATAACATTTTTTTTTCCTGGTGAAGGATATGGAACTCAGGTTTTGTGCATGCCTGGCAATGATCTGCCACCAAGCTACACGCCTAAACCCCTTACTGGGGGATTCTAGGCAAATGCTCTAGCTGGGCCACACCCACCTACCTTAATTAATTAATTAATTAATTCCTGTTTAATTAAAAATTAAGATTAAAATGTTGTGGGTGCTTGAGTGCATTTGTGTGCCTGTGCGTGTGTGTGTCTGTGCGTGTGTGTGTGTATGGGGTCATACACATGCCATAGTGTACGTGTGCATCGAGGTCAGAGAAAGAACATTTGAGAGCTGGTTTTCTCCTTCCACCATGGATTCCAGGGATCAAATCCAAGCCACCAGGCTTGCACTGGACGCACCTTTCCTCGCTGAGCCATCTCTCCCACCCCATTCCATTCTTGTCCCATCAGACTCCACTTTACACTTCAAGCGGAGAGATCCTTTAAAAACACAGTCTGATGACATCCCCCTCCAGCTTCCCCAGGCCACTGGAATTGAACTCAATCAGTCTTCCGAAAGTGGTAGAGCAGATCTGCAGAGGCCTAGTCTGCTGTCCCGGCCCCCTGTTCTGAGTTCCTTGCCCTGGCTGCACTTCTTTGCCATGCCCTCCTGACAGCAACTCTGCCTCCCTTCCAACTCCAGACCTTCCCAAGCCTCATTTCTGCCTGACATTCAGGGCTCTACAGAATGCCACGTCTGTCCTCTCCCAGGTTGCCACCATGTTTCTGGATCTTACGGCCCCAGACCTGTTTGCTGGGTTACTTGGGAATGAGTACACATCTTTGAAAGGTGCATTGACACAGGGTCTGTACCATACACATTGCCTTTACTTCTCCGTCCTTCCGCTCCGTAATAAAAGTTGGTGCTCCCTCCACCCTGACTCTTTCTAGCCTGCAGCTCCTCCATCTGATGGAGCGGGGGTAATTTAATTGACCACTCCACTCTGAGGCGCAGTGAAGATGCTTCCAGTCTCCGGCTAGGCAAAGTTAATTTTGCTTCGACAGGGAGATAGAAATCTGACAAGAGAAAGAGGAGGAGTGGGGGAGGGGAGTAGGGGGAGAGAGAAGAGAGAGGAAGGGGGAGGGAGACAGAAGAGGAAGGGAAATGTTGGAGCTGCTGGTCTAGCAGTGATCACTGTGGGGGTTCACTCCTCCATTGTGGGAATTGGAGTGGCGAGGAGTCACCAACGTTTCACCTTCTACAGCAGTGGCCGCTACCACATGTGACTTCTAAAAAAAAGTCTGAATGATATTAATCAGTAAGTGTTATAATTGCATGCACGTGTACACACCCATGTACCCCAGTGTGTGTGTGTGTGTAAGTCAGAGGACAAATAGTGGGGAAAAGTCCTCTCCTTCTACCATGTAGGTCCCAGCCATAGAACTCAGGCCTTCAGACTTGGTGGTGGTAGGTGCCTTTATCTGCTGAGCCATCTGGTCGACCCATCTATGGCTCTGGCGCTCTCTAAAGGGTGCCTGTAGTAATCAGTGAACAGGATTTCCCATTTTATCTTAAGATTTGAGATTAGTTGATGTTTTAGCAGCTTTGAGGAGCAGCATAGATTTAGGCAAATGAATGACTCCATTTTCAGGAAGGATCTTCTCCTTGTAGCTGGGTGGTGGAGTGGGAGAAGAGAGGAAGAGCACACCAATGATGGCCCTTGTTGCTGCTTATTGGTCCTTGTTGTACACTTCTGAGACAAGATTTTATGTGTAGTTCAGGCTGGCCTGGAATTCCCCTGCCTCAGCATTTCTGTTCAGCCCCTGCTTCCTTCCTCTGTTTGGACATCCGACATTCTCTCTATGTGGGTTGTCTGGGCACTAGCTGCTTCAGACCACCTACTCTTTAAGCCTCGTGGTTCTGCTTTGTCATGGAGGAACCAACCATGTCTCTTATTAGACCTGCCAATTAAATCACAGGCTATTCCCTAGCCTGAGCCTCTCTCTGAACAGTCAAGGTTATGGAAAAGAGGGAGCCATGGGAATCACACCCAGAGAGTCTTAGAGGCCTAGCTTAGTATTTGAGCATGTCTGAGCTCCGAGCATGAAGTCCCCTGAGTGGTACTGGACTGGGATTAGGTGTCATAGCATTGTGTGGCCGGAGCTCTGGGTGAGGACTCTGATGCATCTTGTAACTTGACAAGTTCATCTAGACCCTGAGGCTGAGGCTGTTAGACTTTCTTGTGTACTTCCCATCAAAAGTGATGATGAGTGATGACACATGCCTTTAACACCAGCACTTGGGAGACAGAGGCAGGAAGATCTCTGTGAGTTCAAGGCCAGCCTAGGTTACAGATCTAGTTCTAGGGCTATGCAGAGAGACCCTATTTCTAAACAAAACAAAACAAAACAAACCCAAAAGCATGGTATTTTTTTTCCCAGCATGCTTCTAGACCGTGACGACGGCAGTGGATGAGACAGGGATGGAAAAGCCCACTGAGATGGATCAGAGATTCGGGAGTCAAGGACTTCATCATTTGGGGAGGGATAATTTTTTCCAAGCCTTGGAGGAGACTTTGTGTGAGAAAGGGTTGCACCTCAATTATCTCATTTGAGGACAGTTCCTACTCTCGTCACACAGAGATGGTCATTCTTTGCCCTGTCACCATGGTCCACAAACTTTTCTGTATGTCCTGAGTCAGAGGTTGAGAGCAAAAATCTTCTTCGTGGATGCGTGTCTATCCTCACTCAGTTTTGAGTGCTGACCTGGCTTCCCACAAAGGACTTTGCCCCTATCCAGAAGCAAAAGCTCTTCCTGACAAAGGACAGAGGCAAGAGGAACCTCAGTAGGTCTCTGATGGACGTGGCAGCCAACTGGAATATTCTCATCCAGTTCATTGGCTCCTTAGGGCAACCCTGATACAAGTTATTTGTACCCGAAAAGACCTGGGGACTCAGAGAGATTAAGCCACTTGATAAAGTTCACACAGCTAGTGAAGGGGTAAATACACAGTACAGACAGTATTAGAATGGTTTCTCGAATTTGCTAAATTACTGCGAGGCCATATTGCTCATTTCAACCTTTTAAAGGCCACGCTCTGGGGTGGCTTAGAACACTCATGAGGCTTAGCAATTGCCATCTCTGCCCACTTCCGGGGCCCTTCGTGGCCCCAAAGCAAACAGCAGAACAGCACTTCCACGTGTCCTTGGCCCCACTCCCCCCTCCTGTCCTCCAGCCCTGGCAACTGCCAGCCTGCTGCCCATCTCTGAGGACTTACCCATTCTGGTTGTTTATATTAACCGGAATGTGTGGTCCTTTGCGTCTAGCTTTCTTCCTGAGGCGGGGCAGCTCTGAGGTCCCCTTGTGTTAAGGCTGTGAGTGGGAACATCACAAGACTGAAGCATGTTTGATCGCCCAGACAGATTCCATTTGTCTTCCTTAATCCAGTGATGCGCAGTTGGGCTTTTTTTTTTCTTGCCCTTTGGTGGTTGTCATTTACTGTCAGTGTTCCTGAATGCTTCTTGTCTGAAGACTTATTTCCAGTTCTTTTGGGTTCATGTCTATGTGGTAGAACTGTTGGATTGCACAGAACTCCTGTTTTACATAGTCATCCATGGGCAGTGTTTTCTGTAGGGGGCACGCCCTTCATGGTCTCACCAGTGATGTCTGTGGCTCCCAGGTTGCCTCCTCCGCATAAGTCAGGTCTTGTGTTTGAGCCTGGCCATCCCAGGGAGACTGAGGTTATAGCTTGTTATCATTTGATTCATGTCCCCCCCACCACCCTATTAACTCTCTTCAGCATCTCCATGGTGCTTGATGAGTCTTTAAATATCTTCTGGAAAGAAAATACCTCTTCCAGGCCCCTCACTCACACCTAACCTAGTTTTCTCTTTTTAACTATTGTCTGAAAGCCATACCTTTCTGGTAGAAATGAAAACTTGTTGACTGTGAAGCCTCAGGTCAGTCTGGCCCTGGAAACGCCATCAGCCACTGCATCGGGGAACATTGGTTTGCTGTCTGCCACAGAATGTGCCGGGTGCACCTGGGTCGGACAGCCTGTGCGGTGAGACCTTTCCTTCTGGGGTCAGGGACTCACCTTGTCTCACTACTTTTACCAGAGTTGGCTGTTTGTGGTGAAGTCTGGGAAGATCATGGCCAGGCTGTTCTCTTTCTTCATACATCACGGAGTCCAAATATCTATGATGTCACAGTCTGTCTTCTCTGAGCATCCTCCTAGTGAGGGAGCAGGTGCCAAAGTTTAGGGATAACTTCACATCCGGTTCACATGGTTGCTTGGATAGGGACGTGACTCAGGATGTCTTCCCCACTGCTCTGACAAGATGTCAGTCTCCCGCTTCCTTCTCTCCCATACTTTATATCCATCTTATATCCTGCAATCTTCTTCTTTCATCCCATCTCTCTATTTACCCATCCATCCATCTACACATCTGTCTATCCATCCATCCATCTATCCATCCATCATCCATCCATCCATCATCCATCCATCATCCATCCATCATCCATCCTCCATCCATCCATCCATCATCTATCCATCCATCCATCATCCATCCATCCATCCATCATCCATCCATCATCTATCCATCCATCCATCCGTCATCCATCCATCCATCCATCATCCATCATCATCCATCCATCATCCATCCATCCAACCATCATCCATCCATCCATCCATCTATCCACCCACCCATCTGTCCATCCATCCATCCATCCATCATCCATCCATCCATCCATCATCCATCCATCCATCATCCATCCATCATCTGTCCATCCATCCATCCATCCATCCATCCATCCATCCATCCATCTGTCCATCCAACCAACTGCCCTTCACCTACTCAACTATCCCTCCCTCTTTCCATTATTCCTCCATCTCATCTCTTTTCTTCTTTCTTCCTTTTCTTATCTTCCCTCTCATTTTCTTCTTTTATCCCTCCCTCTCTCCCCCTCTGTCTTCTTCTCATTCATTGCATCTCCCTTTCTTTTCCTTCTTCCCTCCCCCTCCCTCTCTCCTTTCTTCCATCTGTCTGTCTGACAGTCATCTGCACACATCCTGCTCTCATGATTGGATTGATAACCACACTACTTCCGGCATCTCTGACCTGCTGGTTGGAGCAAGACAAGGACACCAGTCTTGCTTGGATTGGCGAGACCTCAGTGCTTCGAGCTCCTGTGTTCAGGGATGGAGAGATGCTCACAGCATTATGCACAGGGTTTGCCCATGTCGTCTTCCCTTACCAAGGCTGATAGACAGTAGAGTGTTTTCTGAGCATTTCACATAAAGTCCAGCCTGATTTCAACGCTCAGCATCTTCCTTCGCTTTCTGATGGCTCTATGGCCATTGGACATAGCCAGAGTACAGCCATGCTCATGACAGGAAACAGCACACAGGATTGTCTGGGCCAAACATGCTACCTCATAGATCCTCATAGTCACACATGGCCTTTGTTCCATTGTCCAGGTGGGAAACTGAAGCACCAAGAGGACATTTCATTCCCAATGATGACCTGGTGTTGATGCATACGCCTTCTTAAATCCCCACTGCTAGACACCTGTGGGCAGTGTTAATACTGGTTCCTGCTTCCTTGTTTTTCAGCCCTAGGCAGGGATGTTACTGGATATAAGTTTCTGTAAGGGCGAGTGCCTAGAGCCCTTTAGGACTGGCGGTTTGCAAGTAGGCTTTGTAGTAGCCACCAGAGGGCGCTCAGATCCGTGCTGGGCTAATGGGTGTGTGGGGTGATGGATGGGAAGGCATTGAAAGACCGGCTCCTTGAGGAAGGGAGACACTTCTTAACCAGCATATGAGGTGTTTTGTGCCATGGGTACCAGGCCAGGGGCTGAGAGATATGGTCATACCATCTATATGGTTTCTGTCCTTGGGGAGCCAGCAGTCAGGAGTGGGAGGCAGAGATTCTAGAACATAGTGTGATATCCCTGGCTACAGCCTTGTTCAGAACACTTGCTTAAGCAGTACCTACTGTGTGCCAGCAGCTCACTTAAGCAGCACCTACTGTGTGCCGGGCAGCTCACATAAGCAGCACCTACTGTGTGCCAGGCAGCTCACTTAAGCAGCACCTACTGTGTGCTGGGCAGTCCACACAAGCAGCTCTTACTGTGTGCCAGGTGCCAAGCCAGTTGCCGAGGATGGAACAATGAGAAATCCAGGGTCACTGCACTCAAGACCGACATTCTGCTGGGGAGATTACAAATGTGGGAAAAACTGGAAGACATGACCACACAGATATGAAATAACAAGAAAAAGAAGAAGCTGCTAGAATAGGCCGGTGGGGGTGGGGATCTGGAAGGGGACACACCAGAACTGAGTTATCAAGACAGAGATCAAAGAGGGTAAGCAGAGGCGGGAACTCTGGGCTGTGGAGACTGAAGGGTCAAAAGTAAGAAGGATACTGGGCCAGGGTATATGGGGGGATGGCTATTGGGAGCCATGGTTGGGAGCTGGGGATTAGGATGGAGAGAGTGAGGTTGTCGGAGAGTTAGGAGAAGATGGTACACATGTGTTCACTTTTGAACTGGACCGTGGAGTATGTGTAGGAGTTCGTCAAGCAGGGAAGGCAGCAAACTGATAGGAAGTGCAGTCCCTGGGGTGACTGGCCACTGGGTGGTGGCTCTGTAAGATTTAGGGTGGCACAGACAGTCTGGACAAACTTGCGATGAAGCTTTGTGAGCCGCTTCTGCTAGGTTCTCCCTCATCATATTTGCTCCAGTGTCTCCCCAGCCCCCACCCCCTCTAGTGTCCCCCTTACACAGAGGACAGTGGCAGGATGTCCTGCCTAAAGTGACTTCAATGGTTAAACGAGGGGAACCCCTGAAGTCCTTGATTTTTGTCTCTGGGGTGCAGCTTGTGCTTAATTCTGAGTAGCGGTGACAGGTCCTGTGGCCACTGATGCTGTAATATTCCCAGCCTTCTGATTGGTAAAGGACAGGTTTTTAGACACCAGTGTTCTGTGAGATGCCCTCATTTAGCTCCCGTGGAAGCTCAGTCAGCACGGGGCCGGAACCCTCGGCCTTTAGTGCTTCTGTCTCATCTTTGTCCCAGTGTGAGGAATCTCACTGGAAATTGAATAAGTTTACCTCCCAGTGATCTGTTTACAAGGAAAAGAGAATAAAAAAAAATCATCCTGAAGACCTGGTTTTCTCTTTTCTGTTGCATATTCAGGACAGAGCTTTGCTAGGTAGTTTAGGCTTCTAGGTCAGTATCCTCCTGCCTCAGCCTCTAGAGTGCTGGAATTATTGGAGTACACCACCACACTACCAAGTCCTGGAGTTTATATCAAGATTCAATCACCCTCACTTAACATTGTTTTTACATTAAATATACACATTTTATCATTTACCTTTGTTGTTTCTGGTTTTTATTGCTGTGATAAAACACCAGGACCAAAAGCAATCTGGGAAGGAAAGGGTTTACTTGAGCTTACACTTATACACCACAGTCCATGATGGAGGGAAGTCAGGACAGGAACTCAAGCAGGGCAGGAACCTGGAAGCAGGAGCTGATGCAGAGGCCATGGAGGGATGCTGCTTACCGGCTTGCTCCCATGGCTTGCTCAGCCTGCTTTCTTAGAGAACCCAGGACCACCAGCCCAATGATGGCTCTACCCACACGGGAGGCTGGGCTTCCCCCTATCAGTTACCAATCAAGAGAATGTACCACAAGCTTGCCCACAGGCTAATCCTGTGGGGACATTTTCTCAGTTGAGGTTCCCTCTTTCCAAGTGACTGCAGCTGCCGTCAAGTTGACATAAAACCATCCATCACGACGGTGCCTATACAATATCACTCAAAAGATGGTTAATGTTAGTCACAAGTCAACATCACGTGATCATGTGGTGGGAAGACTGCTTGCTGGCAGGAACGTTCTAGAGGACTAAGGAATGTCCAGTTACGTTCCAGTAGGTTTGGTCCCTTCTAGTATAAGTTATGCTTGTGTTTGACGGCTCACCGCTGTTGCCAGGTGGGTGCCATTTATACTGATCGCGTAGACGGGACAGACAGATCCATTTTCTTGTTTTCTCATTCTGCAGAGTCAAGAAGAAGAGCAAACCCTTGAACCTCAAGATCCACAGTGGTGTGGGCAGCTGCGAGAACATCCCTGCCCAGCAGCGTTCTCCGCTCCTGTCCGAACGCTCCCTGAGGTCCTTCTTTGTGGGCCACGGGCCCTTCCTGCCCTCCACCCCACCTGTCCACACTGAAGCCAATTTCTCTGCAAGTAAGTCCCTGCTAGCCCCCTGGTGGCACTGACTGGGGTCACCAGACCCTTTGTATACCCTCACTGTGCAGCCCCACGCCTCCCCTCCAGGTGCATGGTGTTTGTGCTATCCTGCTTCTGAATCTCACAGGTCAAGGAACACCCATTGCCTGCCACCTCTCTCCCACCTGCTCAGCTCCTGGGTCTTTAGATGGTTATGAAGGGGTCATGATTGGCATTTGCAGATGACCGGCTGTCATACAGCCTTCATATCTGTTCTTTGGATCGAGGGTGTGAAGGAAATGACAGCTGAGAGTCTAGTTGGGGACATCAGGGGCAACACCCATCTTTTCTCTCTTTGCTCTCTACCACCTCTCAAGTGCTTGCCTTGGGGTTTCTCTGTCCCTGTGGGATCTGGGATGATACCATGCACATTTTATTGACTGGGGTTAACATATAACATACAATGTATAACTTTTGCATCTTTGCCATGCATAGAGGTTCAAACTAGGTTAAGTCTGGCCTAGGATTTATAGTCCATGTCCACTGATTGCTGCCAGAGACATGGTGTGTGAGGCTCAAGTAGAGACAAGAATCTGTGGTGGCCGAGGGCTGAGTTTCTAGAAAGCTCTGTTCTTACCCAGAGGCGCGATCTGCTACACAGGTGCAGGTGTGGACAGGTGGGAACCCTGAAGCGAGCCCAGCTGTTCCTGTGCTAGGAGACCATGTTGACTGATGGGACAGTCAGGGGATGTGGGATGCTGGCTTTCACAAACACTGTCCCTTGTTCCTTAGCATTGCTGTAGGCTGTTTGTGCCATCCTGTTGATCTGGTGGGTCGTAAGAGGAGTTCTGTGAACACCAAGCCAGTCGCTGCCTCTGGTATACTGCGGATAGACCATTTCCACAGTGCAAATGGGGACACTAGAGAACTCCCTCAGAGTCACACAGATACCTAGTAGTTGAGCCAGAATTTTGAATCTGGTTCCTCTTTTCTTCTTTCCCTTCCTTCCCCTTCATCCTCATTTTCCCCCCCTCTACTTCTCCCACAGAGTTCTCTCTCTCCCTCTCTCTCTCTCTCTCTCTCTCTCTCTCTCTCTCTCTCTGTGTGTGTGTGTGTGTGTGTGTGTGTGTGTGTGTGTGTGTGTGTGT
>NW_021604612.1:5548662-5567552 GCF_004785775.1 Grammomys surdaster
TGTGTGTGTGTGTGTGTGTGTGTGTGTGTGTGTGTGTGTGTGTGTGTGTGTAGATGCGGCCCTGGCTATCCTGGAACTTGCTGTGTAGACCAGGCTGGGGCTGGTCTGGAACTCACAGAGATCTAATTCTGCTCCTCCCTCCTCCCTACCACCCCTTCCCCCGGCCACCTCCCAGGGATGGAATTCAAGTCCTTGTCCACATTAGTCAGGAGCTCGGCTACTGAGACAGCATCTCACTAAATTGTTCAACTAACTCTACAGCCTCTGCTAACGGTCCCAAGCCTGTGCACTGGATCCCTTCAAGATCCACACAGAATGATGAAGAGAGCCTGTGGGTTCTCCTCAGTGAGGAAATCCATTGTTCCCAGCTCTGGGAAGGCCCAGTAATGCCTGGTACACTCTATGCGCAGGCCCTCAGTGCTGATCTTGGATTAGTCCGTAAACGTGCCTGGATCTTGCTGCAGGAGGCAGCTGAGCGTCTCCTCCAGAAGGTCACATGCAGATATCGATAGGAAAATATTCTAGTGTATGGATTATCCTAGCTCCTGGGCTGCTCGGGTCCTGCCTCAAATCCACTAAAATGCCCCAGGACAGACAGATCATCAGCAGAAGGCCAGTTAATTAATTTGTCAAGAGAAATCACGGTCTGAGAAGCTGGAGATGGTGGTACAGTGTGGTGGACCTGCATGGTATTCAGAATGTCACTTGATGAGCAGTGACAAGGGGAGGGGACCATGGCCCACAGATCAAACAAGTGGAGTGGTAGTTGAGGTGCCTGTCCTGGCAAGAAATGTGGACTCTGGAGGAGAGGCGTACCTAGCATCAAGTACTGCAGTACTCAAATGAGCTAAGAGTCTAGTCTCATCAGCTAATAGGTTCCTAGTTAAGCTTCGATTTTCTTATCTGTAAAATGGGCCAATTATTAATTGCCATACACATAGCATGGGCGGTCCTTTGGTACAGGGCCTGTACACAGTAGGGACTTAATCATGGCGCCTGTTTCTCTAGCAGTCCTGCCTCATGGTTAATTATGGCTCTTGACTCATGGTCTCTCCGTACCCACGTCACTTCCCTGCAGCCCTAAGAGGCTTGGAATTTACCTTGGCATCAAGCTGATGGCGGCAGGATGGCCTCCTGCAGCCGTCTGTCCTTGGGCCTCCGTGAAGGACATCGTGATCCTTTCTGAACGGCTGACTGTGGCTCTGAACTCTGCTTCTGGCCAGATCGAAGACATCTGTCTATTTTCAGAAAACCACAGACTTGCATCTTTGGGTGGTTTTTCTCACCCCACCACAGTCCTCCAAGTTCCCCTTTCTCCTGATGTCCACCCAAGAGGGAGACAGGCCTGTCCGCTTACTTGGGGTCAGCGGTAGCAAAGACTGTTAAGAGGCAGTTCAGAGATAAGCACAATGGTGTGCATGCCTGTAATCTCAGCACTCAGGAGTCTAAGGCAGGAGGATCCAGAGTTGAAGGCCAGCCAGGGCTACATAGCAAGTTCTAGGCTAGCCTGGCTACATAGCAAGTTCTAGGCTAGCCAGGGCTACATAGCAAGTTCTAGGCTAGCCTAGGATTCAGAAGTAAGTTCTAGGCTAGCCCAGGCTACATAGCTAGTTCTAGGCTAGCCCAGGCTTCATAATAAGTTCTAGGCTAGCCAAAGCTACATTGCAAGTTCTAAGCTACCCCAGGCTACATAGTGAATTCTAGGCTAGAACAGACCAAGACCTAAAGGAGGGGTGCTGCTTACTGGCTTGCTTCCCCTGGCTTGCTCAGCTTGCTCTCTTATAGAACACAGGACCACCAGCCCAGGGATGGTCCCACCCACAATGGGCCTTCGGCGCCCCCCCCCCCTTAATCACTAATTGAGAAAAATGCCTTACAGCTGGATCTCACGGAGGCATTTCCTCAAGAGAGGTTCCTTTCTCTGTGATAACTCCAGCTCGTGTCAAGTTGACATACAAAACCACCAAGTACACCCATTTTTATCCCAGCAAGCCATGAATGTGTGAGTCTTTGTAGAACTATCTCCGATCCTAGCTGACATAGATGAGGCTATATCTAAATATCCTTAAAACTCAAGAGTGAGTGTGTTCCATCTACTGGGAAGGTAGGGAAGGTAGATAGTGTCAGGGCTGGTACTTAGAGCTCTGTGTCTCGATAAGTGGAATTCAGGGAGCTGTTTGTGTGTGTTGTCGGATGAGGTGGTTTGAAACCATGACAGCGGTGATAAAACCGACAGCCACTGGCGTTCACTGTGTGGTGATGGCATCACGGGCTTGTCCAAAGGCCCTCCCCCCATTTCATTCATATGTCATGACCTTCTAGAATGTTGAGGCTTCTATCATCCCCTCTTCAGAGACGAAGATACGAGGCTGAGGTTGGGAAACCTGGTCAAAGGTCATAAGGTCATGAAAGCAGGGAAGGAGCCAAGCTCTCTGCAAGGCCACCTTCCCATACCCTCTTGCCTCCATTTTCTTTCTGGTTTGGAGAACTATGAGGTGGTTTTGTGGAAGATGTTAGCATGCTGCATCCCCATGTGTCACTCCACCCCCACCCCTGGGCTCTGCCGTTAATATTTGCCGCATCAATGCACCGATGGGCCCAGGCTGTGGCCATCCCTGATGGAGGCAGGCAGCAGCAGAGAATGGCTCCTGGCCGCTTCTGTGACTCACTCATCCTGAGTGTCTTCTGTTGAAGCTGAGGAGTGATCTAGCACTCCCAAAGAGCTCTGGGGGGTTCCATGTTAGCTGCCTGTGCAGGGCAACACGGGTCTATAATGCTGTGACTTCCTTACTGTAACGGCCTGTTCCTTTGTAACAGCCCATTCTGCTACTTTGTAATGGCTCCTTCTGCTACTCTGGTCCGCAGGTCAGGGTCTAGCAAGAGAGAGAGTGGGGACGGAGGAGGGGGCAAGAGACACAAAAGATGGATACAAGACAGAGTCTGGTTGAGTCTTTTCAAGTCTCTTCAAGTCTCTTCAAGTCTCTTTTTTATTCTCCTCTATAGAAAGGAAATCCTGGGTAGTTATACCCTTTACCACGTGACTTGCCCTCGTGGACAAGCTCAACTGAAGGCACTACATCACGTGCCTTGGCCATGGATACCACCTGCACCTTGCAGCTGGGGCCACTAAACAGTCTAACAAGATGTGTATCAGAGTGTGCTCAGCTGTTGCGGGCTGTTGAAAACAAGTCTCTTGTCAGGGTATATGGCCTGAGATGGCTGCAAAGATGATAGCCACTTTCTGCTAGGAGTAGGCTCCCAACACCTTACCATGGCCATCATGGCTGTGGCTGGAATCATTCCCCTTCAGTTGATACCTTGGAAGATGCTCTACCCCATCTGGATGTCTGTCCAGTGTTTATGGGCATCACTTCTATACACAGTTCCTATCCCTTATCATGGAAACAAGGAGAGGAGTTGACCACCAGTCGAGAACTTGACCTTGCGCCTACCTGGAGGCTGAGTCAGATCCTGGTGTGACAGGGGGCGGTGGCAGCAGGTGGCAGTAAAGGTGCTGGAGCTGAACTGCCGGCCATGTTCCCACAAAGGCAACTGCTGGAGTTATAAAGATACCCAGGATGGGGCTGATTATATAATGGGGTTTAATGAGGCTTGAAGCCAAGGCTCATTACCCCTGGAAGAGGTTGGAGAAGACGTGTGCATCTCTGTAGAAGCTGGCAGCTTGAACCGTGGGTCCATCTTACAACCGGGACTGATCCTATTGCAGGGAGACCCTGGCTCAGGGGAAGCAACTCCAATAAGGAATATAAATCCCATAGGGCTGATCCAAAGGCTTTGCTCACTGGGAACGGTTAAATGGTGGTGCTGACATTGGTGCCTGGGTCCTTTTCTGTGCTGGCCCGTCAGACCCAGGAGTTGTTTGGCATCTAAACCTAGCTTAGAATTCCAGGCTCCGAGGCTTCTATTGTGTGTGTTCTCTGGTCCATTCCACAAGGCCCATGAGCGTCTGCTTTGTAGGCATGAAAAGCTAGCCACTTGGGGATAAAATTACACACAGGTGTCTGTCACATAAAGCACTGCTTGCTACAGCTACCACTTGCTCCATCCAGTCTCCAGGGAGCCACACAGAGCTCTCTCTCTCTCTCTCTCTCTCTCTCTCTCTGTCTCTCTGTCTCTGTTTCTCTCTCTGTCTCTCTCTGTCTCTCTGTCTCCCTCCCTCTCTCACAGGTTCTGTTTCTGTCTCTGTCCCTCAGTACCTCTCCTTGTTTCTGTCTGTATCACGCTCTCCATGGTCAGTTTAACCTCAGTGATGGCCAGGACTTGTATCTTCAAAGTGTGTCCTAGATGTCCCCATCGTCAAGGGCCACACATAAACAAATGGTAGAAGTGTAAATGATTGCAGGGTGCAGCGGTTCACACCTGTCACCTCTATACTCGGGGATGGGGGCGTGGGGTGGGACAGAAGCAGGAGATCCAGAATTTGAGACCAGTCTAACCTCCTTAGCCAGACTTTCCCTCAAACAAGCAAACACATGTTAAGTCTTTCTGTTGTCCCCTACCCAACACCCACTGAACGAGGGGGAAACCAGGGAAGGGGTGTCTCACCCTGAGTTTTTACAAACCCTACCCCTACCCAGTAGGTTCAGCAAATCAGAATACCTGGACACTTTATATTTTGAAATGTCATCCTTCCTCCATATCAGTATCCGTGGGCTGAGTCGGCAAATTGAATGGAGGGCAAAAGTATTTAAAGTCATCAACTGATCCACTCTGAGCCGGCTCACTCCTTGCCTGTAGGATTTTTTTTTTATTATTTTTCTTAAACAACACAGCGTGATGCCTCTTTTCCACGCTTGGATGCTCTACTCAACGGTGTTGTAAGCAGCCAGAGCTAATGGAACATCTACGGGCAGGTGTACACAGACCCTGGGCAAGCATTAGCAATTTTGGTACCCACAGGTTTTGAGTCCCTGGGATGGATGCCCTGTGGCTATCGAGGGGAAGGTTGAACTTCAAACATACAGAAAAGTTGCTGAGGAGATGCTGAGAACTTGTGAGTCCCTTCAGATCTGTCCATCCTTAACATTTCTTCGTAGTTGGTCCCCTTCCTCCCTCTCCCTTTCATTTTCCCAGACCGTTGGGGGCAAGGCAGCATGGATTCTTGGCTTTTCACGTAACCACGTAGAACTGCCCAGTGCAGTAACCTTGACTCTGCACGGGTCTTTTCAGCCAACGGCACCCCATTCTCAACAATTGTCCCAACCGTGGTCTCCCTCGATGTTTCCTGCTGATGTGGGATCCAATCCAGGGCAACTTATTGCGTTGACCTAGGAGTCTCTTACTATTCTATGCTGTTTGTGATGCTGGCATCTCTGCACAGGGTCACAGTGGTGCTTCACAGTGTCCCTCAGTGGGGTCTGTGTGATGTTCCCCTGTGCTGGGGGCCTCAGCTGTCTGCAGGGGAAAGGATACCTGAAGAGGTGGTGGTGTGCCCTGCCTATGGCACTGTAGGTCTCTGTAGGAATCCCCACGGGGCCACACCAGTCTGATGACCCTGGGTTCGATCTCTATTACCCACAACTTATGAGAGAACTGCCTACCACAGGGTATCCTCTAACTCCAACAGTACAGGGTGGTATATGCATGCCCAACCTTTTGAACCCGCCTCCCAAATAAACAAAGGAGATGTAGTAGAAAAAAATTAAAACAAAATCTCAGCCAGGGCCAGCAATATGGCTTGGGAAGGGGATGTAAAAATCATTTGCCACACAAGCCTGATGACCCCAGTTCGATCCCTGGAACCCCCACAAAAAGCTGGATGTGGTGGCGGCCATTTTCAATCCCAGCATGCCTTTATTAAGATGGGAACTTGAGATATGAGTCTTGCCTGGAAACTCATGGGCCAGTTGGCCCAGAATACACTATGGCAGAAACAAAAGACCCTGCCCCTAAAAGGTGGAAAGAGAGTTATTTCTCTAAAGTTGTCTCCTGACCAAGTGCTCATGGATATTTGCAACCCATCCTCCTCTGGAGCCTTTCAAAACAAATAAACAAATATTCTGGCCACTGATGATGAAGTTATTTCAACTCAGTGGAAACAGGTACATCATAAATCTAGGCCTGCAAGCTGTATTTGAGCTTTGGGTGAGCCTACGTTCAAATATCATCCTCCTCAGGAATCACCATGTCTAGCTCCTCAATTTACAGATGAGGAAACTGAAGCAGGAAAGCAGAACTAAGGCCAGAGAGTAGGAAGGACTGACTGCCCAGGATGACTAGGACGAGGCTGGAGTGTGCTGTTCCTGATGCCCATCTATGAATATTCTTCCAGGAAGGTTGACCAACATTTGTGTCTACCGTCACTCAAAATGTTTAGCAGTGAGGCAGTAGTAACTCACCAAAGACGGGGACCTCTGCTTACCCAGTAAGGCATTTTACTATGTTCAGGGCTGTTGCTGCTGCTGTGTGTATGTGTGCATGTGTGCATGTGCTTGTGCGTGTGTGAGTGTGTGTGTGTGACAGAGAGAGAGAGAGAGAGAGAGAGAGAAAGAAAGAGAGAGAGAGGAAGAGACAGAGAGACAGACAGAGACACAGAGAGAGGGATACACACAGAACAAGCGAGAGACAGACAGAGACAGAGACAGAGAGACAGAGAAGACACAGAGAGAGGGACACACACAGGACAAGAGAGAATCAGACACACACACACAGAGAGAGAGAGAGAGAGAGAGAGAGAGAGAGAGAGAGAGACAGAGACAGAGAGATAGAGAGAGAGACAGAGACAGAGAGAGACAGAGAGAGACAGAAAGAGAACATCCCCTGCAAGGCCACTTCCTGATTCTTATTAACTCTTTTCCTCTTACCTTGTCTGCCCGCAAACTTTGCAATCCTTGCCCCTGCACACAGTTTGGGCTCAGCATGAAACTGACATTCTCAGACCGTCTGTTGTGATTGCTCCCACCAGGAACGGTGGCAACCAAAATTGGTTGGTAAACGGTTGGTGCTTGGAGGCAAGGGTGTCATTTGCATTGACTGGACGAGTCTGTCCTGGTTCTGGTTCAAGTGCAGGCTCCCAGAGTGGGCTATCCTGTCCCTGCTATCACAGCCTAGTATCTGAATGTCACCACCTTGGTCCCAGTAATCTCCCAGGTTACTGGGGGAAGAATTACTCAGACCCGACCCCGTTTATAGGAAGAAATCACACAGATCTAGGACTCTGAGATGCACCACAGGCGTTCATAGGCCTCCTTCACGTCCACATTCTGAGAGGGATGGACCAGACACCAGGAGAGATTTGTGCCGTCATTGTACATGATAGAACAGAGTCAAGGCTGGAGACTATGAGGCCTTAAACCCCCACATTTTGTGGGCTTTCTGTACTTTGAGCTGTCTGTCGGTCTGTCTGTCTATTTGCTGTCTGTCTGTCTGTCTGTCTGTCTGTCTCTGTCTCTCTGTGTATGTTGCTCACAGGCACAGTGCATGTGTGTACATTTGCAGAAGTATGGATGCCATATGGGTACGGAGGGGGAAGACAACCTTGATGGTTGATCCTCCAGCATCCTGTATCTTTTGTTTGGAGGTGGGGTCTTTCATTTACCTGGATCCTTACCACCCAAGCCAGGTTAGCTGGAGGGCGAGCTCCCAAGGATCTCCCCGGCACTGGGATCGTAGGTGTGCAGCACTGTGCCCAGGTTTTCTCTTTTCCATGGGTTCTTGGGATCTGAACCCAGGTTATCTACTTGTCCCTGCCCCTGTCCCTGCCTCTTCAGAGCTGGGGATAAAGATGTGCACCACCTAACTTATACATAACTTTGTTTTAGTTTTTAAGAAGAAGAAGAAGGGAATTTGGACATAGAAAAAGCCAAGATGCAGGACCACAGAAGTCCTACCATCCAAGGGTCACCAAGGATTCCTGGCCACTCTCAGGATCCAGAAAGGAGTGCCAGACACTGTATCCATGGTCTCTGCAGGGGCACCCTCTCTTATAGTCCGGCCTCCAACCACCCCAGAAGATGTAGTTCCAGTGCTTCCGGCTTTCCAGTTTGTGGCACAGCCTGTGGCAGCCCCTAAAGGCTGTAAAAAAGCTACTGCCTTGCCCCAGTGACTCGAGTACCAGGCTAAGGAGCCAGCATTTCAGGGTGCGAACAGCCGGCTGGGGAGCCAGTGCGGCACCACTGGGGGGGGGGTGACGTAGTTCTTCTCAGCTGTGAAATTGGTCATTAAGTTCCAGTGATCGCCTCCCACACGGCCCCCTAGTGACCATAAAGAGTTAAATGCAGCTTCTCAAAATGTCCCTTGTCTCTCTGGGCAGCAGTTTGCTGGGGAAGGTAGGGAGGGCTTCTGGCAGAGGAGGGGGCTGGAGCCAGTTAGTCACATACATTTGCTGCCTGGCCTTGGGCACGCAGGCCTCTAGTGCCTGTCATGCCAGGGAAACAGACTCATTGGGTTAGGCCATTTTCCTAGTTAAAAGGGTCTCAGTGGATCCATAGCTCAGTTGGTAGATCACCTACCTAGCATGCAGAAGGTCTTTGGCTCAATCCCCAGCACCTTATGAATGGATGTGGTGGTGTGCATCTATAATCCCAGCTCTAGGGAAGTAGGTATAGGAGTGTTGGCTGCTCAAGGTCATCCTTAGCCACATAGAGAGTTGGAGGCTAACCTGGGCTACATGAGACTCTCTAAGAAAATGGGGTTCGCTCGAATGCCTTTGGCTGTGTCTTGCTAACACCTTTAGCAAATTAGTGATAAGCTCAGTAAGTTCTTGATTTGAAAAGGCTGCCCGTCAGGTGGGCTAGGATGCTGTGTGAGTGTTAAAGGCATTTGCCCCCTAACCCCAGCGTGTGGCAGGTTCTGCAGTCCCTTGTGGTGTGACATGACTGAGTGACAATACTGAGTGGGTTAGGTAATCTCCCTGAGACTCAGAGGCTGCCACAGAATGAGGGTCTTTGTGCTTCCAGAATCGTGAAGGTTGGTCTGAACAATGGAGGACAAGGAGTATGACTCTCCTGTGGGGTCTCCTGTGGCTGAGGCCAGAGGCGTCGGATCCCTGGGGCTGGAGTTATAGATAGTTGTAAAGAGGCCCTCTGAAAGTCAGCTCTCTCCTTCTACCATGTGGATCCCAGGAAACAGACCTTGTGTCATCCGGCTTGTCTGCAGATGCCTTTACCCTCTGAGCTGTCTCATTGGCATGTGTAGAAACACTTTAATAACGAACTTATAACAATTTGGTGGGCCAACTCCATGGGCCAGTCACCTGTTGGGGGTGAATAGCGTTTTATTTGAAGAAGGTCTGAGGCTTGAGAATGGTAGGTGAGCGGGTCACCTACCTGTGCAAATGCAAGGCTGACTCCTGTCTTTTGAGACTTGGTTCTCTGTGAGTTTTCTTCGTTTAGACATCTACCCTCCTGGTTATACAAGATTCGGTATTCGGAGGACCTGGATGGAGGGTGTTAGAGAATTCTAGAGTATCCTTGTAATATATACTTCTCTCTCCCCTTCTCTCCTCCCCCTCCCTCTCTAATCGCACCATCGAGAAGACAGTTAATCCATGGTTTCTGTTTGTTGCCGTTTGAAATGATATTTAAGTTCTAGGTCGCTTGTCTTTTAGATTGCTCACAGTTTTAATCACTTCGGAACCATCTGTCTCCTCTCATTACACAGTGTTTGCTTCCTGCGGAGCTTTGGGGCGGTACCCCCAAGGCGCATGCGTTAAAGGCTTCACCCTCAAGGTGGCGCTGTCGGGAGTTAGTGGAACCTCTGGGAGGCGGAGCCTAGCGGGACGTCTTTAGGCTATGGTGGGGGCCTGGGGGTGAGGCTGGGTAAGGTGGGTGTAAGTCGGGTGAGGATTATGTTCCTCGATGGAACCACAGTCTCTTTGATTTTCAGTTGTCTTAAGGCTGGTTTGTGGCACTTTCCTTGTTATACTAGCACAAGGACTACGAATCGATAATCGATCCTTCACTAATGGATCCTTCATCCAGGAGCCCCTGAGAAGGGCAGGGCTGCTGTCTCTGTTACCCTTCTCATTGCTGTGACAAAATGCCTAAAAGGGAGGGCTTTACTCTGGCTCACCCTTTGAAGATACGCTTTGTGGTGGAGGAAGACATGGCCGCAGAAGCACGGGGCAGCTGGCATACTGCGCCCACAGTCAGGAAGCAGAGAGGGAGGAAGGCCGGTCCTCATCTCACGTTCTCTTCGTCATCCACCTGGGTCCTCAGACCATAGCACGGGCTGGGAACATTTAGGGTGACTCTGCGTGTTTTCATGTCCTCAATCTAGAAACTGAATACACATGATCAGTATTTGAAATCCCTTCAAGTTGACAGAAACAGGAAGAGCCAAGAGCCTAGAGTCTGACCCGAGGTGGGAGGAGCATCATGAGACACTTTGCAAGGAAGAACATGAGGTACCTCAAGAAAGAATCCCTTTCTCCGGAGAGTGAGCAGGTTTGATATGCCACAGTGACTACAGGAACAGAGAGGTACGGTCTCACTGTTTCCAGTAGCCAGGAAACAAAGGCAGATTTTGGACAGCGAAATATATCCAAATGATCCTTGGATTCTTGGAAGAGCCGGGCAGGAGCTCTCCTCCAACTGAGGATAGAGGAATGACCCTTCCCTTCCAGGAGGTTTTGTGATCTGCGTCTTACAGGGCTCAATATGAATTCAAGCCTGTTGAAGAATCCTCTTGATAGATAGCTGGCCCCTCTCTAATTGGAGACAAAAGTCAAAAGTTACTGATCAGCTAAAAATAAATATTTTTTTCTTAGTTCTGGCAGATATCTGACCCTTTCACAACTCGCTTTCATTAATAATCTTTCATACTGTATAGGCCAGCGAGCCTTACTGTAACCATGACAACACATGGGAGAGGGGTTACTCGGGAGTGAAAGGGTTATTCCGGCTCATGGCTTCAGAGGTATCGGTTACAGCCAGCAGTGCCTGCTGCTTCTGGGCTGTACTGAAGCAAAGCATCACAGGAGAGTCAGGGCAGTGAGCTCACCTCGTGTGTGTGTGTGTGTGTGTGTGTGTGTTACTGTCTTATCTCTGTAAAGAACATCTGACAAAAGCAACTAAGGCAGGAGAGAGTTATTTGGCTCGTGGTTCCAGGGGTTGATTCATCATGGTGGAAAGCACGGGGGCTTGAGGTAGCTGATCATGTAGTCATGGTTGTAAAAGGGGATAGGTGGCAATCCTCAGCCCACTGTATCTTCTCCTCCCCCCTTTTTATTAAGTCTGGTACCCCAGTCCATGGGATGCCGTGCCATGCACATTCAGGATACACTTTTCCTCTTCACTTAAGCCTCTTTGTAAACAGTCTCCCAGACCTGCCCAGAGGCGTGTCTCCTAGGTGATTCCAAATCCATGAACCGTTGGCAGTGAAGGTGAAGACCTCACCCCAGAAGCCAGCAATCAGAGAGACAGGGAGTGTGTTTGGGTCGACTGGCTTCCACTTTGCTGTCTTTCGTTGAACCCCGGCCCCCAGACTGCAGGGATCTTTCCCTTGTGGCTAATCTCTGCAAATGTCCTCGCAGACACCCCCAGAAACATATTCTCACTCATCTCTCAATGAAAACAAGCCAATGGTATCATGAAAAATATGCTGTATCCATCCACTGGGCCCCAGCCATGACTTACCCACTGGCTTATTCCCGCAGGCACACCAAGAAGCTCTTCCTACCCTTCAAAACAAATATTTTATGGGTGCTCTTTTTTACGGTAAATGATAATAACGGTTCAGATCTTGAATATTGCCTTTGGGTTAGAAATGGTTTTCTTTCTTTTGCATATTATCTCATTTGAAAGATAATGATAATAGTTCCCATACTAATGAAGGCTCCCTAGTCTTGGTGGATGAGTGTGTGGCAGTCACTGGGGCTTTGCTTGGGTCCCGGTTGTTAATGAGCACTTAGCATGCTTGAGGAGAAATGGGTTGAAGATTATCTAACGTATTATCATAATGTGTAGCATACTGCAATAGAGACGGAGAGAAATAATTAGGCGTGGCCAATGGAGATGAAAGCCAAGTCCTTTGTTCCCGATGAAGAGTAAAGGACTCAGATTAACAATAATCACACAGTGGAATCTTGAAGTCCGTTTCTGGCCACAACAGAAGAGTCTTTGGTATTTTGCAAATATAGAAATAGAGATCGGACCGTCATTGAGGCTATATGGCTTTCTTAGTTAGGGTTTTACTGCTGTGAAGAGACACCATGACCAAAGCAAGTTTCATGAAGGATAACATTTAATTGGGGCTGGCTTACAGGTTCAGAGGTTCAGTCCATTAGCATCAAGGTGGGAGCATGGCAGCATCCAGCCAGGCATGGTGCAGGAGGAACTGAGAGTCCTACATCTTCATCTGAAGGCTGCTAGCAGAATACTGACTTCCAGGCAGCTAGGATGAGGGTCTTAAAGCTCATGCCCACAGTGACACACCTACTCTGACAAGGCTACACCGACTCCAACAAGGCCACACCCACTCCAACAGGGCCACACCTACTCCAACAGAGCCACACGTAATAGTGCCACCACTCCCTGAGCCAAGCATATACAAACCATCACAGTGTCGTTGAAAATAGAATTTCAGGCTGGAGAGATGTCTCCATCAATAAATGTCGAATTGTCCCCAATGATATTATCTTATGGAACCACAGGGCATTACTGAAACCAGGAATATGATGTTTATATAGCACTATGAACTGGACCAGAGAAGGATCAACTTGTTTTCATGTTTCTTCATGCATTTCCTTGTAGTCTGTGTGCCGGTAGCTCTCCTTGTCCCCATTGTGCAGATGAGGAGACTGAGGACAGAGAAGTCCAGTGCCCACCCTAAGAGTATGCAGCTGATAAGTGGCAGAGTTCTGATACAGACCCAGAATTGACTCCAGACCTGAGGCACTTAGCTCTCTTCCACACAGCCCCCAAATTCAGACACACGACTCCCTGGAAGCAGAGACTGGAGCTTCCTAAAGCAATTTGCTGATACTAGGATGTCAGCGCACAGTCCAGGTTTGTGTCTGTGGACTGAGCATGTAATGAGGGTCAATGGGCATGAGGAGACTGGTCTGGACTGGGATGGGCTAGCCTTGCCTTTCTTTCCTTGCTGTCCAGAACTTGCTCTGAAGTCCAAATCCTGAAAATGAGCCTATCCTTCTAGCCCTTGCTACTGACCGTAGAGCTGGGGCAAGTGCAAACACCCACAGTGGCGGATCCACACACCTTCGTGTTGGGAACATTTCTCTAATTTCTTCACTTTTCCTCCCTTTGTTCAGATATGATCTAAAGGCACAAGCCATGAGCAAATAAGAGTAGGTAGTAGGTTCATTCTTAATGGTGCCTATAGGGGACAGGGTCTCATGTAGCCCAGGCTAGCCTCAAATTCTATGGTCAAAGATGACCTTGAACTTTCAACTCCTTTACATTCCAAATGCTGGTGTTACGAGTGTGCACCACACACCTGGTTTCTGTGGTTCTGGGGCTCGAACCCAGGCCTTCACACATACTACCTAAGGGCCCTACCAACTGAGCTGCATCCCAGCACCCCTGAAAGCTAATTTTTGTTCACCCGTGATAGATCAGGTCCTGTGCTCAGCACCCAGGGTTTAGGGTTTCACAGGGCTTGACTGGCTCTTGGGAAGCTCACGTAGGATGGGGATGGGGTGGGAGACTGGTTTGTAGAGAGGAAAAGCTTTTAGATATGGGCTTCAGTCTCGGTGCTCTTTCCTTTGACCGCCTAACTCACATCAAGCGAGTCTCTTAACCTCTCCAGTCCTCAATTTTCTCATCTCTGGAGTGAGGCTAAGAACACCCACGGTGCAGATCGACTGTGATAAATAAAAGAAGACAGACATAAAACACCGCAGACCGGATGATTCCACTTGCATGAGACGCTCAGAGAAGACGAAATAGGGAAAGACGGCGCGGGGAAGAGTCGCTCAGGGCTGAGAACAGTGACTCTCGTGGGGGTGTCTTTCTGAGGTGATGGAACGTTCTATAATTGCCATGGGATGATGGCCTCAATTTTGTCCATCTTCTTAAAATCATGGAATTACACTGTACACTGGGAATGAGTAGATTTGAGGCTATATCAATTATACCTCGATAAACCGTTTTCTTTTTAAATAAAGAGCTCTTTTGAAATAAAGTTTCTTTTTACATAAGTGAACCACTCCACAGTTCAGGTAAGATGGTGAATAGTTATCACTAAAGACAGACTTACATGTCAGAAATATCCATATTGTCAGGATATATTTTAAAATGGAAGTTCTGCTCAGTGTGGTGGCTCCATGGGTCAGCCTGCTCCCTGCCCAAGCCTGATACCTGAGTTCAATACCTGGATCTTAAAATGAAAGGAGAGAACCATCTCTTCAAAGTTGCCCTCTGACCTCTCCACATCCACACGGTGGCATCTACCACTACTCCCAACAAAAAATAAATCATTTAAAAGATGGAACTTGGTCATGACTGGGCCATCTGTGCCCTTCTGCCCAGAGCCCAGGGAGCATCGAGAAAGAGGGGAGAGAAAGATTGTAAGGACCCGAACTGGATAGAATGTCATTGACCTAGTATCCTTCTGAGTAAGACACAGCTGTTACCCTCGTGAGCTCACAGCAGCTTTGGGTATGGCTGGCTGCACAAGACCTGTGCAGGATCATGTGAAGGACCAGCCTGACTCCATGTTAAGACTGGAAGCCATCATGTTACAAGGTCAAGATAAGTTTGTCTCTATTTACCACAGAACTCCAGTGTGTGATGGGCTTTAACCTGTTCCTGGAAATTTGACCGATTAAAGCTCACCATATCCTGTCCTGTCCAGCAGGGCATTAAACAGGGTCCAGGGAGATCACCTAAGAGAGAATGAGGGAAAACGGGCAAACACAAAGAACCATGGCTTTTCCATAGGCTGATCAAACCGTAATTTTTACTTTTTACACATGAGTTATATACACAAAAAGGCAGGATGCGGGGAAGGGGATGATGCAGGAGTGTAGGTGTACAGGGGGAGTACATCTCCCAGAACAGAGTGTCAGCTAGGTGAAGGTTCAGGGGACAGGTCACTATGACTCAGCCTATGATTCACTTGTCCTTATCTAAGTTGGTACTATCCACCAAGGCTACCTATCTACAAGGTCTATGACTATTTAGACTGGCAATTTTTCACCAAAGCTGCTTGTTTACAATAGCTTCTAGCTATCTGTTTCAGTGTTTTTCCACAGAGACCCAAGACTTGATGCTAGCAGGCATGTACGACAGGCCTATTGCTGATTTTAGGCCTATGGCTGATTTTAGACCTTCAGTATATAAGCAGGGCTTCCCCTGACAATATCCTGGATTCTGTCCTGAAATATGAAGTAAAGTTCTCCTGAGCAAATCTTGAGGTGTTCAGTGGAGATGATGAAATAATCTTGTCTGCTGACTACTCCTGTGATTTTTGCCTGCCAAATCCCATTTGTACCCTTTTCTCCTAAAAGAGGCGGCCTGAGAAAAATCATCCCCACTGCTCAAATCCCACTTTGGAGAGTCAGTCTTACGCATCTGAGAGCTGTTGGCAGTCTTAGGCATGTGAGAGCTAGTTGCACTTGATGACTGTTGGAAGGGGAGGGAGAATGGGTTTCCTTCTGTGCTGTGGTCCATGGTAAGTTACCCATACTTCAGTGGATGGTACCCTACACTGATAGGTGTAGAGGGGGCATTGTTTGGACTCAGTAAGTTATGAAAAAGAAGGAGGAGAGGAAGGGGGGAGGAAGAAGAAGAGAAGGAGATGGCCATGGCAGTGTTGGAAAGAGGTTGTGATGGTGAGGTCCAGGATGAATGGGTAGATATGATCTTACCCTGCATTCATGAATGGGATTACTAAGTCATGCCTGTTGCTAGGGAGAGCACATCCTAGGGCGCTTGCTTAGCTGCCTTGCACATAGTACTGTAGTCTTTCTCAAATACTCATCAGAAGTTCCTTGAAGAGAGGCCTTGGTCTTGGTTCCAAGGTTTCCCTAGAATCCCACAGGAATGCCTGCTTTTAGCCATGGCGAGTTGTATTGCTGCCAAGAAGAACTTGGGAATTGGTACCAGATTATTGTTTTAAAACTTGTTAGAAGGCCTTAGCAAGGTACCAAGTTAGAGCTTGAGTAGCCGCCGTCCTAGAAAGAACAGAGGTCCTAAAGTAAAATCAGAGTTCAATGGTGCTTTCCCTCTCAGGCCTTTACTAATTCCAGAATGGCCCCCAGAAGCCTGTGCTAATTCCAAAATGGCCTCCAGGGGTCGTTGCTAATTCCAAAATGGCTGCCAAGAGTCTAAGAAGCTGAAGAGAACTTGCTGTCCTATCCCTTGTGATGTTCAGGAAATAATGGATCTCAAGAGTTACAAAGCAGAAGGAGGCCCTTGTAAATACTGATGTGTGTAGCAGGGACCTCAGGGACTAACTCGGTACATAAGACTGAACTAGAAATAAATCACTGCTTATAAAAATAAAACCTAGCATCAGATCTGCCCTAAGCCTGACTGGATTAATGTGACCAACCTCCCGGATGCCTGCCAGGAGAGAAAATTAAGTTCTCCCTAGAGAGAGGTGACATCAGTAAGCAACTCCAATTGTCTCCTTTAATTTTAGGAATTCAGTAAAAATTTACCAGACATATTAGGAGACAAAATCATATGGCTGAAAACCAGGAAAGGAAAAGAAGAAACCCAAACACCACCCCCCTCAAAAAAAAAAAAACAGACCCTGAGGAGAGCCAGATATTTAATTGACCAAATACAGACTTTTTGACTTTACCATGATTTGATCTAGTTTGAATTCTTATGTCCTGGGATTTGCCAGAATTAGGAGCTATCTCCCAGTGGGTTCAATTTAGTGTTTGTTTTGTTTATAATAGCCAGTGTTTTGAGACAAAATAGATGGCACCTATTTAAAATATATTGTTTGGCGGATAGACTGATCTGTATGAATTCCATAGCAACAGACATACAGCCCCCACCCCCAAAGCTCTCATTCTCTCTACCCCATGTCCCTTTACCCTTCTGAAACCATGAGCCATCTGGCTTCCTTCTAGAAGCACATAGAAACAGATTAAGTCATTTTTCCCTCTGACATCTGGCTTCTGTCACTCGGTCCTGTTGAAACATGTGCTTTATTGGTGGGTTCTTGTCTCAGTTGTTTGTATTTCACTGTGAGACGTTACATCGCCATGAGCTATCCAAGGGGCTTCACAAGAAGATGGAGACTTTGCAAGAGATCAGGGACCCATGCGAAACAAGAATGGGCTTTCTAACTATCACCACGGCAACAGCCAAAGCTGGTGATAAAGACACGGGTTTGATGACAGACTGGATGCAGATGAAAGGACCAGTAAACTTAGCAAGGTACCAAGTTAGAGCTTGAGTAGCCGCCGTCCTAGAAAGAACAGAGGTCCTAAAGTAAAATCAGAGTTCAATGGTGCTTTCCCTCTCAGGCCTTTACTAATTCCAAAATGGCCCCCAGAAGCCTGTGCTAATTCCAAAATGGCCTCCAGGGGTCGTTGCTAATTCCAAAATGGTGGCCAAGAGTCTAAGAAGCTGACTCTTCCAGGAAGAGAGGCTGGGAGAAAATTTCCACTGTGGAAAATGCTGTAGAGCTTCTGTAAGCTACTTAGGGGTGGTTTGGGGTGTGACAGATGTGAGATTCCAGGGGCAGAGAGAAATAAGGAGGCAGAGACAAATCTGAAGGGATAATGACTGAGAATTTTGGAGAGTGAGCTTCGAGCTCTACTTTCAAGGGTCTGAGTTTGGATCTCAGGTACCCGTGTAAATGCCAGGTGGTTGTGGCATCGAGTCTGCAATGGCAGGGCATGAGGATACCTGGGCAGGTTGGTTAGCTAACTTGACTAGGTGTACCGTTGAGCTCTTCGATCATACGAGAGACCCAACTCAGTAGATAAGGTGGAGGGAAGTTGAGGAGACATTTGATGCCAACCTCTGCCCTCCACATTCGTGTAACACATGCACGTTCACCCACACGATCGTTGCACACGTAGGAGGAAATAGACAAAAAAGACGAACCTTGAACTTCAACATGAATACAAAGGAAACCACACAGGGACAGACGATTCTTAGACTGGTAGTGGCTACAGATAATTCCTCAATCAAGAGTGACCCCTGGCCCATGCTCAGTGTCTGTACATTTGAATGAATGAAGGAAGGAAGGAAGGAAGGAAGGAAGGAAGGAAGGAAGGAAGGAAGGAAGGAAGGAAGGAAGGAAGAATGAGAAGCAAGGAGGGAGAAGAAAAACATGGCTGAATTGGAAGGGTGTGACACTGGCTGCTCCTTAGGGAGCTGGTGGGCTTGCCCTGGCAGTTAAGGGAGTAAAGGAAATCAGAGAGGACATTGTATTTCACTGGACTGAGATACAATGTTTCCTAAGATTTCATCCAACCCCCTGGTGTCCAGACACTGGGCCGGCAACATCGTTGTTCTGATGTGGGGACAGTGGCCGTCTCCAGCTAGTCTTTAATAGTGGGGTGTCCTGGAAGTGGGGTCCTTTAATTTGGGAGGAGGAGGTTGCCTTCTTTAGCCAGGGGCAGGAGCTAATAGGGTATATTCAGGTACCCCCCCCAAACACAGTAAAAGAAAAGGGACCCCCCCTAGCACCCCAAGTCCAAGGCCTTTAAAGATATGTAATTCTTAAGTATACAGATAAAGTAACCTAAATTGTTTTACCTCGTGAATGAAGGTTTTCTATGGAAAGTGAAGGCTACAAGTTCTCTCACCTCTTCTCAATTTTACTTTCGTGTGTGTGAGTATATGTGTGTGTGTGTGTGCATGAGAGAGGGGAAAGAGATCGAGAGAGAGAGAGGGAGGGAGGGAGGGAGGGGGAGAGAGAGAAAGAAAGGAAGGGAGGGAGGGAGGGAGGGAGAGAGAGAGAGAGAGAGAGAGAGAGAGAGAGAGAGAGAGAGAGAG
>NW_021604612.1:5567562-5587161 GCF_004785775.1 Grammomys surdaster
AGAGAGAGAGAGAGAGAGAGAGAGAGAGAGAGAGAGAGAGAGAGAGAACATCTACAGGTCAAAGGACAACCTCGATATCTATCCGTCTCCAGCTCTCATCTTGTTTGAGACAGGGCCCCATGCTCACTGCTGGATAGCCAGATGGCCTATGAACATCCAGGATTCTTTGGTCTCTACCCCGATCCCTTCTGAGCTGAGGACTGAACCCCAGGGTCTTGTGCTTGCTCCGCTAAATCCCCAGCCCCAGCCTCTAATGTCTCCATGGGAATGATGGAGTTACGGACGTGTGTGCTCCTGTTTCTGACTTTACATGGGTCCCAAGGATCTGCAGTTAGGCCCTCAAATTTGCATAACTAATGCTTTTATCCCTTAAACCATCTCTCTTCTGCCTATTCCCATTTTAGCTGATTTCCATCCCCCTCTCCCCAAATTCATCCATCCATTCACTGAGTCACCGTTTCAAAACATCTTAATTAACTGTACTTGGTACTACAAGTTCCCTCTCTTTAAATCCCGCCTGTGTCACCTGCTGTGGAACAAATTGCAGTCACACTTTGTTTGATGGCAGGGATATGTTCTGAGACATGCGGCATTAAGCCATTGTGTTGCTGCTGAAACACTGGTAGAGTGCGGTGCCCAAACTAAGGTACCTGGGGCGTCTGCAAGTGATGTCACTTCACGAGACTACTGCCACATATCCAGTGTTGACCTCAATGTCATTAAGCGGTATGACTGTACCTCAAAGTTTAACGGCTTAAAACAGCAAGAAGGCACTGGGGATATAGCTTAGGCTAGAACACTTGCCTAGCATGTGAGGAGCCCTGGATTCAATCCCCAGCCCTGACAGAAACCAAAACCTAAAGTGTGAATATTTGTTACCCTAGAATGTCTACGCGTTAAGAATTTTAGGGTAGAGTAACTGGGTAGCTTGGATACTGATCTCTCGTGGAGATGCTGTCTGGATGTGGGCCGGGGCTGTGTTCTATCTGAAAGCTTGGCCGACATGGAAGGGTACACTTCCAAGATGTTGTCTGCCCATGGCTGACAATCGATGTTGAGATTTGACCTCTGTCCCTCTGCTCATGAGTCTTCCTGAGGGGCGACTTGTGTCTCCTTGGGACAAAATCCCTAAGGACAGAGAAACAAGTCCCTGCCTCTCCATACTGACTTAGCTTTCTCCAGCCAGGTCTGGCCCAAGGTGGATAGAGCAGGAGTCTAGTCAGCTGACTGAAGACAAGCCATGGTAATAGGTGGGCACTGGGCACAAGAAGCACAGGAAGGCACATGACACTGGGGATCAGGGACTGTCTCTTCTCAGGCCCCTGGGTCATTGGCAGAAGTGAACCCCTGTATCCGAGCTGCCTCATATCCAAGTGAACAAAGCAATGGTTCTAATATAGTGGTTCTCAACCTTCCTGATGCCTCTACCCTTTAATACAGCTCCACATGTTCTGGTGACCCCAATCACACAATTATTTTCATTGCTACTTCGGAGCTGTAATTTTGCTACTGTTATGAACTATAAATGCAAATATCTGTGTTTTCCAGTAGTCTTAGGTACTCCTTGAAAGGGCTGTGTGACCTCTAAGAGGGTCACAACCCACAGGTTGGGAGCTGTTGCTCTGGATAAAGAGATGACAGTGTCTGTGTGTGAAAATGGAAAGGGGACACACCTTCTTGGTTCTCATGCGTAGGGAAGAGCGGGCATGACCACCCACAGATGCTCGTTCTTATAGCCATAGTGGGGGAGGACACCCCAGGGCTGAGAGGGCTGAGTATCCCCACCTCACCCCTGAGCATAAAGAATGGAAGCCAGGTTTCTGGAAGGTAGAAAATGCCAGGTATTTTCCTTATGCAAAATGTCTTGGGTGTGCGTACATTTGGTGATCCTGAGTATCAAATTCAAATTCAAACCAGGTCAGGGCTCATCAAGAAAAAATGTCAAGAACGGTGCGGTGCAGGGTGGGAGGAAGACGACACACTCTTTCTTCATTCACATATTAACAGAGAGATAATGCTTTGAGAATATTGAAGTAAATTTCAGAGCGTCGCTGACATTTCCAGAATAAACATTAGATAAACACTTTAGGCATGAGCGTCAGAATTATTTCATGGGTGTAAATTAAAAGGCTGCCCTGTGATGCTGATTCCGTTTGCTCTCCGTAAGTTTCTACTGTCGAATGCTGCAGAGTACAGTGGGAAAATACGAAAGGACTTCTCTGCATGCCGATGTCAACAGCCCGGTCTTTTATCTTCCGGTAGGATGCTTTTCCAACCAGATCGATCACTTACTCTTAATGGCGATATTAAATTCACATTTTATTAGGTAATGAGCTAGAATTCTGTACGGCCCACCCAGGGAGATAGCAGCAGAGGTCTGAACATCTTCCCTTGAACCCAGACCCGCACAGTCGCTTCGTAATTATTCGCTGGTCGGTTTTCTCAGCTCTTGGCCTCAGAGTGAGTTTTCACAATTATCTTTTAAAATTACAAAAAGGAATGTATGAGCAGGCCTGGCGGCACTGGCCCAACATCCTGGTAACTCAGGAGGATCACGAGTTCAAGCCTGGCCAGCTTGGTCAGACCAGGTTTAAGAGTAAAAAGTAAATTGAGGGGGGCTGGAGGGGCTGCCGTTAAGGGCGCTGACCGCTCTACCAGGGACTTAAGTTTGGTTCCTGGCACTGAGGGTTGGTGGCTCACAGCTGGCTCCAGGGGACTGTACAGCCTCTCTCTTTTGCCCTCACTTCTGTGTGTGGGCATGCTCACACACTCACACACACACTCACACACACACCACACATATGCCACCCATACACTCACATACCACACATAGCACACACACACTACACACACATACCACACAGACACAGCACACACACACACACACACAGCACACACACTACACACTCATTCTATACTCATTCTCTCTCTCACACACACTCACACACACTCACACACACATATTTTCTCACACATACTCTCTCTCACACTCACACACACCACACACACAGTCATTCTCTCATACACACTCACACACACTATTTCACACACACATACACACACACACACACACACACACACACACACACACTACCCTTTCTAGGAAACACAGTTTTACAGCAGATTTCTGTGTCCTCTGATTCTTACGATCTCTGTCCCTTCTTCCCTAACGATTTCTCGACGTTTCCTAAACATTATTTCAATTGCTTTGATTGGGGGTGAAAAGCCCTTCCTGAGTCTGGGTGACCTCATCCTTTGGGCTGGGCTCCCAACTGAAGAAAAAGGAGACGGTGAGCTGAACACTAGCGTCCGTCTCTCTCTGCTTCCTGATTGTGGATGCCACGGTGACACACCGCCGCCTTGGGTTCTCGCTGCAACCACACCTTTCCCATTGTGATGAACCCCAAACAAACCCTTCCTCCCTTAGCTTTACTAGGTGTTTGTTTTATCATGGCACCACATTCAGTGGACGTGCTGTGGTAGAACTGTCTACCAACCAGGTTTCTGCCGCCATTGCTTCAAGGTCTTGTGAATAAAGCCTGCCCTTAACTTACAGTGGTTTGACTCAAGGTTCTTGCTTTCGGAGGCTGCACACAATGACAATGTTTTCCTAGATTAGTGACTGAGGTGTGTTATGATGCTCTATTGAGACGTCCGTCATCAGCAGTAAGCTGGAGCTCTCGGGCAATTACAATCACACAGGTTAATAACCAGCACTCTGTGGTTACTGTGTGCAGAAGGCCAAGTGTGATAAATGCACTCTCGGCTCAAGACTGGCTTATCAGGACAGAAGCCCGTTGTAAGTTATGGAGCTTCTAGATGTCTGAGCATGATACCAGTTGTCCTAGCATGGGCTAGAAGACAGCCGGAGACAGTGTGATTAGGTGCTAGTTTATGAGGGCACTTCCCAGGACAATAAAGGAGAAGAGAGAGAGAGAAAGCAAAGGAAGGCAGCATATCTCCAACTCTGCTCTCTCACTATCCTTATGAGCCGTACAGACACAGTGGGCACAATTGTCAGGACGAGCAGCACAGGAAACCATGCCTCAGGAATGATACATTGAAGAGGGGAGGAGAGAGAATCTGTCCCACCCCTTCTCACTTCCTGATTCCCAGAGGTCAAGTCCACCACATCAGGAGTGTTACTTAGTGGTTGTATCATCTAGCGCACTGGACAGCTGCTCACAGAGACCAGATCTGGAGCCCCACAGCTGAGGGTTTCTCTTAAGTCCAGTGTGCAATGTCCCAGAGACTCTGATTGGCCTCTGACATCAGAACACTGAGGACCAGGTGGCGTTGTGTAGCCAGTGAGGAACCGTGTTCTGTGGCCACTACAGTGATTCTCAGAGGGACCGCAGGCCAGTGAGTGACATCTGGGGAGCTGCATCCCTGAACAGTGCATTCCTAGATGCTGGCTGGGGTGGGGTTGTGTGCACACATAAGTGGGGAAGGTGCCCAGTAACTGCTTTCCAGGAATGTCATTCTGATCTGGAGCCCCAGATGCAGAGCCCAGCATTGTTTCTGCACCTTCCCTGACTACACACCGGCAATCCTGTCTGAGCTTTGCCAGCCTAGTGGGTAAAACTTCTTTGCCCTAAGCTGCCGTAGTGTTTTAGAGAGGGAACACACGGTAGCGCATGGGTGCCGGCTGCTGGTATTTTGGCTGTGAGTTTCCTATTTACACCTCTAAGAGTTGGCTCCAGTTTCTGTTCCATAGTAAGTCTCCGGTTTGCTCTGTCTCATGCTGTTCGGAGTATTTAAGCATCATCCTGAAAAAAGGACAACATATACCTAAAAGATGCAGTGTTCCTTCCACACCCAAACCTCTGCACGTGTGCGTTCCAGTAGCCTCTCTTATTCGAAATATATATGTACAAGGGGGCAGAGACTGAGTATGGAGTGCTGTGTGTGTGTGTGTCCTCCCCCCGATGCAATCATTTTTAAGGGCTGTGTAGTGTCTCATCATAACACATCCTGTGTGTGAGTCACCCATCTCCCCGTTGTATGCTGTTCTGGCTGCTTTCTTAATTCGGGGCCGTTCTAACCGGTTCTGTGATTGTGCGAGCTATAAGCACAGCTCCCGGCCTCCGTGAGCATCTGTGGCTGTTCCCTTAGGTGACACTTTTTGGAAGAATCATTTCTGTGTCACGGAGTGTGCATATTTAGAAGGGGATTGAATTATTTTCCCAAATTATGCTGTGAAAATCGTACTGATTTATTCTCCCTAAAAGTCTTCCTGCCCGGGAGGCTGAGTAATGTTGTAGCAAGAATACAAGGGGGAGAAAAAAAAAGCCCAAGCCAACTATGGAAAGAGTTATCTAGCCTCTAGGACCCAGCTTGGAGGATCTGGGCAAATCATGCCCCCCCAGAGCCTTGGATTTCCCATTTGCACAGAAGACATAGCCGATTAGCTCAGAAATTTGGCAAGCTTTGTCCATAACAGGCTATATAAAAAATATTTTGGGGTTTTGTTTTGTCCATAATGGGCTATATAGCAAACATTTTTGGGTTTTGTAGACCCAGGAGTGGGTAGTTTTCAACCGGGAACAGATTTCTGCTCCCAGTAGCTAGGAGCATTTGAGGTTGCCACTGTTCAGGATCGGATGCTGCGGCAAAACTGCAGCCAGAACCTGGGCTGCTGCTGTTCAGAATCCTCCAAGGGAGAGCATAGCCTCTGCCATGCAGATGTCTCCAGCCTCGAGCCTCAGCTGTGGTTCAGTGGAGAAGCCTTGTCACGTGGTCCATCTCAGCCACACTTGCCTCCATGAAAGCCTGTAATCCTGCCACTCAGGATGCGGAGACAGAAAGATTGCTAGCTCAGGGTCATGCTTGGCTATAGAGTTTCTTGTAAGCTAGCCTGGGCTACATGAGACCTTGTTTCCCTAAAATAAACCCACAACAGAGAATCAATTGCAGTTTGCTGCACTACACAGAAGAGAGTTGAAGCAGCAAGGTGCCAGGAAGAACTTGATTTGGGACCTTGATTTAGTGGTGGTAGGGACAGCAGCAGAGTCCTGGTTTAGCATACACAAAGCCCTGAATTTGGTCCCCAGTACCACATCAGTAGGATATGGACATGTGCACCTGTAATCCCAACACTTAGGTGGCAGAAACAAGAGGCTCAAGAATTCAAGATCATCCTCAGCTACCTAGAGACTTTGAAAGCTAGCCTGGGCTACTTGGTGAGTTTGAGGCCAGCCTGGGCTACTTGAGACTAAAAACAGTGATGACTTGATTTGTGAGCCTGAAAACATGAATATCATGCAGTTTTCATGGTTCAAAAATAGTTTTCTAATGTTTCCTCCTGATCATTTGCTTCTATTTCTGCAGCCCCAGGTAGCGGCTAGTAGTTTTAGCTCCATCGTACAGATCCATAAACTGAGGCCCTGAAAGGCAAAACACTCATTTCCGGTTAGAATCCAGAGAGCAGAGGGGAGCCCAAGAAGTTCACCCATTGCTACCCCAGCAGTCCGTACCAATCATCTGCTGGTATGGTTCCTGTGAGTGGTTGAGCTAACCCCACAGGGGGTCAGTTCCTGTGGGCCAAGCTTCTGAGCTGAGGACTGGCAGGTGGCTGAACACTGAGGAGAAGCTGTCACTAACATGTCACGTGTCAGTGGCCACGAGGATGGCCTTGCCAGCCATGCATCTGGCCATGCCTTCCTCTCTCAGAAGGGCACCAGTGGCATCAGAAGCCTCATGGCCTCCTGTCACATCTGTCTGTCAGGCTGGGAGTCACAGAAACCCTGGTCTAACCTCCTGTCAATGAAATGGCAGTGGGGTCACCCAGTGCCCATCAAGCCACTTCTCCCTGCTCAGTCTCCTCTCCTGTGGACACCAGTCAGGGATTGGAGCTCTGGTCCAGACAGTGCCCAGCTTGGCCCGAGACTTTCTTTAGAGGGTTTCCCAGAAAGCTGAGGCTCTGAGTCCCAGGCTGGGGTCAGGAGGGTATGCTGGCCCAGAGGATCAAGGGTGGCCATACTTCCCTCTGCAGGCTCCTCATCTGGAGTCTCTTCTGCCCACCCGTTGTTCTGATTGGCTTCCCAGCAAACTCCAGGCATCCTCCTGTTTCTGCTTCCCCCGTACTGAGTTGACAGTTACGGGCCACAGTGCCTGGCTAATGTGAGTGGTGGGGGTTCAAACTCAGGCCCTCATGCTTGCATGGCTAGCATTTATCGACTGGACCATCTCCCCAGTTCCAATATATCTTAGGTTGTATGCAAAGTATGTGTGTATGCAGAGAGAATGTTTAGTTTCCCTCCATCTGCCTCTCTACAAAAGTCAAGAAAGCCAGTTAGATCAGGGTCCCCATTTCTCTTCTCTCCCTGTCTGCTTTCTTCCTCTTGTGTGTGGGCATCAGGATTTCACATTTCCTGTCTAGGTCAGGGTTAGCAGTCTATCCCTGCCAGTCAGATCCTGTCCAGGGAAGTGCTGTTTGGCTGTGACACCCAAACACAGAATTAGTACATGTCTAGCAACGTCCTCCTGGGTGTGTACACCAAAGACCTTTGAAACAAGTCTTCAAGCATATGAATGTCTTCAGCAGCGAAGGCAAGAATGACCTATTCATTCATCAGTAGATGAAAGGATCAGTGGTGTGTGTGTGTGTGTCTGTGTGGTGTCCATACATGCAGCGGAATACTATTCAGCCACCAAAAAGTATGATGTACTTAAATGTGATACAATGTGGATGAATCTCGAAAGCATGGCGCTAAGTGCCTGGAGCGATGGCTCGGGGCTCAAGAGTACCGGTTGCTCTTGCAGAGGACCAGGGTTTGAGTTTTAGCACCCACGTGCCAGCTCACAAGCATCTGCAACTCCATCCAGTTCTTGGAATCTGACTCCCCCTTCTGGCTTCTGCAGGCACTGGGCATGTTAGCAGTGTACTGAGATCCACTTGGCAAAACACTTATAAAAAAAACATTTAAAAAAAAAACAACTGGGCAGCGATGGGCGCACGCCTTTAATCCCAGCACTTGGGAGGCAGAGGCAGGCGGATTTCTGAGTTCGAGGCCAGCCTGGTCTACAGAGTGAGTTCCAGGACAGCCAGGGCTACACAGAGAAACCCTGTCTTGAAAAAAAAAAAAAAACAACCCAAAAAACAAAATGTTGCTAACTGAAAGAAGCTAGACACAAGTGTGTACGTATCTGTGAGTTCGTTTGAAGGGATCATCAAATAGAATCAACCCAGAGTGTAGACAGCAAATGGAACTTTACCAGGAGATGGCCAAGAGGAAAGAAAGAATATTGAATAGGGATCCGTCTCTATGAGAACAACGCAAGTGTGGAACTGCAGACGCCGCGTCTTCCTGGAGGTTCAGGGGCAGGCTCTGTCCTCACCTCTGGGTGCTGTGGGGGCCACAGAAGCCCTGGACTATCCAATGCTTGAAGCTGCTTGTTCCACCCCCCACCCCGTCCCGAGCCTTCACGTCTGTTCCCCACCGTTCCCACTTGTGTCTTGGTCCTTTGTGTTCCCGAGGCCATTGGTTTAAGGTCACATGCTGACTTTGTTGTAAAAACCCTGTTGAAAAATATGGTCACATTTGGAGGTTCTAAGCATGGAGATGTGTGTGTGTGTGTGTGTGTGTGTGTGTGTGTATGTGTATATGCATATATGCGTATATGCGTATATGTGTATATGTGTATATGCGTATATGCGTATATGTCTATATGTGTATATGCGTATATGCGTATATGCGTATATATGCATATACGTATATGCGTATATGCATATATACGTATATACGTATATGTGTATATGCGTATATGTGTATATGCGTATATGCGTATATGTGTATATGTGTATATGCGTATATGTGTATATGTATACATGTATATAGTTTTTTTTTACGGGGTTCACTATTCATCCCAGTATATTAGGCCCCAGTGTGAACTTTTGATTCTAGAGGAGGGAATATGGGACGGGTATAGTGGTATATGCCCTCAATTCCGGTTACTCGGGAAGCCAAATTCAAAGCTATCCTGGGCTACGGAGTGAGTTGGAGGCTACCCTGGGCTACAAGTTTGAGGTCAGCCTGGGTAACTTAACAAGATTATCTCAAACTACTTAGGGAAAAGCTGAGGATAGCTAAATGTTAGGGAATTTGTCTAGCATGTTCTGAGTCTTGGGTTCAATCTTTAGTAACACACACAGAAACAAATTAATATATCAATAAGTTAGATAAAGGTGGATATGCACAAACTGTCCATTCCTTATCTAGTTCATTTACAGGCTCAGCAGACGGACACAGAAAGATCTGGATTTGGGGGGTGCTATATGGCGCAGTGGGTAAAAGTGCTTGTCGCTAAGCCTGAGGACCTGAGTTCGATCCCCAAGACCCACATGGTGGAAAGAGAGAACTGAGTCCTGAAAGTTAACCTCTGACCTACACACACACACACACACACACACACACGAAACAAACAAATGTAATAAAAAAAATTTTAAAAATATTATGAAGCAACTGCTGGGTGTCTGCTACCATTCTAAGCACACCTTTCCTCTGGTGAGGAGCCAGGAGTTTGGTGAAGGCCATGGAGCTTAACCAAGAACTTGCCCAAAGTTTATAAAGTTGCAAGTTACAGGTAGCCAAGTGCTTGACTCCCGAGTCTTTCTTCGTCTGGCCTGAGGGCTTTCTGTTTAAATCCTTATAATAGGGCAGATAAGTAATCAACAGCCTTTGAGGTGGGGAGATTCAGCCCAGAGGCCTGTCTGCCAGTCACCTGGCTCCCTGCAAACACAGGAGTCCCCACCCTCTGTCCCCACCCCTGAACAATTTTCTTCACAGGGAAGTTGTGAGAGGAGTCACAGGTGCAGACACCACCCCCTGGCAGGGGGGGTGGGCACTTGGAGTTGGGCTGAGCTGGCTTCCGACATTCAGTCACTAAACCCCTCATTTCAGCCTCCCAGAATCAAGGCCCTATTGACAGAGGGCTAAGACACAGGCATGCTGCCTGTAAGGTAAAAGGCGTAGATCGGTCTCGTGAATGTAGAGGGATGAATTTCCTCCTCCTCCTTCACATAGATGAGAGCCATCATGGAGAATGAAGCCGTCATTAGGGTGCCTTCCTTCTGACAAGGATTGCAGACGGGCAGGTAAGGGCGGAGGGGTGTGGCCCAGGGCACATTCAGAGCCAAACTCTGTTGAGAACAAGGCAGGTGTTTCTGAAAACCTCTTTGATTGCACCAGCACCCCTCTATCAGGCCCTGTTCCTGCACCTCTGCTCCTCCCCAGCCATCGGCACACGTGGCTTTTGAAAACCTGGGGAGATTATACCTTCCAGTTTGCTTTGCTGAGTCTGAGGAACCTGGATGCCTTTTCTCTTCTGTTAACTGCAATCAGATGGGTTTTGAGCACCGGCCCCGAGAGCCTTGGCTAACCCACATCCGTCTTCCATGATGAGCTAAGGTTGTCTATTTGCGTCCTCACTTAACTGGGCTGAGTCGTGACATCTGGGAATGGTGCTCTCTCTGAGAACTTGCAGGGGGAGGGTTCTACGAAGACAATGAGCTACTCGGTCAAGATACTGAAGTTGCTAGACCACACTTGGCAGTTTTGGTACTCAGGGTTGCTCTAGGCAGGAATACATACGGCTGGGCTTCTTGTGATACGTCCTTAGTCCCTACAACCTTCCAGCTATCTCTTCCCATTGAACCCACTCCTGCTAAGCCTCAGATACCAGACTGACAGCTCCAACATGGAGGAGGTCTGTGCAGTCTTTTCTACTCTCCTGTGCAGTGGTCCTCAAGTAGGATGGCCTGCAGTGGTCTTTGGAGGTGTTTTTTGGTCTATCCTAGGGTAAGGCTGCTACTGGGAGACCATGAGTAGACATGCTATCTGCTCACTGTTCTACAGTACACAGGGTGGCTGAGTGGTCCCACCCCAAGTGTCACTAGTGCCGAAACAGAGAAACTGATGTGGAGTAGTGAATCTCCGTGACCAGTCCCAAGGAAAGCTGCATGGAAGTCCTGCAGAACTTAGTAGTGGCATTTTTGGTTCTTACCACAGCCCACTGAAGGGGCCACTCTGGGGAGGGGGAGGTCCAGCAGGGGGTGGTGTGTGGCGGGTGAGGCTGGGTACAGTGCTGTTGTGCACAGTACACATGGAGAAGTCAGGAGATAACCCTAGGCGCTGCTCCTCGGGTGCCTCCCACCTTCTGTTTGAGACAGGGTCCCTCACGGGCCTGGCACTTCATCACCCTGGCCAGGCTAAGTAGCCAGTGGGTTCCAGAGATCTACAGTGTCTCTTTGTTCATATTCTATGCGGTTTCTGGGGATACTCAGCTCGGGTCCTTATGTGTGCAAGCAACTGAGCTACAACTGATGATCTAAGGAACCCGGTGGTGACTCAGACATATGACATGAGAATCCTTAATCCAGAGCTAAGACTCCATAACATGACCTCAGGGTGCAGGCTTGTCTACCCAGCCCTTTAGGAGGCTGAGGTAGGGGGTGGGGAATCATAAGTTTAAGGCAAGTTTGGGCTACAGAGTGTATTCAGGTCTAGCCTCGGCAATTTAATGAGATACTTTTAGTTAGAGTTTAAAGACTGACGGGTAAACTGGACCACCTTCTTGTCAGGGCTCCATGGGTTTTGTACAAAGTCCTCGGCGGGTGGTTTTCTAGTGGAAGTGGAATAGGCAGAAGGAGAGTGGTTATGTGAGAGGCTTGAAGGATTGAGGCAGGGATAGCCTGTGCTCTCTGTGTAGTGAGAGGTTGGCCTTGGGTGAATTCTTGGGTCTGGGTCCTGACTTCAGTATGTGTGAGCTGTGTTTCTTAAAGCTCTGACCTGGCTTCTGAGTCCGACTCTGGGGCAACAGTAAAGATGAGAGGCAGCCATAGAACCATTCTGGAAATGAAATAACAGGACTGTAAGACCCATCAGCACCTAACCATTAAGAATGGATGCCTCAGAACAGCCATTATGCGTTTCGGTTCTTCCAAAGATTGAGGGTGTTGGAAGGGATCATCTCCCTATGTAGCCCAGGCTAGCTTTGAATGTATATCAGTCATCTTCCCGCAGCCTCCTGAGGGCCAGGGTTTCAGTTTTAAGTCACCACATCAGGCAAAACAACTGCTTTAATACATGAAGATCTGCTTGTGTCGAGAGTTGCCGAGGGGCTTCAACGATGTGGCTACCCCTGGCTTCTGTGCTTTCCCAGTATGCTGGCTTCCTCCTTGCATCTGGCAAACCTTTCCTGTGGATACTCAGGTGTATAGCTTCTGATGTTCTACCAGAAGGGGAAGATGGAAACAGAAAAGGGGTGTGGGGGAGAGGGGCAATAAAGATCCCAGGACTTTCCATGAACTCTGATTGGCCACCTTGCGTTGTATGCTTCTGTCTGAACCAAGCACAACAGTTTAGAAGCTCTAATACTGTGTCATTTGCCACACTTGGAAGGAGGATGTTCTACCCCAGGACTGATGGGCGGGGAGGCTCAGTCTGCCTCAGCTCCAGTTGGCTTCCCAGTGGGGAATCAGGCTGCTCTTACTAGGGAAAGTCTGGGAATAGAAACCATATCCAAACCCAAAGATCTCTGTGCCCTGGAGGGACATGCCTGGAAAGATCTGGTTGCGCTTCCTTGCATGGTTGACAGAGCCCCCTTTATGTCTGTGTATTAGTTACTTTTATAATTGCCATGACCAAGCTACCTTGCAGAAGCAACTTAAGGGAGGAGGGGTTTACTGGGGCTCGCAGTTTCAGATCGTTCAACCTTTGGTCCCATAGCCTCATGGATTTGGGCAGAGCATCGCATGGCGGTGGGAGTGTGGTGGCAAGTTGGTCAGAGAGCGTCAGGAAGTCCTGTAGGTCCAACCTGCTAAAGTTTCCGTAGCCTTCCAAAAGAGTGCCACTAACTAGGAACCAATCATTCAAGCTGTGAGCCTGTGGGGGACACTTCCTGTTCAACCCACCACTATCTGTCCCTGTGTTGAACCTGACTATATCGAGTTCTGAAGATGAAGGTTTCCTTCTGTTTGCTCAGGCAGAGATTTCTGAATACCCATTCTGGTCATGTGGGGCTGAACAACTCTTTGGGGGGGGGGGGGCTGTTCATTTATAACATGTTGGTCAGTGTCGCCTGGTTTCTATCTACCACCACCGTTCCTCTTGGAGTTGTGAAAACCCCAAAATGTCTTTGTATATTGGTGACTGTCTTCGAGGATCACATCTGATAGTGAGAAAAGCCATAGATAAGGTTTCTATGTTCTGTGTCCTGTCCTGTCACTATTAGTGAGCTTAGCCTTGCAGGGCCAGCTCTCTTCTTTATCTCTGGGTTCTTGGGGTCTGGGGCTCTACCTCCTGTGCTGTTAATGTTTTTTTGTGATGTTGAACACACCCCGTCGGAGCAGATCTCCAGCCCCAGTGACCTCACTCGCTGGGGCCTGTCAGAGCCCCATCACCAACAGACATCCTGGCCACTTCTTAGTGATTCTTAAGAAAGACACACTTTAGAATATGAACCTCCTGCCTTGACCTTGGAATGTGATCTGTCAGTAAGCTGTCTCTAGAGCCTCCACAAAATATAGATGGCGTGACACTTTTGGGGACGATGCTTTCAGTCTCAGACCAAGGGAGGCATCCTTTGTCCGCAGCTCAGACCTCGTGGTGCCTGGCTGGGGTGGTCTCTGGTAGCTGGACTCATCTTCTCTGTACCCCTAGCTCCCACTAAGGCAGTAAATTCTGTTGGATGAGCCTGTGTGGGGAACGTCTCAGCCACCCTTTTGTCCCACGGACGATTAACTTCCGGCAAACGCTAAGTAGAAGGTGGCTGCATAATTTAAAACGTCACATCTCCACTGGGGAGAATTTTCAGCCCAGACGACTCCAAATGGGTCTGATTTAAGTTCCATAAACTCAGTTCAAGGCCTTAAATGTGTGAGTAATTGATGAAGTATCATGCGGGGGACTCGGGCCTCATCCATCACTCCAGGCGAGCCAGGGCTGTGGATACGCTCCGAGGACAGGCTGATAGGTACAGGATAAATGGTTGGAGACTCAGACAGCTCTGTCCTCTCCATAACTCATAGATGCCTCCCCCCCTCCCAGTCATAGCCTCTCTCCCCAAGAGCCTCTTCCATGTCGTATTACCTCCAGCCAGGGAGAGGGGCTGCGCAGGAAAGCTGGTAATAGCTTGGTTGCAGCGGTTCTTTTAATGTACACCTACTGTGTGCAAGTCACTCCTTTCATAGTCCAGTGTCCAGCTCATGGGGACACCGTAAGATAGATCCTTTCCCCGTGTTTTATAGAGAAAGAGGTCCAAAATGGGGATGTCTTCAGATGACAGGGTCAGACAGCCTGGAGCCAGCCTGGATGACCTGCTCCATGCTGCAAACTAACCCCGCTGTGTCTCCAAGGACAAAGGGGGGGGGCTCTTGGAGGTGGGGGACTTTGGATCAAACACCCCATCTGACTTGCACAACCCTGCCTGGAGCTCTGGGTCTCTCTCTCCCTGCTGCACCGTAATCTGACATTTTTTGTTACCACAGTTGCTACAGCTATTTACAATTGAAACTGATGAGGACCCAAGGCTGGCTGCTTTTATTTCTTCTTAGGTACATCTGCGGTGATGGCCGCTTGGGCCTCTGTCTGTCAACTCCCGTTCTGTCCTCATTTAAGCCTGTGCCAGGCAGAGCAAGCCAGCTGCTTTCCATTTATCACCCACCGTCACTCTCCAGGTTGGGGACACGGTTCGAGGAGGTGGCGTTGTGCCATCTGCCTGCCCCATGTCTCTCTGAGTCTTCAGGATGCTTTCTCATGCCTGCTTCTCTCCCAGGAGAAGGCACAAGCAGGGATCCCTGGGGTCACCTGTGTTGTGGGTCTCCTCTCCTTTGAGGAGACCTGATCAGACAACAGAGCAGAGTGTTCAGCTGTAGAGTTGTGTCAGGGAGATTATTCGAATTCACCTCAGGGTTGGAATGTCATTGTCCTCAGGTGGTTCCCTAAATGTCCGTTTTCCTATTTGTAAAATGAAATCACCAGGAGGTGGATCATTCATTCATTCATTCATTCACTCATTTATTCATTCATTCATCCCATGAATACACGTGAAGATGCTGCCCTGGGCTCGTCATGCTCGTATTTGTAGATGAAGGATATGAGGCAGGGGCCAGGGCTACAGACTCGACTGTTGGAAGCCTTCACTAGGCAAATGAGTGTAGAATACACAAGCCAGCAGCCCAGAAACTGGTCAGCACTTTAGAATTGCTGGCTTTGAGGTTTGAACCTGGAATCTCCACCACACGATGACACGGTATAGGGATATTATGGAACCATGAGGGATTGGTGCCCTGGGGGAAGTAGATCCCTAGGGGGAGGGCCTTTGAAGGTTATGGTCCCATCTTTGGTTCCAGCCACACACTCTAAGCCTTCCCGGTTTATCACCATGTAAACAGCCTCTACCACATTGCCCCTCCGCCCCGCCCCCCACCACAGATGGAGCCTGTATCAGTCAGAAGCTGTGATGAAATACCAATGGCAAAAGCAACTTGGGGAGGAAAGGGTTAATTCAGTTAATGCTTCCACAACACTTTTCATCATTAAAGGAAGTCAGGGCAGGAACTCAAGCAGGGCAGGAACCTGGAGGAGGCAGGAGCTGATGGAGAGGCTGTGGAGGGATGCTGCTTACTGGCTTGCTCCCCATGGCTTGCTCAGCCTGCTTTCTTATAGAGCCCAGAACCACCAGCCCAGGGATGGCCCCACCCACAATGGGCGGGATCCTACCCCCATCAATCACTAATCAAGAAGATGCCCTACAGGTTTGCCTACATCCTAACCTTATGGAGGTGTCTTGTCAATTGAGGCTCCCTTCTTTCAAATGACTGTAGTCTTTGTCAAACTGACATAAAACTAACCAGTGCAGAGTCCTTCTGTCCTGCCTATCATAGCTTCTGAATTCACAAGCCAAAATAGACCTTTCAGTTCTCCCCCCACCCCACCCTTTCAGATACTGTGTTCACAGAGACACAAAGGTAACCAACATACCTGGAGACTGGCACCATTAAATTAGAACCAGCCCAGGTTTTGTCAAAGGGCCAGACAATGATTAACCCCGGGCCTATGTGCCACACAGCCTGCCTTATGGCCAGTCAGTTTGGTAGGCCTGGACAAACGGTTACAATAAAACTTTATTTATAAAAGCATGCTGTGGGATGGATTGGATCAAGAGCTACTGATCTCTAAATGAAATTAGCCTGGGTTATCACGGGTTCCAGTAGTTGACAATTTGGAGAAGCTCAGATATCAGCACATCTGGCCCATGTTGGGGACTGTCACTAGACTGAGCTCAGTTCAGAGAACCTGGGTAACTTGACCAGGCGACTGGGGCAGAAGCAAGACAATGGCCCTGGTTGCATTAAGTCTTGTTACGCTCTGTTCCTCTGTTAGCTCAGGGACCTTCATGTATAAAGTCAAATCCACACAGGCTCCCCAATGGGGTGATGGGAATGGAGGTAGACACGAAACTGAATTCTAAGGCCTTGGGGAGGGATTCCGTCTATGGTGCCCATCACAGGGGACAGTTGGGAGAGACTGAGATGTGTAGAGTTCCTAGCCTACTGCCAGGAAAATTGGGAACCAGAGATGTAAGTGTGGAGGTAGGAGCAGTGGTCTACAGTTTGCAGTTTTCAAGGGGTAGCTGCTCCATGCTCGGCCATTCTAGCAGAGGCCCCAGTATAGGGTAGGTCTGGGGAAATGGATATGGATGGCATTTGGGGGGATCAGGGTAGGATAGGACTCCCGATGAGCCCTAGTTCTTCAACTAATGGAGGCGAGAAGATGCCAGTTGGAGGCCCGGGTTATACTATATGGTTAGTGGTTCGTCTCGGCACAAAACTAAATGCTGCCCAGATACATTGAAGATGACTGGTTGATATTTTTGTCTCTTTAGGAGTTCATGGTTAAGAGTAGAGGGGAGAAATGGGTGTGTGCCCCCGGCATAAGACAAGCTAAGCCCCCAAAGGGCTGCTGGATACTAAATACCACAGAAGGATGGCAGCTCCCTGTTCGTTCATGCAGGCTTCATGGAAGAGCTGTGTATAAGCGTAGACCTTGGAGCAAGCATTGGTAGGAAGTGGGGAGAAGGCTCTAGACCAGGAGAATGGCATCTTTAAAGGCAGACACTGCATTAAGGATTGAGGAGGTAGCTCTGGTGGTAAAGTGTTGAGCATACAAGCAGGAGGCCCTGAGTGTGGTTCTCAGGACTCACGTTTTAGAAAAGCTGGGACTGAGTTGACCAGGAGGTTAAGTCGATGAAGGTGCCTACATCAACCAACATTGATAGCCTGAATCCCATCTCCTGATCTCATGTGATGAGCAGAGAACTGGCTTCTGTAAGTTATCCTCTGACTGCCACACACGTGCCTGGCACCTGACCCCCCTCCCCCAACACCAACAAATAAGTACAGAAATATGTGTGATAGTTTGAATTCGAATGATTCTGTAGGCTCATATATGCAGCCGTGGTTAGTCCCCAGCTGGTGAACTGTTTGGAAGGATTAGAAGGATTAGAAGCTTTAGGATTAGAAGCATTAGGGGTTTACTGCTGTGAACAGACACCATGACCAAGGCAAGTCTTATAAAGGACAACATTTAATTGGGGCTGGCTTACAGGTTCAGAGGTTCAGTCCATTATCATCAAGGCAGGAGGATGGCAGCATCCAGGCAGGCTTGGTTCAGGGGGAGCTGAGAGTTCTACATCTTCATCTGAAGGCTGCTAGCAGAATACTGATTTCCAGGCAGCTAGGATGATGGTCTTAAGCCCACACTCACAGTGATACACCCACTCCATCAAGGCCACACCCACTCCAACAAGGCCACACCTCCAAATAGTGCCACTCCCTGGGCCAAGCATATACAAACTATCACAGAAGGTGTGGCCTTAGAAGCTCACTGGGGGTGTATATAGTGGGTTGGCCTAATGCTGCTTATGTTCTAATACTAATATGGGCCCCAAGACTGGTCATCCCAAAGAGAGTCCACACATAAGACACTGAGTGACGCTGTCTCCAGTTCACCGTGATTGGTAAATAAAGAGGCCAACAGCCAATAGTTGGGCAGAAGAGAAATAGGTGGAGTTGAGTTTTTGAGGGCTTGAGGTCAGAGAGGACCACAAGGAGGGATGGAGAAAGAAAAGAAAGAAGCCACTATGGGCTAAAGGAAGAGCATGCAGGAGGGAGGAGAGCCACCATGGGCTAAGGGCCAAATGAACATGGCCTAAAGGCTGCCTGATTGGAGTTAACAGCAGCCCAGATGGAACATAGTAAATAGTAAGTGATAACTCGGAGATATCTATAGGGAAATAGATTCTATCATCACGGAGGGTAGGCAGCTACCCAGCTATTGTGCTGCCTAAATCTTATTATATATATAAAGGCTGTGAGTGTATTTTTTTTAAAATCTGGGGATTCAATAACGAAAAACACAGGGTGGAAGCCCCAGGCCGAGATTATAATTATTTTCTACGACAGGGATGGGCTTTGAGGTTTCACAAATCCAAACCAGGTCCGGTGGCTCTCTGCCTGTTCCCTTAGATCAGGTTGTAAAGCGCTCAGACCCTGCTCAAGCACCACACCTGCCTGCATGCTGCCACGCTCCCTGACCTAATAACAAACCGAAACTGTAAGCAAGCCCCCAATTGAAGGCACTCCTTTTTAGAGTTTCCTTGGCTATGGTGTCTCTTCATCGCGATAGAAACCCCAGTGAGACGATTAGTAAGTGGATGTGATTTTTTTAAAGAAGTTTTAAAGCCAGATGAGGTGGTGCTGTACATGTGTAAGCCCAGCATAGTAGAGGCAGGGAAAGGTGGATCTCTGGGGCTTGCTGGACAGCCAGTCTGGCCTGCTGGATGAATTACAAGCCAATGATGGTCCCTGTGTCAAAAAGAAATGGTGAATGGCATCTGAGGAATGACCGCTAAGGTTGTCCTCAGGCCTCTGTGTGCATGTGTGCGTGCTCACGTCACACACCTGTACACACACCTGTTCCCAATAAACACACACCGCAGCTTCATGCTATGATGAGAATATATTCTGGGGGGTGCCAGGAAAGGCTAGGATAGGAACGAGTGACAGCCTTCATTTAGTTAGCTCTGTCGTCTGGCTACGGAGAGGCTGCCTATTTCATCTGGCCTCAGTGGGTCACTATAGTACCTACCCATGGTGATGCCTGTCTTTGGAACAATGACCTTGAATTGTCGCAACTTCTAAGCCATTTGACCCCAGCTACTTGCTGTGTAAGCAAGGCCCCGGCCCCAGGGTCTGAGGCAAGCAGTTCTTCTCTAGTCTATGAATTCCCTGTGCATAATCGATTTCACAAGCACTTCCCCCCAACAGAGCGAGGCAGGGCAGTAACTGTCAGGATTAGTCTAGATTTCTCGATAACGTTTGAGTTCCATTTCTGTCGTAACTGTGTCATCTCATTACACTGAATGAGTCTGACATCTTGGCGTCTCCCCTTCTTTTCAAAGAGTAGCAGTAAAAAATTGAGAGAAAAAGAGCAGATGAAAGACAGACTTCCAAATGTGCCTGTCTTCTGATCCCAGGGAAGGCAGGGCTCCCCCCATGACTTCAGCCCCCCATGACTTCAGCCCCCCATGACTTCA
>NW_021604612.1:5587171-5602214 GCF_004785775.1 Grammomys surdaster
CCCCCCATGACTTCAGCCCCCCATGACTTCAGCCCCCCATGACTTCAGCCCCACATGACTTCAGCCCCACATGACTTCAGCCCCCCATGACTTAGTGTTGCTTATATGTACACATGTTTAAGGCTGACCACTTGGGATTAGATAATCTGTCGGGGGGGGGGGGGGGGCACATGCCTGGGAAAAAATGATTTTCTGCAGTTCTTCAACTGGGGAAAGCCTTAGAAGATTTCTCTCAACTACACTGGCATGTCAACTGCTATTGTCTCTGTATTGATCTTGCTTGGGTGACCATATTGTTAAGATCATATGGGTGCAGCTCCTCTGTCATACCTAAAAGACACAATGTCCCAACAGTCTGGTCTTCAGGATCACGCAGTCTTTCTGTCCCCTCTTCCTTCCTTGGTGTTCCCTGAGCTTTAGGGGCAGGGGTAGGGTGGTAGATGTTTCAGCTGGGGCTTGGACACCTCATGGTAAGTTGTCTCTGCGTTTTGAGCAGTTGTGGGATTTCTGTCATCGTCTCCCTCTGCTGTTAAAGGAAGCTTCTCTTAGGTGTGCGGTGGGAACTCTTAAGTATCTGTGGCTGTACGGAGAAGAGTTGAGACATCAGTTGGCAATTACTTTGGCTTGGGAAAGTAGCATTGCTAGGTTGTCCTCTAGAATCTAAGACCTTAGCCAGCACCTGGATAGAGGGGACAGGTGACACAGAAGAACTTGGATAGGGACCCTCGTGTGATGTCTTCTTGACACACTCTCTTCACTTTCCCACTTCTCCCTCTCACACACTGTCCCTCCTATCTTTCACCTACCATTTGCTAGTGCCTCCCCTTCCTCCCTACCCCCACACTCACCTATCTTCCCAGGGTATTTTTCCACCTGGATACACTCCCCAGAGGCATCTCCTTCATCCTCTCTCCCCGCAACCACCACCCGCTTCTGATTCTGGCTCACATATCCTCAAGGTCTTTTCTCTGCTTTGATAAAGTAACAACTAGAAAAATCTCATTAATGAAGCCAGACAGCTGCAGTGGGAGTTAATTTTCTTGTTCCTCTGCTCCTCGAGCTGACATGGTTTCAGCAGTGACCTGTCGGCAGAGACATCATTGTCTCAAGGAATATTCTACCAGCAGACTGCAGGGGGGCAGGAAGAACACAAGCTGAGCTGGGCATGGTGGTATAAGCTTGCAATCCCAGCACTCAGCGGGTGGAAGCTGAGGCTCTGATCGGGAGTTCAAGTCCATCTTTAGCTGCGTGAGACTCTTGTCTTGGAAAAAAAAAAAGTAAAGAAAGGAGGAAGGAAGTTGAGAAGAGAGAGAGAGAGAAGAAATGGAGGGACACAGGCTAGAGTTAGCATCTGTGTATCTGTGGCTTATGTGTGTACATCTTCATGTGTGTGCAAGCACAGGCGTATTCATGTGGAGGCCAGAGGTTAGTATTGTCTTCTTCAGTCATACCCTACCTTATCTTTTGAGACACGGTCTCTCTCTAAACTTGGAGCTTGCCCATTGAGTAAGTTAGGCTGGTCAATGAGCCTTGGGGGTTGGTTTCTCTGTCTCTGCCTCCCAACCCCAACACTACACATACAGATGCACACACACCACCATACCTAGCTTTTTACATTGGTGCTGGGGATCCAAACTCAGGTCTTCCTGTTTGTGCGACAAGCACTTTACTGACTCAACCCTCTCTTAGCCCCTGGCATTAGCATTTTGGCTAAGATTGTTGTGATTCTCCCTGTAGGGTTAAGTGAACAGAGGAGAGACGCTAAGGACTTTTTGATATTTTGGTTTGATCATTTGTCAAAGGGTTTCCACCACCAGTAAGTGGGTCTTGAACCCAGGCCTAGTGGGTCCAAGGTAGAGTTAGGGTAGGAAGAAATCTAGTTGGCCAAGGAAATGAATCTTTCAGACATAGATGAACTTTTTCTATAATAATCCCGTTGATCACTATTTTTGGCTCAGTGAGTTACATTGTCTCCGTCATCGACTCTCAATTCTGTTGCAAGGCAGCCACAGATAACACGTCAGTGTCTGAGCGTGGCTGTGTGCCAATCAAAGTATATTTACAGAACCGGGCAACAGGCCTCGTTAGACTCAAGGGTCAAGTGGACTGACCTCTGCCCTAAATCAGACAGCAGAGAGCTTGCCAGGTTCTAACTGGCCTCAGGCTTCCGTGATGATGAATACAATGTTGCCGATCGATAGCAACAATGTATCAGGCACTGTGCCCGGTGAAGCTAACCATGACTCCCGCCATCCCTCTAACAGCCCCCTAAAGACAATCTATGATTCCTTTTTTTGTGTGAGAGGCCAGGGAGTCAGGATAGTGAGTCCGAGGTCCCTCAGCTTGTATATGACAGAGCTGGTGTAGGTCACACATCTGCCTGCTGGAAAATTCCACGTTCTCCCTCCCACATTGCATTGGGTGGATAACCCCTTGTTAGGGCTCCTCGTTTATAAATACTGGATGGTTTTCTGTTTCCTCCGGAGCCTTGTGTTCTAGGTCAGATCTCCACCCTGATCCCTACAGTATAGCCACGGGCTTGACCTTAGCATCTTTATTCATTTAATGTTAGGGTTGGATATGCAGTTGGATATTCCCTCCTTGGCTGGTGGCGCTGTTTTGAAAGGTCATACAATCTTTTGCAGGGTGGTCTGGCTGGAGGAAATGGGTCTCGGAAGATGGGGGGTTGACGCTGATAATTCAGATTCACTTTCTGTCATAACTCTCTCTCTTGGTGATGAGAGTGAGCTACCTCAATAGCTGATTGACACCCCACATGATGGAAACTAGAGTCAACACTTCCTCCCTTAAGTTATTTCTTGTCATAAACCCTCATCGATAGACAGGTAGATTCACTATTGTCTCTTACTTGGCCTCAATGCCACAGGGAATCCTCAGGAGCCCCCCTCCAATCCTTGTAAGCAACCCCGTGCTGTGTCTGGACCACCTGAATCTCATCTGAGCACCACCGTCAACCGCTTCTACAAGAGCGTTCTCCATAGCGGGGCACTAAAGTCCTCCATAGCGGGCCACCAAAGTCCACAGCACCAGGGAACACGTAGCTGGGACTAAACACCCAACGGAAGCAGCTTCAGGAAGGAAAGGTTTACTGTGGCTGATGGTTCGAGGCTACAGTGGGGAAGACATGGCGGCAGGAGCCCGAGGCAGCTGGTCACATGACATCCACTGGTCACATGACATCCACAGTCAGGAAGCAGAGAGAGATGGATGCCAGGGCTCAATTTGCTTTCTCTTCTGTCCATTTCTATTCAATCTGGAATCAGAGCCCTCAGTATGGTGCTAACACATTCAGGGTAGGTCATCTCTCCTCAGTTAAACCTCTCTGGAAGCACCTGTATGGGCATGCCCATAAGGGAGCGTCCTAAATGATTCCAAACCCAGTCAAGCTGATAGTGAATCTTTTTTGGTGTGTGAGTGTTCGCACGTGCATGTGTGTGTGTGTCCGTGCACGTGCATGTGTTTCTCTCCTACCTTGTAGGGATTAAACTCAGGTTATCAAGTTTGGTGGAAAGCACCTTCACTGCTGAGCTGGCTCCCAGTTTTCTTTGATTACAATTCATTTTGACTACTGGGGCTTGGTGCACCTCCCAAGGCATGTAGCTGGAGGGGAACTTGTAGGAGTCTGTTCTCTCTCCTTTTACCATGTGGGCCCCAGGGATCAAGTTCAAACGGTCAGGCTTGGGGTAACAAATGCCATCACTGACCAAGCCAAATCATCAGCCTGTCAACTGAAGTGTGGTTATCACACCCACCTTCGTCAACGCACTGGCCAGTGCCGTGTGGCCCCCTATGAGGTTGTTAAGAGATTTCATGATGATGTTTGAAGGTTGGGAAGTGGGCTATATTTGTCTCAGGAGAAAGTTAGGTCTAAGTCCGTGAATAAACTCCACTCGGTCCCAAAGCTTCACGGAGCTGTAACCTTTGGAGACAGCACATAATTAAAATGCTTTTTAGATCTGATATATATTATATTTGAGTTGCATATTAAAGCTAATAGAATTCTCACCCACTGTGTGAACGATATTGGCAGCTTTAGTCAAGACATGCTGGGCATCCGAGATAAATTAGTGGGACTTGACTGGTACCTAGCCCATGGCCTCGAATGGAAAGTTTAATGGATTACGTTTTATTAGTTGCAGATTTCTCTGGGCTCAGAGAATTTCCTATTCAAGATGAATATGGCTGAGTCGTCACTCATCCCCGAAATGCAAGCTTAAGGACAGTTTGGAACTCCTGTGTCATTTATGAGTTTTCCATACCGGCTCTCTGGCTCCCAACTGTCGCAGCTCAGACCCCACCATCCCCACCTAAAATACAACCGTGGGATTAAACAGAATCCCGAATCTAAAGCACACGACCTAGGTCCTCCATATAGTAGGCGCTCAATACATGCTGGCTGTTCGCATGAATGTTGTGAGCTCAGGTCTTTATCTCCATGGAAATGGTGACGGATTAGGAATGCCTCCCCATCTCTGCAAGGGCTTTTAGAGACTTCCGCGCTCTGCTTCCCATCCGTGTCGACTCTAGGAAGGCATGGCACTTAAAGTGATTGTCACATTTGCCTCAGAAGGGGACACAATGATAGCCGGGGAACTCAGCTTAAGATTTATAGGAACTGGCTTAGAACTCCACTCAGCGCTAGCTGCGGGACTCTGAGCAAGTTGGCCGTGCTTTGTAAGCTATGGACACGGTTTCCCAGGGGTGTGCTTACCCCAGGGTGGGAGTGCTATTTAAAGAGACCGTGGGTTAATAAGAGCAGTGTGGAAGGTCATAACATAGCCTGTTTCTTTCTGCTTCCTGGTCGACCACAAGGCAGGGCAGCTCTCCCTGCCACATGCTCTATCATGTTGGACGAAAACCCCAGAAATCTGGAGGTGGGATAAAACCTTGCCTGTCGGGTACTCTGCCACAGCACTGTAGAAGGGGCAGAGGGCAGGCTGAGGGAGGCCCATCACCATCTGGGACACGTATAGTGGTTAAAGCTCCGCCTCAGCTCCAAGCCCAGCAGTTTGAGTTTCACCTACAACTTTCCAGAGGAACGGCGATGATGGCACTCGGGACTTCAGAGCAGCCGCATCATAAATCTGCCTCAAATCGCCATCCGTAAAACGGACATGGCGTTGGCATCTTTCCTTCTTCCAGTGGTTGTGGAAGCTGATGTTGGGCACCAGTGCCGATCACACTTTGGCCTTCCTGAGGTGGGTGGGGCCGCTCAGTTTAACCCAGAGCTCACCCCTATGGCTGTTCTCTGGCCAGCTCAAGGGTTCTCCTGTTCTCACCTCGCTAAGTTGGAAATAAAGGCAGGATCTACTCACCTTGGCCACCAGGGAGCTCATACACCTAAAAAACAGCCTGCAACTATTCTAGTGCTGACATCCAAGTTCCCATCATCTTAAACCCTCCAAGTCTGGACTGTTCTATTTCCCAGGAAGCGCTCTCCTGTTCAGCCATTTGCTTTCTATTTCCCGAGGAGATGCTTAAGTGTAGAAAACTTGCCTGCACTGTTCATTATATCCCAGATTCTTTTTTTAAAAAAGATTTATTTATTTTATATATGTGAGTACACTGTCACTATCTTCAGACACACCAGAAGAGGGCGTCAAATCCCATTACAGATGGTTGTGAGCCTTCATGTGGTTGATGGGAATTGAACTCAAGACCTCTGGAAGAGCAGTCAGTGCTCTTAACCACTGAGCCATCTCTCCAGCCCGTATCCCAGACTCCTGAAGCCACGTTTGGGACAGCAAAGGAGCTGTGGGGCCTTTGTACCATTGTTGTAACGGATCACCACATACCCAGTAGCTTAAATAAACCACATCTGATGGGTTGGCCTCATAGTTCAGAAGGTCAGAAGTCTTCGATGAGTCTCATGGGGTTGAAACCAAGGTACATATAACCTGACCCAGAGGGAAGGATATATTTTCTCTCCCTTCCCTGTTTCTGAAGATAGGACTTAAAATGGGTCGGAATTCATCGTGTCTTCTGCTTATCCCAGATAGAGGTAGGAGGCATTGACAGGTGAAGCCTCAGTGTTCCCACCAGAAAAAATGGGCTGTTGTTTGCTGTGACTCAGTTTGGCCTTTATCTGCCCTTGGGCAGATGGGATGATTTCTTGATATCTTGCTAATGAAAGGGAGGGAGAGACTGAGATGGAAAGGTCGCCAACATGTGTACATGGTCATGTGACTTCGGTGGGATAGTGCGTGTGGCTTATGAACTCGGGAGGATCACAGCGGTGCTGGACAGGTAGTGACCTTCACCCAGAGTCTCGTTTTTTCCTTCCGCTAATCCCCTCTCCCCTCCCCCGCTCTCCTCTCACCCCCTGTCCCTTCCCCTTCTAGTTTCCTTGTTACTAGGGAAACTCCCAGAGCCTCCCACTCACTAAGCAAACTCCATCACTGGATCTCATTCCTAGCCCCCCTTCCCTTTCACTTACTGAGACAGGGACTGCCTAAGTCACTCAGGTTGGCCTTGAGCTCACTCCTTAGCCCAGGCTGGCCTTGGAGTCATTCCATAGCCCAAGCTGGCCTTGAGTTCACTCCTTAGCCCAGGCTGGTCTTGAGCTCACTCCTTAGCCCAGGCTGGCCTTGAGCTCACTTCTTAGTCCAGGCTGACCTTGATTGAGCTCACTCTTTAGCCCAGGCTGGCATTGAGCTTACTTCTTAGCCTAGGCTATGCAGCAAGACTGAAGCCAGCCTGGGCTACCTGAATCTGCCTCAAAAACTTAACTAAACCAAACCAGAAATGTATATAAATGCAGACACTTTATTAAGGTCAGACTCTTCTGTGAGGTCTTCTGTTTCACTCTCCGATTTCCATAGTGATCTCAAAGGTCAGGGCTCCTGCTTGGTGTCCCCTGTTCTGTTCAGAGGTGTTTCTTAAAGTTTCCACACCCCTCCCAACCTAGGAATTAGGACAGTTGTCCTCCTAACTTCCCCTTGCCACGTGCTGTCGAGGGAAATATCTCAGGCCTCTAGTATTCTTCCCCTGAGAATGAAGACAGCAGCTGAGCAAGACTCTGTCTTGTTATCAGGAAATTAGGGTGGGAAAGCGACTTCCACCAGCTACAGCGACATCTTAATAGACGTTTTGGTTGTTGCGCAGAAGTTTCTAGATCGTTTTAATTGCCGTAAATGTTATTTGCCTTTCCTGTTATGATAAGGCCTCCGTTCCTCGGGATCCTTTTTTTTTCTTTCTTCCCTTTCCCCTTCCAGCCGGTTCCCTTTGCTCTGAGGCTCCCGTTGGCAAGTTTAATGAAACCCAAACAAAGGAAGCAACTGAGAGGCTCTTGGAGTTCTAGTCTCACGCCCACAGACAAATCCAAGCCCCGGAGTGATGGCTCCAGACTAATGAGGCTCGGCTGCTTAATGCAGTTGACAGGATGCACCCCCTCCAACCCCCCCCCTCACCCCGCAAGCCCAGCCTGCAAAGTGAAAGCCAGCCCCGGAGCTTAATTGTGTCTGCCCTGAGCAAAGGGGCCAGATAGGGACTAAGTACCACACCGAGCTAATGGGAGATGCTCACAGCCTGAGATGACTCGTCCTGTGCCCGCCAGAGCTGGGACTGTCATCTGAGCATGCTTCTTTTCAGGGCAAGCAGGCAGTTACAGAAACTTCCAGATCAGGAGTCTGAAATTTGGTGCGAAAGCTACTCTGAGTGCTTTACTTGTTGAGTGTGTGTGTGGAGGTATTTCTCACCTATGTATTATGGGATGTTAAATAGCACCTCTGGTTTTATCCCACTCGCTACCAGTAACAAACTCCCATGCAGGGTGGCATGAAGGCCTCTAGAATGCCTTCCAAAATCTCCAGATATCCCAAAGGGAGAGAATGCTTCTCTGTTAAGGACATCAAGAATACTCCCTTAGTGTGTGTGTGTGTGTGTGTGTGTGTGTGTGTGTGTGTGTATGTGTGTGTGTGTGTCTATGTCTGCATGCATATGTGTCTTCGTGTGTGCATGTGTGTTTGTCTGTGCCTATGTCTGTGCACACACACATGTGTGTCTGTGTGTGTCTATGTCTGTTTCTGTGCCTGTATCTGTCTGTGTGCGCGTATGTGTGTGTCTGTCTGTGAGTGTGTTTCTGCACGTCCCTATGCATCTGTGCCTGCATCTGTGGACTCAGATGTGTGCGTATATATGTGCATGTGTGTTTGCATGTGTGCCTGTGCCGACATCTGTGCACACACATGTGTGTGGCTATGTATGTCTGTGTCTATACTTGTGCCTGTCTGTGTGTGTCTGTCTGTGAGTGTGTATCTGCATGTCACTGTGTGTCTGTGGATGCACATGCGTGTGTCTGTGTGTGTGTCTGTGTGTATGTCTGTTCCTGTCTGTGTAAGGTAGACACATGTGTGTCTCTGTGTGTGCCCGTGTCTGTGCACACATATGTGTGTACGTGTCTGCATGTGTGTGTGCACTGGGCTCACACCTCCCCAGTGCTGCAATGGTAGATGCATGTTTGTTACCATTCCCAGCTCTTGGGCATGGGAGCTGAGGATTTGAACTCAGGTCCTCATGCTTGCATAGCAGGTACTTTACCCACAGAGCTATCTTCTCTTTAGGGAGACCTTCTGAACATTTACACTTGCTTCTACTTGCACCTGCTGAGTGTATGACTGTGACCAGATTAGTACATCCCCTTGACTCCTTTGCCTTCCTTAGCACAATGGGAATATTTATGGCACTGGGTGCAAGGAGGCATAGCTTCTGGTTATTAAGTACGCAGAGGATTTCTTGGCATATACTACATATTCAATAAACTCTCTTACAATAACCTTGGGTTCATTAAACATGTGCCAAGAACATACTCAGCCCCAAGCACTTTGCTCTGAGGTAAATGCAAAGATGAAGATTTGGTTCTTGTTTTTTTTTTTTGTTTGTTTGTTTTTTGTTTTTGTTTTTAGAAGTAAATAAATATAAGACTTGTAGGAACTACCTTCTTCCTTACTTGGGGTAGACATTATCAATCAATCTCAAGACTTGTAAGGTCTACGTCCTTCCTCACTCAGGGCAGACATTACTAATCAATCTCAAGACTTGTAAGGTTCACTTCCTTCCTCACTCAGGACAGACATTATTAATCAGCCTCAAGACTTGTAAGGTCTACCTCCTTCCTCACTCAGGGCAGACATTATTAATCAATCTCAAGACTTGTAAGATCTACCTCCTTCCTCACTCAGGACAGACATTACTAATCACTCTCACTGCTCTTCCTCTTAGTCTTTCTCAACTCAACTCTAGTCAAGCACTACTGTCAAGCCTGTGAGTGGACTCTCATTCAGTACTTCCCATTGTATAAATGGCTCAGAGGAGGCTGACCTTTTCCTGTCCAGCCTTTCAGCATGAATGGGTAGTATCTTTCCTTCCATGTCGATGTCATTCTGAAAAAGGAATTGACATGGAGAAATATTTTTAAAGAATATTATTTTTCTTTTTTTTTTTAATCTCCCCCAGGAACAGAACTGAGTAGTAAAATGGGTGCTGAACTTTAGTTAAGCATCGTGCAGGCTGTGGGTCTTATTAATCGATCCAGCTACTTTTTTCTTCAGTTTTCTTTAGCATTTGGGGCTTGGAAAAACATCGGCTCTGGCTAAAATGGGCCCCAGCTTTTCAAGGGCAGCGTAGAGGTCTCTGGAAACAGCTTTCAGATGGCTGGGACCATCACTAGATAGAAGAGAGGGTAGGCTGGGGTTAAATGCTCCCCAACGTGCTCCGACATGCCCAGCTCTCCCAATGAGAGCAACACTCCGTAACAATGGCTGTGAGAAATGGCGACTGCATCTGCAGCCCTGAGGCCCCCAGAAGGCTCCATCCATCTGGCTGAGAAGTGGGTGCTGGCATGGGGTTGGCCAGTTGCCTCTCTCCCTGTCTGTCTAGGGCTGTTTTATGTCTGCTGCCTGCCAAGGACTTCCAGGAGGCTGGTGAGAGTGCAGGCAATGGCGGTGGGGTGGCAGTGGGGCTCAGGATTTCAGAAGATCTAGAACTTGGTTATTATATTATAATCAAGGCCTTTAAAGAAATAACATTTAATTAATGATTAATGAATCATTAATTAATAGCATTTAATTAATTTATCAGTTGTATGTGTATGCGGGCACCCGTGTGGAGGCCAGAGGCCAACTTGCAAGAATCCGTTCTCTCCTTCCAATGAGTGGGAGACCCAGCCATCGAACTCAGGTGTTCAGGTTTGTTGGCAAAGCCTTCATCCATCACTGAGTCATCCCACGGTCTCACACGTATAGCTTCTGTCTTCTTCCTTTCTTCTTTGTTTTTATTACAATGTAGCACAGAATAACCTTTGAACTCACCGTCCTCCTAACTCAGCCTGAGCACCAGACTGACTGGTATGCTTCTGCAGCCCTACCTTGGCTGACATATTTGAAGGCATCTGCTGCCTTCCCTGTCTGGGGAGTCTTCTGTGACTCGAACTCATGACTTAAACTGGGGCTCCATCTGCCATGGCTCTGCAGGCTGAAGCAACCGGGAACCTTTCTGAAGCCAGTGAGGTTGGGGCTCCTTTTTTATTCCCAGAGCCCGGGCAGAGATGGCTGGGCCTTTGACCTTCCTGTCTGTTCTTGTCCCCACAGACACACTCTCTGTACCTCGCTGGTCGCCACAGATCCCGCGCAGAGACCTTGGCAATTCCATCAAGCACAGGTAGGTGGTGAAGGGGGCTGATTCCTGTGGGTACCAGTCACGTGTCCATCCTCAGCTCCCACATTGTCATGTCTTGTCTTTTGCTGGACCGAAGTGTCTGGATCACAGCCTTGCCTTGGTCAAATCCACAGCAGGTGGCTAAAAGCAGAGGCTTTCTAGTCAGGCTGAGCACGGTTCTAATCCCTCCTGAGAAAGCTTTGGAGCCTCACGAGATCACTTAACCTCTGTGGGCTCCATGTTTATTCAAACGATATTTTTATTATCAAAAAGCACATGCCATGCAATGAGAGAAAGAAAGGAAGACCCTGGGATACCACAGTCAGGATCTTCAAAGAAAGAGCATTAAACTGCATATCCCCGAAACAAGTCTGGCAGGCTACCGAGAGTGTGACATCAAACCACAGTTAGAGAAGAAACTTTATTTTCTCGTAAGAGTTAAGCCAAATTCCGTAAGTTTCATACATCCTGCTTATAAAAAGATGGTGTCGAGCGCCGTGCACACACCTCGCTGATATTAATAAGTACTTCAGGCTCCACAGTGGAGCTCTCTGCTCAACGAAACTCAAGGTAGCCAGCTAAACTCAGTGTTAAAGGTTAGCCCAAAGCAACAGGCTAATAGTCGAGTGGGAGGCCTTCCCTCAGATCCCCACGGCCTGGAATTCGTCTTCCAACAACTTTGTGACCCTCCCTGATTGAGCTTTCTACGGGTTGCTCCAGTTTCCTCACAGACTCAGGGGAAAAGAGAAGTCAGTCCGGGTTGGTGAAGCTCACTGCTGAGAGGAAACTGAGGCCTGGGCAGATAAGGGGAGGGACCAAAAGCTAATGGATTATGCTTAGCCTGTGAGATCTGAGACACTGCTGGTGAGTTTCTGACCCCAGGCAGCTGGCTGGATTCCTATTCGCTCCTTCATGGAGCCTTCCTTCGGACATGCAGAAGGCTAGCGTCAGTGTCGCAGGACAGAGTGCTGGTTTCAATGCCGTGAGATGTGAGATGTGGGTCTATGTCCCTGGGGAGCTGGCCAGTCAGCACAGGGTCTGCCAACAAACCATGACAGTCCCCAGAGGTCTGTCAGAGGCCTGAGGGGAGAAACACCAGGTACCAACACAGACATACAGCCTCATCTGGTTGATTCTCACTCCTGGGCTTTCTCACCATTGCACCGGAACCTGGTGCTACCCAGCTTCAGACTGTGGTGTCTAGGGGAGTCAGTCAGGCTGTCTACCTTGGGCCCCAGAGCTGTCTTCCTGGTGGGGGTGAGGGCCTCCTGGTGACTATCAGCATTTCAGCCTCACCCCACATTCCTGGCCCCTGGCTAGGTGCCAGAAAGGAAAGTCTCCCAGCCTGGTAAAGAAATGACACTAACATCCCAATCTGTGTGTTGTTGTGTTGTAGGGTACATGCTAGCAGTCCTAGCACACGGGAGGGCGAGGCCCAGGGTCAAGAGTTCAAGGATAGCCTCGGCTTTGTAATAAAACCCTGTCTCATAAGAAATACCGCTAACAGCCACAGATCTCACTCGCTGTCATTAAAATTATCACAGCAGGAGCCAGACAGCAGAGAACACCCACCCAGGGGACCGGGACAAGGCTGGAGAGGAGAGAAAACAGTCAGCAGGCCCCTCACACCTGCCTCTTCCCCCCCCACCCTGTGTCACTACCGAGTGAGTGGGGTCTTTTGCCATCCCCGCTCCTGTGCCACCCCAGTGTGCAGAATAGACCCGCTAAGCCCTGCTAAGACCCAAAGGGGCTTAGCCAAGCCCAAATCCAAAGCTGGAGAGGGAGCCCAGGCCAGCTAGCATCTCCACTGTGAATATGACTGTTTGCTTAGCTGTGGCAGCTCCGTGCTGCTGCTGGCTCACTGTGTTTGGAGGTCTGACCCAGATCCCACAAGAGGGGGCAGCGGAGGGAGGCATCCCCCCTCCCCTGCAAAGTTCCCTGTGTCTGAGTTACATAACTGCCTCCAAGTTTCCCCTTTGACCCTCGGAGGAGGCAGTGGAGATTAGCCACTACTGCCGGCGGTGGAGCAAATTGAAAATTAAAATTAACTGTGACCTGGGAACCTTCAGTGCTTTTGCCCGGTCCAGCCCCCACCTCTGCCTCCTATCTCAAGGCAGAAAGCATACCACAGTGCCCCGAGGGGTGATCTGTGAGTTAATCTAATGACTTCCAAACAGAATTGGTGACCCACCGTGATGTGTGGGGATTTCTACAGTTTGCAGCAGGTGGCGGTGACTGGGGGAAGGATGGGCTGAAAGTCAGGAAAGGCTTTTGTTTGCTGGGGGGTGGGGGTGGGGAACGCTCCGCTGCTACTGGATTTGGAGGGTCCATTGCTTTCTTATAGAACCAAACCAGTCATGAGTAGACCAACGGCAGCGTGTTTGTTGAGTGAATCCCTGGCCATATTGATCACTCAAGGTAATCACTGTCACAGCCCAGTTCTTTGAGCATTACTTATATCTCAGATGCTACCACACCTTCAACACACCGTCACAATTACCCTGACTTTACTGGCAAGGAAACTGACGCTTTGTGGTTTAAGCAACTTGATTAAATTTAATTGCCACCTATCTTGGAACAAACAAGGCTGGTATCCAGGGTTTGTAGTCTTCCCATTCTAGGGCCTGCTGGGCATGTGACCACTGCCTCACCTTGGACATTTCCTGTTTGTTTCTCACAGGTTTTCTACCAAGTACTGGATGTCTCAGACGTGCACGGTCTGCGGGAAAGGGATGCTATTTGGCCTCAAGTGTAAAAACTGCAAGTGAGTGCTTTTCCTTTAGGGGATGTTTCACAATGCCAGACACCAGCCAGTGTGGGGATGGACATGGGTGCATTCCAGCAAGTAGGAGCTCTTGACTTGCTTTGTATTTCAGAAAGGTCCCAGGTGGAGCTGTGTGCTTAGGTAGGGTATCAAGTAGAACAGTTCTGAGGAATGCCAGAACTGAGAGGAGGTGGAGTGGGTGGTAGTGGAGGGCTGGTGCCATGTAGGGGCTGGTAGGGGTTCTCATGCACACGCGGGACTTCTATTATGGTTTTGACTATGAAGCGTTTCCCGCAGTCCTGTGGGATTGGATGCTTGGTTTCCCAGCTGATGTTCTGGGGATTTGATGATCTGTTTGAACATGCGGTCTAGCTGCAGACATTGGACTATAGGAATAGGAGTGAATTGTCCTAGGCTGGCTCCCTTCCTACCCAGAATTCTCTGTTTCCTCATCCCTGCTATGGCAGGAACTCATGTTCCCACCACCAGGCTTTCCCACCATGGTGGACTATCTCCCCCCCCCACCCCAAGCTATAGTTGTCCCAGGACTTCTGTCACAGCAAAAGTGACTAACACAGTGTTACGGATCAGTCGTCAGTAAGCTTTTCTTCTAGTTGCTCTGTAGTAAATATTTTAAGCCCCATGACCTCTGGAACCTCGATGTGTCTCTTACAGATGCTCAAAACTGACTCCTGTGTCTTAAAGGCAGCCACAGACAATTCAAAAATAGTTATGACAGTGGGTTTGGTCCAATAAAATCTTTTATTTATGAGTACAGTGGACAACACAGCTCCAGCCCTGCAGTTTGCAGATCCCTCGGAGAGTTTGCAAAGTTCTTTCTCCACTATTCTTTCTCATTGTGTGCTGTCTCTGAAGGTGCGTTATGATTCCCCCATTTTATATCTGAAAAAATTTTATCTTGTCTTAGAAAGGTCACAGCTGAGAGGGGAGAGGGAGGACTTGAACTCAGACCCCTTAAGTCTTGCTGCTTTCTTTCCATGGCTTCATGTTGGATGCTAATTCTGGCTGGGAGGTGGGACCACCCCTACTTTCACTCCTACTCCTTCCTTACATCCATTCTCTGTCATGTCTGACAGAATGTTAGGAAGGAGGCAAGGGACAACATGGACACCAGCCATGGCTTCTGGAGACAGATTGAACCAGGTTCAAACCCTGTACAAGCCACTTAGCAGTTGTGTGACCATGGGCAAGTCACCTCATGTTTCTACCCCTCATGTGTCCCTCTGCATGCATGTGCACACATGTCATGTATCCCTCTGCATGCATGTGCACACATGTCATGTGTCCCTCTGCATGCATGTGCACACATGTCATGTGTCCCCCTGCATGCATGTGCACACATGTCATGTGTCCTTCTGCATATGTATGTACACATGTCATGTGTTCTCTGCATGCATGTACACACATGTCATGTGTCCCTCAGCATACATGTACACATATGTCATGTGTCCCTCTGGATATGTATGTACACATGTCATGTATCCCTCTGCATGCATGCACATGCATGTCATGTGTCCCTCTGAATGCATGTGCACATATGTCATGTGTCCCTCTGTATGTATGTGCACACATGTCATGTGTCCC
>NW_021604612.1:5602224-5632540 GCF_004785775.1 Grammomys surdaster
ATGTCATGTGTCCCTCTGTATGTATGTGCACACATGTCATGTGTCCCTCTGTATGTATGTGCACACATGTCATGTGTCCCTCTGTATGTATGTGCACACATGTCATGTGTCCCTCTGCATGCATGTGCACACATGTCATGTATTTCTCTGCATATATGTATGAACACATGTCATATGTCCCCTAAGCATGTATACACATGTCATATGTCCCTCTATGCATGTATACACATGTTATGTGTTCCTCTGCATGCATGTGTTCATATGTCCTGTGTCCCTCTGTATATATTTGTACACATATATTCACTAGTTCCTCAGGTTCAATATTTACAATACAGACAATTTAACTGTATGGAAAAGATAGGGCTGGACATGTGTCTGATAGGAGACACTCAGTAAGAGTCTCTGTCTGTGTCTGTCTGTCTCTTTCTGTCTCTCTCTCTGTTCAGGTATCTTGCAAAATGCCTATCTGGTGGCTTCACCTGAGTAAGTTACCCAGGATAAGCTCCCTGCTAGCCTGGGCTGTGGAGAGGATTAATTATTTTCAGCCCCTGGAGATCCTTTAGCTCTATGGTCTTAGGGCAGCTGGGATGGTAATTGCTATATATTAGCATTCAGAGCTGCTGTCCTCTGTGGTCCCAGGCTCTCAGGTGACCCCTCAGCCTTCTGACTCTGGGATGTACAGAAGCAGGTGCTTGGGTCTGGCTCAGAGGCTGCCTGGTCTCCCCAGTACACCTGCTGCCTTAGAGACTCATCTTGACTGCATAAACTCACGCTGTGTCCTGCGGAGGAAATGGCTTTCACATCCTCACACCTGCTGTGTGGAGGCTTTGATGTCAAGTAATTAGGTGACAAGGACTCAGCCAGGAGTCAGCTAGGCTGAACATTTCTCAAGCCTTTTCAATTTTCAGCACTAGAGGTGGGACCCAGAGGCAGCTTTTCCTCCCTGCCTTCTGTTCTAGGAGTAATAAGCAAAGCCCAAGACCCTGCTAAGGGTCTAGAGAGGGGGCTAGGGACAGGAGAGAGGGCCAGCCACACAGAGCTGAGGTGCTGGAAGCCACCAATACTGAGGTTAAGTTTCATCTTTTCTTGAACTCCTAAGAGGCCTGTAACCTTGGCCTTTTTCTCCTCTGAAGAGTATACATGAAATTGGCGCCCAGAACTGGACTACTGGTGGGAGTCATTGAACTGTCCTCACCTCACACTATTATCCAGGAACAACTCCCCCCTCACTCCACCTTGTGCAAAATAGCTCCTGACACATGGAGGGGTGGGTTAGAATTCAGATCAACTCTGGTTGGATGGTACCCATGACTTTACCAATGTGCTCAGCCATTCAACAGCAACAGTAGCTGCTGCAGCTGCTGTGGTGTCCTGGCATGCTTTTGTTCGAACCATATATCCCTGTCAGCTACAACAGAAACAAGATCCAGCTCCATGCTATACCTATGCATGCACATGGGAGCTGTCAGTTGAAACTCATCCTGTGGAGAAAGTTTCCCAAGGAGCGTCAGTTAAGGTGAGAGGGTGGACATTTATTTGCGTGTTGTTTTTCAAGGATTGAAAAACAAATGAGGACATATTGAGTGTGCTCATTGGAGGGTTGGATGAGGGACAGGAACAGACAATATGCAGGCTCCATAGTCAAGGACTTAAGAGAAGACGCAGCAGAGAAGCCTGTCTGAGTGGAAGGAAGGATAGGGAGGAACAGTGGTGAGTGACCTTTTAGAGAGGTGGCCCTGAGAAGGAGGAAGCTTGACATCACTTCTTACAGAAGGGGGGCAAGAACATTTCATTAGTCACCTGAGAATTGTTACCAACTGGATGCTTAGTATCACAGGTTAAGAAACCCTCATGTGTACTACTTGGTTACCAGTTGGATACTTAGTATCACAGGTTAAGAAACCCTCATGTGTACTGCTTGAGGCTAAAAGTGGTTTTAGGTTTGAGATGGGTTCTGACCCTCGTTTGCTTTGGAATGCCTGCATAATGCAAAATTTGCATATCTGAGAGGTTCGGGAGCGAGAACCAAGTCTAAACCCAGAACCTAAACTTCATTTGCATAGTGTTTTGAGGGGTGAGCTCTTATTTTATCTCTGAGGTTAGGCGTGGATAGTGCTCCACCTGTGGTCCTGTGGGTGCTCCAAAAGTTTCAAGTTGGAAGCCATTCTGGATTTCAGGTTTGGAGATTAAGCGTATTAAACGTTAATATAATGTATTAAAGGGATTTCCAGGCACTGGAAGCAATGACAGGATAAAATGGATAAATTGTCCCCTGGATTGGTGGGACATACCTCTGACTCCTGACGCCACCTCATGCTTGTCATGGGATCAGTTCTGTACCTCCGTTTCCTGTTCCCTAAAATGGCTTCATGACGTTTACCTCAGTAGATGTCAACTTTACTGTAGATGGTCAACTTGAGAGGATCTAGACTCTCCAGGAAGCATACCTCTGGAAGTGCTTCCAGACTAGATCAGTCGAGCTGGAAAGAGCCGCCCTACCTGTTGGATGTCTCGTCCCATGGGTTGGGGAGAAAGTGAGTTCATCTCTCTCCGCTCCCTGACTATGGGGGTTATGTGGCAGCCACCTCATTCTCCTGCCTCCGTGCCTTCCCACCACGATGGACCGCACCCTTGAAAAGTGAGCTGAGGTTTATCCTTCCTCTCCCAGTCTGCTTTTGCTGGTGTTTTGTCATAGCAGCGAGAGAGAAGGTCACTACTCAAACTGTTAAAAAGAAAATGACGATGTAATTGGCCTGCTAGAACACACGCTCTCCCCTTACCTGGCCCATTAGGAGCTCCAATTAGTGAAAACTGGCACCGTTTGCTGGCTTTGCAAATTAATGTTGGGATAGCCCTCCGCCCAGGAAGCCAGATATATCTCCTTCGTGCCTAGCCCCTCCCCCCGCCCCCGCCCCCGCCCCCTCTCCTCTTAAGTGCCCACTTCCTCCGGAATTATCATCAGCTGTCTTGTTGGGAGTCTGAATAGAGAGATTAATGAGCTAATAGGAAATTAAGGCTCAGAAAGCAATTTCCAGTTATCTAAATCGAGGCGTTTCATCTAATCGGTTCAGGAGTGTGGAAGGGAGCTGCGCGCAGAGAGGCCGGATGTCAGCACTATTCCGCATTGTCTCATCAGCTCGGACTCGGCTGCCAGGGTCTGCTCTTGCAGTGGGTTTCCTGGCTTGTGGTTGTCTGTGTAGACCCCTCTCAGAGCTCCTTCCATGGAGTCTGAAGCCCTGAGGTCTCATTTATTGATATCCTTTCTAGCTTCTCCTTCCTCTCTCTCTCTTGGTCTCTGTCTCTCTCCGTCTCTCTGTCTCTCACCCTCTCTCTTCCTCTCTCTCCCTCTCTCTCCCTCTCTCTCCCTCTTTCTCCCCCTCTCTCCCCGTCTCTTCTCTCTCTCTCTCTCTCTCTCTCTCTCTCTCTCTCTCTCTCTCTCTAGCTCAGGCCACCCCACAACACTCAGACCAGGCTGGCCGCATCCGGCTTCATCCAATCTTTGTAGGCAAACAGTAATTTACACAAGAACGTTTTTGAGCGGCTTTCATGGTAGAAAAAGAAAATTGAAAACTAAGACGCGTTTTTCTTTTTGTCCCTGCTATTACTGTTGCCATAAAGATAGGGCTGGGATTAGAGAGTTGGTTCCGTGATGAAGAGTGCTTCATGCTTTCAGAGGACCTGGGTTCAAGATTCAGCATCCCCGGGGGGGGGGGGGGGACGACTCACAACTGCCTATAACTCCAGATCTGACGCCCTCTTGTGGCCTCTGTGTGACCTGCACTCATGTATGTATACACGTGCATTTAAAAGTAATCTTTATAAAGGAGACATTTTCCCAAGCCACCAATAGAGACATAACATTTAAACCAACCGTGTTTATTTTAGAAACCTCAACCTCTCTTTCACACCAAGTTTTATAACTTGCATCAGGGCACCTAGCCCTGACCTGTGTGGTGATTCTGTGTGACCCCACCCCTGCCCCATTCCTAGGAGTGACAACAGAAAAAGTCTGTACACGTTGCCAGATAGGAAGGTGCCTTTGCCACTGGTTTAGAGAAATGGGTTTGTCGAATAAATGAACCGCTCCCAAGCAAAGGGCTTGCTGCCTACACTCTCCAGGTCTAGCATGGCAGCGGCCAGTCACTTGCCCAGTACGGATGCATTACCAAACCTTCACGCTCTGGTGATCATACACCCACCTAATGGCTCTAGGATGACTTACCGGAGTTTCCAAGCCTATAATTACAGAATGATTTCAACCTCTAGTGCCCTGCTTAGCCTGGGACTTTCCCCGTTCTAGCCAAAGTCCCAAGGGCTTGAACAAACTCCTTGGTCAGCCCGGAGTTAGACACCTTGCCACAGAGGCAGGTTAGTGCTAGTCAAAGCGTTGACGGACGTGTTCCTGTTAAGGTCATTGCCAGACTCCATGGGCATCAACACCCTGATCAATGCAGTAAGCAGGGCAGCCGCCTCACGAGATGCTTGCTTTGGCTAAGGCACGTGTTCTGCTTTTCCTGGGCTCTTTGGATGCCCACCCTGTCCGAGTCCCTTGTCTGCTTGATAGAACAGGCTGATTCCAGCTTTCTTTACACATTAGCAGTCACTCATTTGCACTTAGATGGAACTCCTGGCCCCTTTACAGCTCGGCTGCCTTAAAGGATCCGCTCACTGTATTTTCAATCCCCGCGTGCTCTAACCAGTCCCCTCACCTGTGTGTGCACTGGCACCGACAGACAAGATCTTGCTTGCAAAGTGCTTGGTTTACAAAATGACCGTAGCCACAGGTGATAGGGCAGTGAAACCTGAAGGTAGCTAGGTTGGTGCGGGAGCCCGTTGCTCCACCCTTACCATACTGGGGACCCATGGGTGCAGCTGCTGCAGCTGCCGAGGAGTTCCTGGAGGCCCAGGAGGCTGTCCACCAGGCAGGATGTTGGCAGGATGTAATTACGAGCATGCGTTTTTTGGAGATCACCCGCTTGAAGCCTGAACTCGCTTTTCCATGAATAGAAACACTTTACTTCTCACAAAAACCATCCTGGGAATTAACCATCTCTTATGTGCAATAGTTTTTATTATTGTAGGAAAAAAATTTGAATCCTATTATAGTTGTATGTAGGAAAGAGATTCATGTAATTGGGAGTTGGGTGGGGTCATGGCGATAATAACGGTGATGTTGATGATGATGGTGGTGATGGTGGTGATGATGAAGATGATGGTGATGTTGATGGTGCTGGTAATGATGCTATTGCAGGCATTTTGCTAAACACTTTAGAAGCATGTTTCCATTTCATCCACGTTACAAACCTGGATGGCAGCAGAGACTGCTATCACCCCATGTTACAGATAAGGAAACAGAGGTCTCAGAAGTCTCTCATGGTGGGCGTATCGGTCATTCAAACACAGATGCCCTTAATTCAACTCCTTGGACACTTATTCTGTAGGGACCAAGGGCAGGCCACAACGCAGCTGCTGTCTCCTGTTCTGCTTCCCTTGAAGTATGCAGGGCAGAGTACGAGAATCTGGGCTCAGCTGTAACCCTGGACCAAAGCGTTCCCCTCCATCTCTCTGGGGGTACCACACTCTCCCTCGAGCCATCTTTCGTGGAATCGGAAGGTGACCGATGGACCTTTGGGTTGTGATGCTGGGGAGCCAGAGTGTGTCTGGGGTCACTTTCTTATCTTTCTGGGAACAAACAAGCTTGACAGTTACAGGATCAAAGGTTATGTTCCGGCGAGGCCAAGTTATTAAAGCACAGAGAATAGGAGGAAGGAAAGGAGGGAGGGAGGGAGGGAAAGAGGGAGGAAAGGGAGGTGGGCAGGTCCTCCAAAGTCACACAGGGAGCCTGAATTTGATTCCACAGTAAAGGGGGCCCTTGGAGGGTTTGGAGGACCATGGCACGCTGAGAAAGAAAACTGAGAGGCCTCAAGTCAGAGAACCTGCTGATGTCAAGTGGGAGTCGATCCAAGAAGTGTCTGACTTGGAATAGCCGAACTCTACCCCAGGAGCAGCCAGGAAGAAATGTTTCCTTCTACCCCCCCCCCAGCCCCCTTTCCCTTTCGAGAAGCCCATTTAGAAAGGTGATGTAATATGCAAAAATGAAAAAAAAAGATGTACAATTTGGTTTAACTTTATTTGGGTGGACAGGCAGGAAAACAGGGAAAACATCTCCCATGTCTGGGCTCTTCCCCCTTGCCCTGAGGCTCAGATGGGAAGAACCGGAGCTAGCACACAGAGAAACAACTGATGAGGCTGAGAGGGTTAGCCAGATGTTGAGATGACAGCCCTGGAAAGGACGGTGGGTGGGGGACCCCAAACTGAGCTCTGCCCCATGTGCCCCAGTTATAGAGCCTCTTCCACGCAGCTGGAAACGAACATCTTTTCCCAATCAGATCACCCCATGCCTGCCCTTGGAAGAACAGCTAGTGTGCAAGTCAATCGATCAGATGACCACTTGCTACAAAGTGGGGTTCCAGGGCCCCCAGGAGTGTGTGTTGGGATCGAGGACTTGTCTCAGCATCTGAGGTAAATAGAGAATCATTGCCTGAGAGGATTCCCAGGTGGGATTTGGAGCTTCCAACAGAAAATGGGGTCAGGAGAGTATTCTGACCCAACTTGAGTTCTAATCCTGACCCTGTCACTTCCTGATTGTGCTGACGGGGTCAAGTCAGTGATCCAGTTTGAACCTTGGTGTCTTCCACAGTGAGGTGAGGAGAGCCACACCTTCTGTCTCGCAAGATCTCAGAGCTAAGGAGGGGAGTAAGGCGCCAAGGTCGGATACTTGACACAGAGTAGGTCTTCAAGAAAGCCATAGCCACGTTCCTGTTTAGGGTGGGAGTAATTATTGATCCTTTGCTTGGAAGACTTTTTCAGAGTAGAATGATGGGCTGGCTAGAGTACCTAACATGAACATGGGAACAACATGGGTTTTCCTTGGCCAGGGGGATGGCCCAGGGCTCTCTCTATGGATGCTGGGAATAGACGTCGGTTGTCCAAAGCTCCAACCTGTTCAATGCAGCTGACAGTGGCCGCCTTCCCTCTATGCCAAACTTACTGAATCATCTTACCAGTATGACCAAGATAGCCTCTTAAATGACCGGCTTGCCGTGGGATCTGGGCTTGACCCTGATTGTAGAAATGGGAACCAGAATAAGACATGATATTTAGTGGGGTTCTAAATGCTGATTTCCTCTTGTGTTTCATCAACCCTTAGTACTTGATGAATTTAATCTCATGGGTGTGTGTGTGTGTGTGTGTGTGTGTGTGTTCCTTTTAAAGGAAGGAAGGAGAAAGGTGAGAGGATCCAACTGACTTAGCAGAGGCTAAGAAGAGGGTGGACCTTAGACTCAGATGCAGGATAAGAGGTGCCTTGTATTTTTGAATGACAAGTCAGAGAGATCCCCAGACACTAGGTGCAGAGAAGCCACCCAGGGGCTGAGGAGCTGGCTCAGACAGTAAAATGTTCCCCACAAAACAATGGTACTTAAATTGATCCCCAAAACGCATGTAAAAAAGCCAGGTGTGGTGGTTGACCTGTGGTAGTTCAGATGTGGTAGTCCAGGTGTGGTAGTCCAGATATGATGGTCCAGGTGTGGTGGTCCAGGTGTGGTGGTCCAGGTATGGTGGTCCCAGTGGTGGAAAGGTAGAGAATGGCCTTGCTGGCCAGGCAGCCTTGATCACAGTAAGCTCCACATCACAGTAAGACACCCTGTCTCACAGAACAAGTTGAATGGCTCCTGAAGAATGGTATCCAAGGTTAACCTCTAAACTCCATGTAGACATCCATGAATAAGATCATGTACCACAACCCACACCCACCTACACATACATGTGAACATACACACACATATACTCTCTCACACACACCTATGTGAACAGACACAGAGAGACAGACAGAGAGAAAGAAAGAGAGAGAGAGAGATAGAGAGATAGAGAGACAGAGAGACAGAGAGATTTGGGTTTCATAGTCAGGATGACCTGAGCAGGCATCAGCTCTCTGCCTTAACTATGTGACCAAAGGGACACGAATGGACACAATGCCTGAGCAGGGTCACACAGGCTCCAGGAAGGCCATGCACCTCTGCAAACATACTCTGGGTTCTGCACAAGGCGCCATCTGCCCTGTGTGAACCGGGCATCTCGGAGAAGAATCATGTAAAACTTCCTCTGAAGATGGCTAACTTTCTTCTAATTCCAAGGCTTAATAGGATTAACTTCAGTTCTGAGGAAAAGTTACTTGTGTGGAACATAGTTCCCCAAGGGAGCTGCTGGCTAAATGAGACATTATCTTCATCAGATGACCAAATCTGAGTCAGCCCGATCCTGTGACTACCTGGGTGGCCAAGGTAGGCAAATGGCTATTTCTATGCTTGCCTGGGCTGCACAGTGAGTTTCAAGCGAGCCCTGGCAATTTAGTGAGACCCTGCGCTTAAAAAAAAAAAATAAGGAGAAGTAAGTAGTGGACTGGGAGCCTTGCTCAACAATGGAGTGCTTGCCTGGCATGCATAATGTCCTAGATTCTGTCCCCAAGATGAAGTAGATGATGGGAATGAGTCACTGGGCCCAGCCAAGTCCCCCATTTCTCCTGTATCCTCTTGTTCACTCTGAGTTAGGGTTTCAGAATATGCTTGTTTCCTACGGGGAGCAGGGACATTTTAAAAACCCAGTTCTAGGACCCCGTAACGATCCCTGCGGGGTTTTTTTCTTGGGGGGGGGGGTGTTTTTATACTTTTTTGAGATAGGGTTTTGGTTTGAAATCTGAGTTGGCCTGGGGTTCACAATCCTCCTATGCCAGACTCCCAAATACTGAGAGTACGGATGCAGGCTGCCAGGCTCCCTCAGACTCAGGACCAGCTAAGCAAGCATCAAGACTTAGCTCAGTGCTCGTATGTAATCTGTTTACCCTGGGCAATCATGTTGCAGTATACAGATGTGGATACAGCCATTTCCAAGTCAGGAAGACTGAGGCCCAAGAAGATAGCAGAAAGGTGAGGGTCCTTGCATGCATACAGGAAGTATATTACCGGCTTCCTACTCTGAACCAGTGGCTGTGCTGGGCACTGGGGTGGTGTCGGGAAGGGCATAAGAAGAAGAAAGAAAAATCCCTTCCTTACAGGCCTTATTGTCTGGGGAGGGGATGAAAATCAAGGCATCTAAACCCAGCTGTGTGACTTCAGTATGAGCACCTTGCCCCTCACCCTGCGGTTCAAAAACTGCCACTTAGTCTTAGCAACCGGATGTGAAGCTTGTTTTGTTGGCTCTGCAATGGAAAGGGCCTCATTCCTTTCAGAGGCGCCTGTTGACATTAACTAAACCACTACATATGTGTCCTGAACACCTACTATGTGCCACCCTGTGTACCTACTATGTGCCACATCACTGTGGCACGGCATGTCTAGTCATGCCACTAAACATGGGATGACTCAGGCATGGCTCTCTGCTGAGATCACTAGAAGGCAGGCAGGAAGATGGGCAGGTGGACGGACAGACAGGTTAGTGATATGTCTTGTAATCGGCTATGACTGGGGAAGGCAGGGTACAGCTTTCTGATTGGAGGGGAGTCAGGGAGGGTTCCCTGGAGGAACTGATCTGGGAAGATACATAGGAACTGGCAGCGCTGTGTCGGGAGGATCCAGGCAGGATCAACAGAGTGCTAGCTTGGGGTGCCTAGAGGAGAAAATGAACTGTACTGGAAGGAACAGATGCTTGGTGATGCGGGAGCTTTGGCCATAGCTCTGGGGTCAAGGGGCAGAGGGATGCCAGGAGGAAAGACAGTAAGCAAATTCCCTGAGGTCTGCCGGGTCTTAGTAGGAGACTAACTTTTATCCTGAGAGCAAGGACAGACAAAGGCATGGCGTCTAGACAGAGGGAATGCTGGGTAAGCTGTAGATGCGTCAGTAGGAGGAGCCATGGTGGGCTTGTAGCCAGAGGGAATGCTGGGTATGCCACAGTAGAAGGAGCTATGGTGGGCTTATAGACAGAGAGGATGCTGGGTAAGCGGCAGATGCATCTGTTGAAGGAGCCATGGTCCCCCTTTGTCTCTCATCTGCTTCCCACCCTGTGTCTACTTCCTGTAGCCCAGTCCCTACTTGACATGTTCCAGGGATTCTTGCAAAGTTACCAAACCAAACCCCTTGCCATTTCTACTGAGCTAATTGTTCTGAATGCCCCAGCCTGATGCTGATGATGACGATGACGATATTGACGACCATGAATATAGGCATTATCCTAAGCACATTTTAGTGTACCATGTTCACATGGATATTGTTGGAAAAGCCATAGCTACTTTCTCTTGGACCACCCAGGGTGGAACTGGAAGAGTTGCTCTTGGCAGCCACTCTCCAGAGTTAACATCTGGGTTACCAAGGATCATGTTTGCAGTTGCTGCCTCAATGCATCTCACATACTGCTGTCCACAGGGCCTGGAGTTTTTCAGACCACTGGGGCATCTCATCTGTCCATCTGCTTCTTCTTCCACTCATCTATCCATCATCTACCCATCCATCCACCCATCTGCCCATGCATCCATGCACCCACCCATTTATCTACCCATCAGTCTACCCATCCACTCATCCATCCATCCATCCATCCATCCATCCATCTATCCATCCACTCATCCATCCATTCTCCCATCCACCCATCCACCCATCTACCCATTCATCTATCCATCCATCCTTCCATCCATCTATCTACCTACTCATCCATCCATCCATCCATCCATCCATCCATCCATCCATCCACTCTTCCACTCACTCATCCATCCATCCATCCATCCATCCATCCATCCATCCATCCATCCACTCTTCCATCCATCCATCTATCCATCCATCCATCCATCCATCCATCCATCCATCCATCCATCCAGGCATGCATTCAGTCCATGCACCAGTCCTTCCATCCACCAATCATCCATCCATTTCAAGTTCATCCCTCCATCTGTCCACCCATCCAGATTTATATCCTTCCACTCATTCATGTCCATCCACTCCACCCACCCTCCCTTTTTTATCCATCTGTCTACCAAGTCATCCATCCATCTTTCCTTTTCTCTGTCTTTCAGGTTAAAGTGCCACAATAAATGCACCAAAGAAGCCCCGCCCTGCCACCTCCTGATCATCCACCGAGGAGGTAAGTATTTAACACTTGTTACCCTGAGGTGGGCTCTGGAGCTTGGGCATCCAGGGCAGCCTCCCGACCCAGCACGATTCCAGGTGCTTCCCGATCCCTAGATCCTTGCCCCACTGATTTCTTTCCTCCTAAAGCCTCTTCCTCCTGCCTTGCTCAGCTCAGACATGGCCCCGGGAGTATCCACCCAGGTTAAGAATGAACCTAAGAGAAGATTCAGGCAAGAAGTGTGTTTTTCCCTAAAGCAGGCTCAGGAGCTGTCAGAGGCGGTTTGGGTTTTGATATTTTTCCCACCTTGGGTCTCCATGAGGAGAGAAGGATGAGAGGAGTGCTTGGCTCTCTCCTCTCCGCTCCTGCCTCTTCCCACCCCACCCCACAACCTTAACACACCTAGCCTGGCTATTTTGAAACCTAAGTTCACACAGCTCCGGAGCCCCCCGTCCAAGGTCAGCATCACTGGGGAATTTGCCTCCTACTGAATCCTTTCCCTGCAGCCCCAGTAGTGGGTGCTTTGAAGGTTAACTCCCCCAGGAAGCTGAGACCCAGGTTGTTGGAGGGTGAGCCTCCTCCAGAGTCTGGAATTTGGAGAAGACCTCCTTCCTCCCACCCCTGCTCTTTCAAGGCCAAGCTCCCTGGGCCCCAGGAGGGTTGGTGTCTTGCAAGTAAATCAAAGAGAACTTTCCTGAAGAAGTCCACTGGCTTCTTGCATTCCCCGCCCCACCCCCCACCTCCCTGTTGGTGGGAAGTTGAAAATAGAGTTTGTTTCCATGGTAATGGCAGCTCAGGCTAAGCAGAGAAATTAAATCCCTGGGTCAGAGCAAAGCTTTAATTCCACGTCTTCTCTCCACCCCCCACCCCCCAACAAAACACAACTAACAGGGAGAGGTGCTAGGCAGGCAAATCTGAACTTGAGCGTACTCGCTACTGCCGCACGCTGTGTTCCTCATGAGTGACAGAAATAACAAGAGGCTGGCGCTTGAGGACCGAGTCCTCGCGCCCCACAGGAAGTAGCTGTTTAGTATCACCTGTGAGCCCAGCTCTGGCTCTGGGTGTGGTACCCAGGGGGATGGCTGGAGCCGCTGAGCCATTATTGTTGGGATCCATAGTTATTTGGGACAAATGTGGTCCAGTGTGTGGCAGTTTCCTTAGTCCTGATAAGCTACATACACAACAAAAGACATCCTAACACGCAGTTAGAACACACGGGGACAGGTGTCCCTCATGATGCATGCACTGATTGTAGGCCTCCAGGAATCAGGGACCTCTTAACATCGCAAGTGAGGTTCAAGGCTGTTGTTCAAAGGCATCGTGTCGTGTGCACTAGCGTCTGTGTGGAAGAAAGAAGAAACAAGAGGGCAGCTTCCAATTTCTCTTGTCCAAAAACCACGCGTGAGGGGATAGGTAATTAAAATAAGAAATGTCTGGAAAAAAATGTAGATGCTGAGGAGGTGACTCAGTTTATCAATTCCCGCCATTCTGCCACACACATTGAAGACCTGGGTTTAGAGCCCCAGAAGTCATGGCGAAATGCCAGGGTGAAGGGGCACACCTGTAACCCCAGGGCTGAGGGTGGGAGTCTATGGGCGGATCCCTGAAGCTCATTGGCTAGCTAGCATAGCCCACACTATGAGCTCCAGGTTGTGTGGCAGCCCCCATCTCAAAAAAAAAAATAAAATAAAATAAGGGAGGGCTGGAGAGATGGCTCAGCTGTAAAGAGCACTGACTACTCTTCCAGAGGTCCTGAGTTCAATTCCCAGCAACCACATGGTGGCTCACAGCCATCTGTCATGGGATCTGATGCCCTCTTCTGGTGTGTCTGAAGACAGCGACAGTGCACTCGCATACACTAAATAAATATATAAATCTTAATTTAAAAAAATTAAGGGAGAGTGAGATCAAGAAAAGATCTGTGGTGACCCCTAGGCCACCACATGAACACCCACACGCACACCCATGTGACACATCTAGAGTACCTATGTTAGTATACCTTGCATGAACACACACACACACACACACACATACACTCTATGCACATAATACAAACAGTATAAAAACCACAGAACACACCCAGAATGTTTGTCCTGGTGACTCACAGCTATCATTTCGAGTATCACTGGTGGGTTTCAAAGTGGGATCTGAGCCGGGCTGTCCTGACACGATCAAAGCCAGTGTGATACTTAAACTCTCTCTGCTGTTTTTCCCCTACGGACCCAGCAAGGTTAGTGCGAACGGAGTCAGTCCCCTGTGACATCAACAACCCTGTCCGGAAGCCCGCCCGATATTCAGATCTCCATATCAGCCAGACCCTGCCCAAAACCAACAAAATCAACAAGGTAAGGTGTGGCTTTTACAGGGTGAGGGGTAGCGGGGCAGACAGTGGCGGCTGGGCCAGATGGTGGGTGGAAAAGGGGGGAGGAAGGCTTGAGATGGAGTGTGACACTCATATTCCTGGGCTCTCCTGGTTCTGGGTGTTTTATGTGCAGTAAAGCTTGCAGGGTGGAGGGAAGCCATCCTGTGCTCGGTTGAAGAGATACTTGGGGCAGAATGCATCTGGTTTAGAAACAGGCCTGTGGAGATAGATGAATATGGGGGGGGGTATATGGGGAGGGGGAGAAGGGAGTTTCCGTGGTACTCCAGACCCTGGCTGCTCTGACTGGGATGCCTCCCCATCTGCCAGAGCAGCTGTGTACACGGTGGTGGGCTTTCCAAACATCTGTTGAACTAAGGGTTGGTGATCTCCTTAGCTTCTGGTGGGGAATTAGATGGATGGATAGCTATCACTGGGGGCCCTGAACAACAGCTGGATAAGTGTTTTCCCTCTGGCGGATGGCTGGCAGGCGGCTCTCTGCGCGTCTTTCTTTCTGGCACGATCTGTCTATGTTGCCTTTGGCGTGTCGATGGGGTGTGCTGAGATTGGCCCAGGAACAATTCCACCCCATGCTAGAAGCCAATTTTGCAGATGTCAGGAGGTGGTTTCTCAGGCCCACAAAGCCGCTGTTTATTATGTTGGATCGTGGTGTGAGCTTAGAGATGGAAGAGATCTGGAAGCAGATACCAGATGGGCATCTCGAACCTTCCCCTTGGCTTCCCTGCCTTGGCCATTGAGAGGGAGACCCCTTCATCATCCTCTCTCTCTCCTCCCAGGAGCCAGAGTGGGGTCTCAATGAGTGTTACTCAAAGGCTGTCACTCTGCCTAAAACCCACCTATTGGTTTTCTGTTGGTTTCTGGAAGCAACTCTGTGTTTATTTTTCCAACTTTCTTGTACATGTATGTACACGGCTTTGCATATGTGTGGGTGCGTGTGTACCTGTGTGATGAGCGTGCATGTGGAGGTCAGAAGTTGATGTCCAGAACATCCTTGTGGGCTCTTGGACCTTATTGAAGAAGGGCCTCTTAATTAAATCCAGAGTTTGACGCTAGGGCCACTTCTGCTTTCCCCACAGCTATTGGCTATGATTTTTATTGTTAGTTCTCGGAGCAATCAACTCTGGCTCCTTGTCACATCAGCCCAACGTTTGAAAGAACCTATGTTCTGGGGTCAGGGAAAACTGGCCACCAGTCTCAATGGCTGTGGAACCATATAGGCAAGTGGCTTGCTCTCTCTGGGCTGAAGTTGGAAGTTTTCCTCTATATAAAATGGGCATGTTCCAGCTGTCTACTGCTATGCAACAAACCACCCCCCAAATGAGCAGTGTATAATACCCACCCTCTTTTTATGCTTACAGTCTTCGGGCTAGAGACTAGAAATTGGTACAGAGAACCATGAGTGTGTGTGTGTGTGTGTGTGTGATTTTGTCTTTGCCGTGGGATATCCAGAGACTCTATTGGGAAACCCCTTATAACCAGTGGCTAGTGACATCTAGAACCAGGCCAAGCTCGCCCACCAACTGCTTTCCTGTGACTCAAGCCACACCCACACCGTCCGTGACTACTTTTATGCCGCACTAACAGCAGAGTTGATGAGTCACAAAAAGGCCTATGCAGCTGGAAACCTCTAATGTTTACCATCCACGGCTTCACAGTTTTACAGGCTCCTTCTCTCTCCTGGCTGGTGTCTGGGTTGGGAGGGGTTAAAGTCAGCCAGATCGACCACCTGTAACCTGGGCTTCCTCCCAATGTGGCTGCTTCGTGGCCTCTGTGCTCCTCACAGGCTGGCTCATGGGATCTTGGCAGTGTTATTTCCGCTGTTCTTTCCTGAGGAGGCAACCACATGTTGTGGGATTTGAAGTTAGGCAAGGTAGACTCCAGTTGTCACTGGGAAGAGGTTTTGGGTTGATGCTTCATGATGCTCACAGTGGCCGATCACAGCACCAGCTCTGGAGAGCTCTCCCCAGAGGCGGCATTAAATAACATTTGAAAGTGCTCTGTGCCTCCTGGTGCAGAGTGAAGCTCGGGGAACTGTAACGAGGGTTGTCTTTGATCTCAGGACTTCAAGCAAACCATCAAGTCAGGGACCTCTTTACTTTGGTTGTTTTGGGGGAGTCTCTAGGCTGGTCTAAGGGGATGAACACTTGGCTAGTGTGTGCCAAGCTCTGGCTTCCATCTGTGGCTCTGATGAGAGGAGGGAAGAAGGGAGGGAAGGAGGGAGGGAGGGAGGAAGGAAGGAAGGAAGGAAGGAAGGAAGGAAGGAAAGAAGGAAGAAGGAAGGGAACAAACTTCTAAAAGCATCCCCCCACACTAGGACAGCTGAGGCTGCTCAGTTAGCTTGTCCCTCCAGAAGTGACTGTATATCTTAAAACCCATCCTTTCTTCTGTGACATTGTCAGGGGGCAGGAGTTCAAAGCCACCCAGAGACCTTTCCATCTGGCGTGACCAGTGCTGGAGCCTCTCGATGTCAGATGGGACAAAAACACGGGTCAGACTGATGAGCCACAGTGACATTGTTCTGCTTGTCTGCCAGGAGGGGCACTGGGGAAGGGACAGAAATTGGCCTCTGCACGGACAGTGGCTTTGTCACGGAGGTGGACAGGCTTTCTCTTGTCGGGCTGGGCTATTTTTTTGCCTCGTTCTTGTCTTACTGGCTTCATGCAGATTCTTGTTGTCAGGCATGATGTGGTTATTGGACAGATTTCTCAGCCAATTTGCTCTGAAGAGTTCCAGCTCCTGTTTTTTGTTCAGCCTTCCGTCTGGCCTGATATGTCCCAGTTCACAGAGGCCCTGATTCCTTGCCTGGCAGGTTGGCGGAAGGTAGATTTCAGAGTCAGAAAGCTTGGGTTTACAGCACAGCTCCTTAATCTGCTGTGTTGCTGTGAGCAGGACCAGTTCAATGCCTGTTTGCCTTTGGTTTTCTTTCCATAGAATGGACAAGGTGGGAGTGATGGGGAGGATTGGATGTGTGCAAAGGATTTAGTCTAACAGTAGATGCTCAGGAATGGAGGAGGGTGAAGAGAAGGAGGAGGAAGGAAAGGAGAAAGAGGAGGAGGGAGAGGAGGAAGACAGAGAGGAGGAGGGAGAGGAAGAAGAGGAGGGAAAGAAAGAGGAGGAGGGATAAGAGGATGAGGGAGAGGAAAAGGATGAGGGAGAGGAGGAAAGAGAGGAAGAAGAGGAGGGAAAGAAAGAGGAGGAGGGAGAAGAGGAGGGATATGAAAAAGAGGAGGGAGAGGAAGAGGATGAGGGAGAGGAGGAGGGAGAGGAGGGCAAGGGAGAGGAAGTGGAGGAGGGAGAGGAGGAGGAGGGAAAGGATGAGGACGGAGAGGAGGAGGAGGGAAAGGATGAGGAGGGAGAGGAGGAGGGGAAAGGATAGGAGAGGATGGGGAAATAGAGGAGGAGGGGGAGGAGGGACAGGAAGAGGAGGAGGCAAGAGAGTAGGAGAAGAGAGGGAATAAGGAGAGGAAACACAGTACTGGAATGGACAGAGAAAGAAGGGGAGAGGAAAGAAGGAGGAAAAAGGTAGAGGAAGAAGAAAAGGAGAAGGAAGATGAGGGAAAATGGGAATGAGAAGAATAAAAGAAGTAAAAGAAGCAGGAGGAGCGAGGGAGTGGAGGAGACGGTGAGGGGCTGGAGATGGAGAGGTAGAGAAAGACTGCATAAGAAGAGAAGCTGGACGGGCAACATCAGTAGCATCTGCAGCCCCAGATACTATTACAGGGCATCAAAACGGCATCCTCGGTGGCAGCCAAGGCCATGGCTCTTCCTGCTATGAGCAGGAGGTTGCAAGATCTGGCATGCTGGCTTGTTAGTTACAGAGAACAGAGCCCTACCTAGCCAGCTCATTAAACTGAGCTGCTGTAAGGGTCGCCAAGAGGCAAGACGACAACAGCAGGTCACTCTTGAGGAGCTGGGCTCTCTGAAAGTAGTCCTGGGAAATGGCCTCATGTCAGGTGGGCAGCCTGACCCCAGTGGCACCAGGACTTTGCTTTTAAAGATCTATTGTTTCAGTTGTGCAGAGGTGTGTATATGCACATAAGTGCAGGTGCCCAAGATAGCCAGAAGAGGGCACTGGATTCCTTGGAGCTGGATTTACAGCAGCTGTGAGCCTTATAACTTAGGTGCTGGGAACTAAGCTTGCATTTCCCAGAAGAGCGGTGTGCATTGTGGTATACCACAGATTCATCTGTCTAGCCCCAGACTCTATTGTTCTAAAGATATGAAAAGGTAAAACAGCTAAAACAACCCAAAGAGCTTTTGTATAAAAAAAAAAAGCCAAACAAACTGAAAATAGAATCAATTCCGTTTCAAAATGGAATAAATACCTACGGTAATCAAAACCAAAAGGAAAATCCATAGGGCAAACAATCTTAGGAGAGGATGTTCACTGTGGCTGACAGATGAACCATCACGATGTTATATTCTCACGAGCCCAAGTCAAATACCGAAAGAACTGCTCACGGTAGTGGGTGGGTGTAAACTGGCTCAACCACCCCAGAGAGCCACATGTGTGCACACAAACCTCATTATAAATATTTATAGTAGCTTTATCCTCACACACACATACACACAAAGGAAGCAACCTCAACCAGGAAGCAGCTTAGATGCCCCTCACTGGTCGATAATTCACAAATTTGTACATCCAAACAGCAGAGTACCTGCTCAGCACTGCTGAACTCGTTATGTGAGTAAAGATGCCTGCTCAAGGCTCGGAAGGACCCCTGCCTCTTCCTGGTCCCAGTGGCTTCTGCAGCCCTTGACTTCTGGTGACATCCCTCCAGTGTCTGTCTGTCTTCACATTCTCTTCTTTTTGGGTCTCTCCTCTTTCCTGTCTGTCATGAGGCTATTCATCCTTAGAGTCAAGACCCAGTCTGTCTCTCGACCTTCATCTTTGTTACATCAGCAGTGACCGTTGTTCTAACTGGGATTGGGTCCTAAACTTCAGGGTGACGTGTCTCACGGGAGGGCACATTAAATTCAGTGACCTGCTCTCCAATTTTCATCCAGCGAGGCCATTCTGCACACGCACTTAAGGACTCCATCTTTGCTGGATGGAGCTTCCTTTGGAGCTGGTCTGAGGGCAAGACAGATAATGCAGGACCCAGCTGCATGCTGGGGAGGATGCTGAAGGCTCACTCCCACGCTCTCTTGAGCTGCCAGGCTGTTGATTCTTTAATAAACACTTGGGAGGAAAAGTGTCAGAGTGGGGGACAGTTCTCTGGGCACCTCAATATGAGGCCCCTCCAGATCAAAGAGTCACAGATTTCACGGCTGCCACCTCTGCAGATTTCATTATGTGGTAACCTCTTCTGCCTCCAGTTTAAGCGGCAAACAGGAACGTGACTCCAGAAACTTCCCTCCACATCTGGGTGCAACTCCTTTTAAATGGACCAGCTCAGGGGCTTTGTCTCTGTGTGTATGTGTTAGAGGCCATATACCTGAGGAGCCAAAGGTTGACTTTGGATGTCTCTCTCTATCACCTGTCACTTGCTTTTTTTTTTTTAAGATACGGTCTCTCATGGATCTAGGCTAGATTCTGGAAGGACCTAACAATTGTAGAAGGGGCAGCCATTGCTGGGGAAGCTGGCTTGGGAGTGAGCCCTTTCCTGCCCAGCTCATCCTGTCTGCTGCGTCTCTGCTTCCCCACCTGTCCCTGACCCCTGCCCTGTTTTTCTTTCCACAGGACCACATCCCTGTCCCTTACCAGCCAGACTCCAGCAGCAATCCCTCCTCCACGACGTCCTCCACGCCCTCCTCACCGGCACCCCCCCTCCCTCCCAGCGCCACACCGCCTTCTCCCCTGCATCCCTCCCCGCAGTGCCCGAGACAGAAAAAGAACTTCAACCTGCCAGGTACTTCTGTGCTGTGGAGACAGGTGGATACCATCGGAGGGGAAGAGATGGGGGAGGGTGTTGGGTCATTGCCAAAGCCAGCCAGGATGGGGCCAGCTCTTGCCTGAGAGCAATGACTGATGATCAGAGAGGGTCTGGGAGTGTTCAGCAGACAGAGGGCAATTTGCCAGACAACGCCACATTTCATCTTTTGAGGGAATGTAAATAATCATTAGCTCCGCCTAACAGATGAGGAAGCTGAGGAAGCTGAGGCACAAGGACTCTTAGAGATGCATCTTTTGCATAGCATCGAACTGATGTCTTTACCTGGCTAAGTCACAAGACAGAGACGCCTACTCTAGAGTTGGCAGTTGTTCAGTGAGAGATACTGGTTGGGATTGGTGGCAGGGTGCTGTGCCGAGGACCTCAGGGACAAATGCCAGAGCAGAGTTACTTCTCAAGTCTCAACACAGGTGCCTCACATATGTCCTGGGTTCAAGGTCTGCATCCGCTTGTCCTGCTCCAGCTGTGCAACCTCTGGTTCCAGTCTCTCAGCTCACTCCCTAAGCAAATGGTGGAAGAGCCACTTGTGAGAGACATGGCGACTCTCTTGTCCTTAGATCTAAAAAAAGGGTCTTTGTCTGCCTTCAAGTGGATCAGACCCAAGACACTCGCTGCCTCCTCCAGGGCCCCCCAAGAGAGCTCTGTCAACCAGGTCTCCGTCATTAACAGTACTCCAGAAATGGCTGGGGAGGTTGCCAGTGGGGAAGGTCCATGCCGTACAAGCCGAGGACCTGAGTTAATAACGTTTAAGAAAGAAAAAACTAAAAGCCTGGTACGGTGATACACACCTGGAGTCTCAGTGCTGATGAGCTGGAGACATGGATCATGGGAGTTCACCGGCATCGAGCCCAGCCAAATTGTTGAGGGATAGGTGAAGTGGCACCATCTCATAAAACAAGGTGGACAGAAACACACACGCCCTCATACTCGCATGCCATACTCACATGCACTTGCGCGCACACGAGTGCACGCACATACACACACACACACAAATGCTATTGGAGTCACCCTCTGAGGAAGCTAGTTTGCCAGCTGAAGTTTTAACTGGATTCAGCAATGCCACTTCTAGGACTCCCTGTTCAGATGCTCACGCAAGGACACCAGGATCTATGTGTAAGGACGTTAGCCATTGCCACAGTGAAGAATTGAAGTCATGTCGAGTACCTATCCAGAGAAAGGCTGAATGCACTGGAAGGATGCTGTGCCGCCATTCGAAGGGACTCAGGACTCTACGGAGATTTCCCAGAATGCAAAGGGGTTCGTCGTGGGTTCTAAGTGGAAGGAGTAAGATTACAGAATAATTGGTATACTATCAATGTTCATTGTGAATCCTTTTCACATTATTTGTGCATTGCAAATATAAAATCAGCCAGTACTTGTTGGTTGTAGCTGGTGAGCAGAGGGGTTTTGATTTTTTTTTGTTTGCAGTGTTGGGGATTGAACCTAGGGCCTTGTGCGTGAGGTGAGCACTACATGACTTCATCCCTTGCCCACGTGTGTAGCTCATAAAGGAAGCTTCCGAATGGCTCTCCCCCTGTGTGGCTGCACCATTTGATATCAGCACTGCTACAGAAACACCCAGGGTTTTATTTTGTTTTGTTTTTGTCCCCCCCCTCCCAAGACAAGCTCTTAGTATGTGGCCCAAAGTTATCTCAAAAGCACTATCCCCCTGCCTCTGCTTCTGGAGTGGTGAGGTTAGTGTGTGCTACCAAGCCTGGCTGGCAGAGGGCTTTTGTGAGGGGGAGGGTGTGTGAGCACTCAGATACAAATGATGGAATGTGATCCCTGAATGGAAACCAAAACACAATGTCCCAGAAAGGCAGACAAGTCTTCCCCTGCCCTAGCAAAATCTCCCAGGGTGGCAAGCATCTGGCTCCCTGTCACACTCTTGGCTCTGAGCGTCTGGTGGTAAGGAAGGGCGCTCCGAGCGTGGCTGGCTGTAAGATACTGAGTTTGGGGAAGGCTATGTAAATCAGTGCTTGGATGGAACAGTATCACTAGAATTGATTGAACTGGACCGTTCAGGGGTGTCCAAAAGGGGCCATGAGGTTAACAGGCAATTTAACTTACCTGGAGACCTCGGAGCACACGGAGAATGAGATGTTAGCAAACCAACTGTGATGTATGCTGAGCGGGCGCTGGTGAGCACATCTGGCCCATTGAATTGACCCCCGCCTTCCATCTTTCCCTGAGCCTCCTGCCCTGTGGACAAACCCAATATGGGGCCCGGGGGATGGGCTCTGAGTGTACATGCGTCTGCTTTAGGACCCAGCTTTGTTTTGAGTGGCTGCGATGTCTCCATGGCAAACAGCATGAAGGGGTTTCTCGGTGGATCTTCTTTCCATGGAACCATCCTAGTACACAACATACGTACATACATACATACATACATACATACATACATACACACACATACAAATTTTCATGCATTTGTATACATACACACATACTCATGCACTTATACACATGTATACACAGATATGCTCATAAACTCATATGCACACAATTATATTCTCATGCACTTGCACATACCACATACACATACTCACACACTTACATGCATGCACGCACATATTGCCCATGAACTTACAAGCATACACACACTCATACACTTAATTCCATGAATATACACACACATGAACTTACATGTATGCACACACACATATACTCATGCACTGATACACATGCACACATCATGTACACAGACATTCATGCACTTACATGCTGGCACACACATGCCCATGCACTTACACACATGCACGCACAGATATGTTTATGAACTCATATGCACACACACATATATATATACTCATGTACTTGCACACACGCACATACCACATACACACACTCAACACACTTACATGCATCCACACTCATAGTCCCATGCATTTGCATACATACACACACTCATGTACTTACATGCATGTATACACATATGCCCATGCACTTACATGTATAAACACACTCATTCACTTACCTGCATACACACATATTCATGCACTTGTGTGCACACAGGTATGCCCATGAACTTATATGCATATACATATTTATTCTTGCACTTGAACACATACACACACTTATACACGTACACACATGTAACATATATGCCCATGTACTTACATACATGCACACACATGCATGCACAGAAACACTTATACACTTACACACATGTAACACATATATTCCCATGTACTTACATATATGCACACACATGCATGCACACACACACACTTATACACTTACACACATGTAACACATATATTCCCATGTACTTACATATATGCACACACATGCATGCACACACACACACTTATACACTTATACTCATGAAACACATATATGCCCATGTACTTACATATATGCACAGACACGCATGCACATACACACACACACTTATACACTTACACACATATAACACATATATGCCCGTATACTTACATATATGCACACATACACATGCACATACACACACATACACTCATCCACTTCCACACGTGCAAACATTCTCATGCATGTGCACACACATTCATGTACTTACATGCATACACACATACACACACACACACATACACTCATGCACTTACATGTATACACACCACTCTAGAAGATAGAAAATTCTGGTTCCTTAAAACAGGAGAAACAAGAGGTACAGCTGCCTCTGGTGGCTACAGCAAGATTTCCTTTTCTATTTCTTTTTTAGTTTCTTGGGAATATGCAACACATGGTTAGTAAATAACCTGTTACTCTATAGCATCCTTATTTATTCCTCGCTGAACCCCTTCTTCCCACCTTGTCCTCTAGTGGCTACACCATTAGAGAAAATGGCGCTCCTCCTCCAGCAAACACCACAGGCATCAGGTCCTCAGGGAAGGAGGAGCCTTGCAGGCCTCGTGGCACCTCCTCTGTATGGGGGGGAGGGTGGGTCCCAATCTTGCACAACTCTGTACAACTGTGCACAACTACTGTGTATTCATGGTTGCCGGGACAATGCCTTATCTAGATAGCAACATTTCACCAAACTGTTTCCCACCCTCTGGCTTTTTGGTTCTTTCTTCTGTGTGTTTGTGTGTGTGTATCTCTGCATGTGTGTATCTTTCTGTGTGTATGTGTGTGTAGTATATGTGTGTAGTATGCATGTATGTGGTATGTGTGTGCTTGTGTGTGCATTCATACATGTGTGTTTATAGCATGAATGTAGTATGTGTGTGGTATGTGCATGCATGTGTGTGCATATGTGTGTGTCTGAGTACATGTGTGTATATGTACATGAGAGTGCATGTGCATGTGTGTGCATGTATGTGTGTGAGTGTATGTGTATGTGTGCGAGTGTGTGTGGCATATGCATGTGTGTGAGTGCATGTGTGTGCATGTGTGTGCATGCATGTGCATGTATGTGAGTGCATGTGTGGTATGTGTGTATATGTGTGCGTGTGTGTGTATCAGAGGTGATATGATGTCCCACACTCACCAGTCACCTGTGGCCAGCATGCCGACCACATCTGAATGTCTATATCAACTGTCACCTGAGACTCCACTTGGTCCCGGGCAATACCTTCTTTCTTCGGAACCCTGCTGCCACATTGCTATGTGATCATGCAGATTTATTCACTTGCTCTCAGTCTATCCATCCGCCAGTGGGATGCCAATGCCATGAGAACAGGAAACCAGACTGCTTCACTCATTCTGTGGGATAATACATTTGTCGAGTGACCAACATGAATGTGCTAATGACTTAAACCCTATGCCCTTCCTAGGACTCTAGCTTCTGTTCGTCAAAATGTGGTCTTGACTTTCAGAGGGCATCCATCCATTGGTTCCATTAGCAAGCACCCATTGAGCACCTACTGTATACCAGACACTCAATGTAGAACTATGAACAACCTGGTATAGCTCTGCTTTTGAGTTCTGCTGCCTCTATAACAAATAATCCCAAACTGAACAGCTTAAACAGCACAAAGGCATCTTACATTTCCAGTGAGCCCAGGTTACCCTGGATGCTATCTATGGGTTCGAGCCATTTTCTTGTTTTGTTTTTCCCCCAGATTCTGGAAGCTTCTATGTTTGCCTCCCTCATTCTTCGCCTGGGCCTCTATTGTCACCTGTCTGTCTTCATTGACTCTATTTGACCTCTGACCTTCCCTCTTACAATGACCCTTATAATCACATTGGGGTCATCCACACAGCCCAGGCTAGCCCTTGTATCAAGAGCCCATTTAAACCTATCTGCAACTATACAAAAGGCAAAAAGGCCATGGTTCCTCAAAATCAGAACATGAGCAACATTTATTAAAAAGCAAAAACCATCAACCAACCTTTACTGCAGGTTAGGTCCCTCCGTGCAGCCAGAGCCTGGGAGGGCAGAGATCAGCTGGACCCCTGAGATGCAATAATTTCTCATTTTATAATTTGAGCCTTTTGTTGACAAAATGGCTGTATGTGGAGTTTGGAGTCAAATACACATGTTGTGTATTGGAGTGTGTAGTCAACAAGGCCTGGACCCACAAACTACTTTTATCTTTGTATGTATGTATGCATCTATCCATCCATCCATCCATCCATCCATCCATCCATCCATCTATCTATCTATATATCTATCTATGTATCTATCTATGTATCTATCTATCTATGTATCTATCTATCTATGTATCTATCTATGTATCTATCTATGTATCTATCTATGTATCTATGTATCTATCTATCTATCTATCTATCTATCTATCTATCTATCTATCTATTTCTGGACAGCTGTACCTTTTGACCTGGAACAAATTATTTTGCAGTCTTCATACCTATACTTCGGAATCCAAATAACCCCACTGACGTTCCAAGGCTATCCCAGAGTAGCAAATAAACTAAGCCAAAAGCTTCCACTCCTTAATCTTCCATAAAAAGAGGCAATTTTCATCAGTTGTCAACAGATGTCTCCCCACTATGTTTGTGGGGACTTGGGGCTATTGAGACACTGGTATCTACTCTCTGAAGAAGCTTGTAAATCAACCCGAGCCTCGAGGGTAGTGTTTCATTTGCACCCATCTCCCAACAAACAGTTTAGCACTTGAAGCTATCTGGTTTTCTCTCCGTTCTAAATCATTCTTGTCTGTTAGTTAAGAGAGCCGAGAGTCCATTTTTCATCGCAGATGAATGCATTTATCTCACGGATCCAGGAACCCTGGATCTTCATGAACATCACAGCCCAAGGATGCCCACGTCCTTGTGTAACATGCTTGTGCTCTCCACACATCCTCACATACACTAAACCATCTCTAGGTAACACGCAACACTGAGAACTCTGCGTGAATGCCATATACATAATGCGTAGTTCTTGTGTATTGCTTAAGGGCTCACAGCAAGAAAAACAGATCCACATGGTTGGTACAGGTATCGTTTATGAAAGACTTGGGTCCTGGATCAGCTGAGCCTTCAGATGAAGATGAACCAAGTCCCCCCACCCCCAGATGTACTCAGAACCTACTGCATACTTCTGTGGAGTGATGGTCCCAGAATCGTGTACCTGGGACTAGTATTGTCTGCACTTTGTCTGTAAACACTGAGGCATGGGAAGGTTTGCAAGCATTTTATGAGGGACGTAAACAGAGCAAACAGTCAATGCTACAGGCTCAGCTTGCAGACTCCAGGCCCAGACCCGGGTCCTCACAGGGAGGAGTCAAGTGGCAGTTGCCAGTATTGTTGTAGACACTCAAGTTCCTTCTGGTGCTGGATTTTGCAGTCCTAGCTTGCATGTAACCCCCATCTCTGTCAAATGTCCTTGCTTGGGGAAGGAGATAAGCCATCCAGTCTGCCCATTTTCTGTGTACCATACCTCAAAGGAGCAAGTGACAAACTAGAAACCTTGGCCTTTAGCTCGAGGACCACAGACAAAGTAAGTTGTCAAGAGAATCAGCCAGTGGAAGTCCAGTGTAATTGTTCTTGTTAAACATCGAGGTTAAAGAGATGAACTCATGCTATGGTAAGTGGAGAAAGTCTTGCTCTCTGAAAGAGAAAACAGAGCGGAGACAGCTGTTCACACTCTGATCCCCAGGTCTGTACAAGAGGATCGTGGTGGTTGCAATTAGGTTGTAGATTTTGAGGGCACAGGTTATGCTGCTTTATGCTAAATTAGATCTCGTAAGGGGCAGGTGAAAAGGTCAGCAGGAAGTGACGTCAGAACAAAGCCAAGACAGAGTTGCTGGGTCGGACTTTCTGTTGACAGCACTTTCTGGGGGAGACAAAGGCCCTTCCCAGAAGACTTTAGTGCTCATGGAAGTCACCGCATTCATTCTCAATTTATTATGGTGCAAAGAAGAAAACTCAATACAAGGCTTGGTGCCGAAAATTTGCATAAAGGATGTGTGAAAGCAAAGATTACTTTGGATTATGGCTTCATGTTGTGCGTTCGTGTGTGTGTGTGTGTGCATGTGCGTGTGTGTCACTGTGCCTCTCAGAGGGTGTCACCTGATTTCATAGAGTGTGAGATGTTAAATGCTTGGGTCCCGTATGTGCCTACTACTCCCTTGTAACTCAGGGTATCTGCCAAAGCGTGGACGCTCTTGGGGTGGACAGAGAAGGGCTATGCGGTAATGATGGGGAGGAGGTGAGGTACCCAATACGCTCGGGTGGCCCTTACACTGTTTTTCTCTGTCTTTTGCAAGCTTCCCATTACTATAAATACAAGCAACAGTTCATCTTCCCAGGTGAGTGTTCTGGGAGCTGGCCCTCTGAGGATCAGGGATTATGGGGTGGGGTTGGGGGAGGGCCGGCGAAGAGCGGTCAAGAGCAGAGAGGACACTAGTGGGATCTTCACACTCCAGGATAATATCTGTTCATGGAAGAGGAGAAGCTAACAGTGGGAGATTCCCCAAGGGCACCATGAGATGTAAGAATGTACCCAGCACAGCGGAGGCCTAGAGGGCCAGCCAGTCAGAGGGACTTGAGTTGACAGAGATGTGAACTGAGTGGTCCCCTTGAGTCAAAGGGGAGTGAGGAGGATTTGGGGATGGGCAGTGGATGCTTAGGTATTCTGTCTAGCTCCGTTGGCAGTGGGGACCAGCACTGTGGACCTCCAGAATGCTGTGCAGTAGATAAAGCCCAGGTGGGTGAGGCAGGGGGAAGGAATGCTGGCCAACATTGAAATCCATGGCACAGGGTAGGGTCGCTGACTGCTATGTCTCTTGGTGGGTAAGGGTCATGGTTTGATCTCTATATATGTGATTTCTGACTCACAGATGTGGTGCCTGTACCAGAGACGCCCACCCGGGCACCCCAAGTCATCCTGCATCCTGTCACCTCGAATACAATGTAAGTGACGTCACCCCCTACCCTAAGCCTCAGTACCTTCTCTGCTTCTCTGCTGTAGATTTTCCTCAAGCCTGGAGGATGAGTCCAGGATAGAAAGGCACAGGGCAGATGGGAGGGGCCTGGCACCCCACGTTGAGAGAGAAGTGACAAGAAGCAGTGTTAGCCCCTTCGAGCCAGCTCTTCCTGTGGCTCTGGCCCTCTGTGGCAACTGCAGTGTCTAGAAATCACATCATCACCTCAAAGTGTCCTCTTCACAATTCCGGACAACAGTTAGTCTTTGTTTTATATCATGGTCTCCTCTTTTAAAAGGTGGATCTGGTGGTACTTGCCTATCGTCCTATGTACTTGGGAGGTCAAAGCAAAGGATTTTCAAGGTCATAGCCAGCTTGGGCAACTTAGTGAGATGCTGTCTCAAATCCAAATATATGAAAGGAGCTCAGGATATACTTTGGTTGTGAGGCTCCAGATTCAATCCCGAGTCCTGAGGTAGAGAGGAAAGGGAGGGGGGAGGGAGAGGGAGGGAGAGTGGGGAGGGGCAGGCCAAGAGAAAGAAAAAAAGACATGAGAAAGGAAACACCAAGTTTTCACCTGGGATCAAAAAACCCTAGCCTGTCAGACAAATCCCATCTGTTACTTGTTTTTATAAATAAAGTTTTATTGAAACACTGCCATACTCATGTGTTTACAGGGCCTAGATTGGCTGGCTTCTCGGTGCAGCAGGAGGGTCGAGGGGTGGTAAGGAAACATATGGCTCACAGAAGTGTAAAATACTGACTCTCTGGCCCCTTGCAGAAAGAGCCTGCCAGCCTCTGTTATTCATGCCCCTATAAAATGAACAAAAGTTAATTTGGGAAAATTTAGACTATTCTGTGAAAAAAAAAAAAAAAAAAGGAAGGGAAATTTGCCGCTTGGAGACTCACCCTGCTAGAATATTCCAGTGAACTCTCTCATCCTGGTCATATATTTGTGATTCATGACAAAGGCAGTTACCACCCGTACAGTCCTGTTTTATCTTTAACGGGGTGACGCTGATTCTCCCGTGTCATTCTGGGCTCTTCGTAGGCAAGGTCTTAATGATTGTGTTGTGGAATTCTGATCTCTCTGCTGTAAACAACATGGCCACAGATGTCTTGGTGTGTGCACGCCCTGGATGACCCATTGCTTAGACAGCCAGAGAAGCTACCCTCCTTCCTTTTATGCGTGTGCCCAAAGTCTGGGACATGCTGGGATGTGAGTTGCGGTTCCACCCGCTTGCTCTTTCCTCTCACCTCCCTAATGGCTCCGTCCCGCTTGACCTGCATGAGGACTTTTTGCGAAGAGCCGGCGTGGTGCACGCCTGGAATCAAAGGATCAGTGTCTTGCCAGCGGGAACTTTGCTGACCTAGATCTCTGGCTCTTTTCTCTGCAGCTCACAAACCAGCTCCACGCACCGAGCTGTGCAAGATGAACTCCAAGTTATTAACGGCAGTCAGAGCAGCCGCGGTGGTGTGGGGAGCTGCCTGTGATCTGCTTAAGTGTGTGAGAGGGGCAGTGGGCAGGGAGATTGCCGTGGCAAGTCACAGAATAGCCCCGGCAGCTGGAGTCCCACCTTGCAACAGAAGCGAGTGGGCTGCCCTTGGGTGGTTAGACAAGGAGAGGGACTCCTGTGTCCCCACAGACTTCCATCCCATCTCCTAAGGCTATGTCATAGAGAATTGATTAACACCCATCACCCGTGACGAACCTACCCTTTCTGTTTATCTCTTGTATAGAGGTAGATTAACTCAATCTGCAGGGCCCTCAGCTCCCTGAGATCTGAGCAGAAACTTACCCCCAAAATAGGATGGGTAGGTAGATGGAGTGGCTAAATTCCTATCAGAGAAATATGAAGGGGACATGGTTTTCCCGGCAATGGCTTTGTCCTACCTGTTCTCAGTTTTGTACATGGTCAGAAGCCAAGCTGCTCTCTCCCCAGGGCATTCCATTAAATGAACACACATCCTTAAATGTAGAAAGCTTCTTCAAACACTGACTGCACCGCACATCCCCATCACAATGGTGCCTACACATCCATCATACACAGGTGATTATACTGCCAACACACAGTGTGGCCCTAATACCCTTAGTATGTCCACACAACTCAAGACAGACCCTACACACAATGCACTGCCACACATGGACACGTTTCTCTCCAGCACCTGTGCTTAGAATACAGCCGTGGCTTTCGAGCTTTGCACATGTGACACTCACTCCCACCGGTGTCTCCCCACTCGGGAAAGTACCTCCATCTTGATTCCATGGGATTGGCCAATTAAACTCCAGCACCTATTGTCGGAGTCACTGTTTTATTGCTGAGAAGACAGGCTGTGACCAAGGCAAGTCTTATAAAGGAAAGCATATAGTTAGAGCTGCCATCATGGCAGCAGGCATGTGCTGGAGAAGTGTCTGAGAATAGCAGGCAGAAAGAGAGAGAGAGAGAGAGAGAGAGAGAGAGAGAGAGAGAGAGAGAGAGGCAGAGAGACAGAGACAGAGATAGAGAAGACTTATAGGTTCAGAGGCTTAGTCCATTATCATCATGGCAGTAGGCATAGTGCTGGAGAAGTGTCTGAGAATAGCAGGGAGAGAGAGAGAGAGAGAGAGAGAGAGAGAGAGAGAGAGA
>NW_021604612.1:5632640-5702778 GCF_004785775.1 Grammomys surdaster
GAGAGAGAGAGAGAGAGAGAGAGAGAGAGAGAGAGAACGAGAACTTACAGCTTACAACTCCCAGGTCACTCTCTGTCACTGAAGGAAGTCAGGGCAGACGCCTGGAGGCAGGAGCTGATGCAGTGGCCAAGGAGGGGTGCTGCTTATTGCTTCATTCCCCATGGCCTGGACTGTTTTCTTTATTACACAACTCAGGACCACCAGCCCAGGGGATGGCGCCACCCACAGTGGGCTGGGCCCTCCCATGTCAACCATTAATCAAAAATAAATAAATAAATAAATAAAGCCCCACAGACTGGCTAGCAGACCAATCTGAAGGAGTCATTTCTCAGGTGAGGATCCTCTTCCCAAATAACTCTAGCTTGTGTCAAATTAAAACAAAACAAAAAACAAAAGCGAAAAACTAACCATCATAGGTGACTTTTAACCCCGAGTAACTCAGCGGACCGGCTACTCCTTGACTTTGATGCGTGCAGCACATGTAGACACGTAATTAAAAATAAAATGAAACCCTTTTGTAAAAGGACCCTCCTAGGAGACTCTGAACCTGAGGTTTAGAAACGTGATTTTTTTTTTCCTTTCCAGTATACATTTAGACCTCAGAGGATTTGCTCACCTGTGACATTCTTGCCCGATTCAAAGAAGGCTACTATACTAGTTAACGCTGAAACAATATAAGCCAGCCCTGAGCAAACCAGGAGAATTTGTTTTTAAATAACAGTCTTGTGAGCTGTCTCTGTACTCTGCTGCAGATTGCAGACCCGGGCTCTGAAATGATTTGGGAGAACAAAGGTTCTGTGGCCGTGATCTACCATTTTGGATTCCTGAGGATGGCTCTCCTCTATCCAGGGTTCTAAGGATCATGAGTGGGGTTGTTGTTGTTGTTGTTGTTATTTTGTTTTTCTCTTATTTCCAGCTTGGAAGGAAATCCATTACTTCAAATTGAAGTGGAGCCAACCTCCGAGGTGAGAATTGAAGACTGGGAAGTGGCTCTCGATAGAGGTTGACAGAGCTGCCTGATATCACTGGTGACGTGGAGGGCTGGGGGTGGGGGTGGGGGGTTGGCACACCGTGGCTGTTTGATAGATGTCCTCACTCTAGGACAATTAAGAAGCTGGACCCCTCCAGGCGCTATGCCTAATGGCCCGTTCTACTGTGTGCATCCTGGCAGAGCCAGTTGGAGGGAAATTGGCCTGGGATTTGCATTTTTAGGTAAAAAAAAAAAAATTAGCTCAGGGCTGGGGAGCCTTAAGAGGGATGCGCCCCGCTGCCTTCGAAATAACAGACAGGAGCAGGTGGGAGCCTTAAGTACGCCGGCTTGGCAGCACAGGGAAGAAGTTCTGGACTTCCATCCATCTGTGGAGACTGTTGAGGGAGTAAAGATATGTCCTGGGGACTGGCCATTGGGCCTGTCATCTTGGTCCTACTGTGTTCCCTGAACTAAAAGGGCTAGAAGCAGGACTCTGGAAAAAAAGTCCCAGATCCCATTCCTAGATAGTAGTGGTCCCTTAGAACTGATGGATTCTGGAAGCTGAAGTGTCCTGGCATGATTGTCCTGGATAGCCAGCCCATAGACTTGGGGTCTGGTGAAGAGGTCGCTTTCTGAGGTCATCTTACCAGGGCCTCTAGGACTTCCCATTGGGTTTGGGACCTGCTCCCTCCCCCCAACATGTTATAAAAGAGTCCAGTAGGCAAGACACCCCCACATTTAGATACAACTAACCCTATGTATCCTTCCTTGATCACTCACAACCCCAAGAGTCATATGGTTAAAATCCAGGTCTCACTGCAGACCTGCGGGTGCTGACTTGGGAGATCTGGATGGGGCCTGATGGGGCCTAATCTTACTCCAGCAACCTGAGAGGATGTTTGACGTGGGCAGCCAGGCCGGTGCTGGGAGCTGTGAAATTCATCATCTCATTCAAAACTCCTTAAGGAAAAATTCATCTTCCACTTTATAGTGAGGTGAAGAAAGCCCAGTGAGGTGGGCCAATTTTCCCAGGGTCACACAGCCCAGAGGCCGGCTTCCTATCTTGGAATATTCATCATATTCTGTCTGAGCAAACCGTCTGCTCTGGTGTCTCCCAGCCACCTGGTCCTTAAAAGAGCCACAGAGCTTGGAACTGTGACCTCCGCCAATCTTTGAGTCACTTCCAAGTTCCCCTGGAAAAAGCTGACAGACAGAGCCCATGTTGATAGTTGTCCCATGTCATACGAAGAGACACACAGTATACCCATCTTTGTTGTGGATTCACATATGGTAGGCAAGTCAAATCCCGTCTTGGAGAATAGGAAGGACATTGGATTTCTGAACAGGGATCCAGATACCTGGATCTGAATTCTGTGTCTCTCTGCATGCCTGTGATCCAGAGTGAGGACCTCCCAGGGTGGCCAACAGCCTAGTTCGCTCAGGACTGACAGGTGTTGATGTGTTTACGAAAAGATAAAGAGAGGAGGGATATGTTTTGATGGATGTGTAGTGAGTTTTGGGGGGTTAGGAGGTGCCTCCTCTGCCCATGCTGAGGCATCCCTTCCTCCTGAGAGGCCAGCCACATGACGGTATAGTATAGAATAGAGTTTATTCAGGGCATGGGGAGGAGAGTTAAGAGAGTAGTAGTGACAGAGATAGAGACAGAGAGAGAGAGACAGAGAGAGAGAGACAGAGAGAGACAGAGGGAGAGAGACAGAGAGACAGAGACAGAGAAACAGAGACAGAGAGAAAGAGAGAGAAAAGGCTGTCCATGAGCACATAGAGAGAGAGTGGGGAAGGGAATGGGGAGAAAGAGGGGGAAGGGGCGAGGGGACAGAGAGGGAGCAGGAAGGCAAGAGCAAGAGAGAGCCGAGGAGGCAAGCAGCCCCTTTTACAGTTGCCAGGTATCTTCGGGATGGAGCTTAGACAAAATGCTAACAGGCATCACTTTCAGTGTGAGGACTACGAAGTCTAGCCAATCCAGAATGGTTGGTCCCCTTGCTTTTCTCCTCTCTTAGCACAAGAGAGTGGGACCGTGTGATGCTCCTTTAAGACCTTCACTGTGATTCGATTCTAATTCAAAGATACCCGGGGTATCAGCTGTGTCTGTGTCTGGAGATGTATCCAGATCTCTACAGCACACATGGTGCCCAAGAGATCCCTGGGGAGGGCAGAGCTGGGGTGGCCATGACTCTGAGCCTCCTCCCTTCTGGCCGTAGAATGAAGAGAGTCACAACGAAGCAGAGGAGTCCGAGGATGAATTTGAAGAGATGAACCTGTCCCTACTCTCAGCCCGGAGCTTCCCACGCAAGGCCAGCCAGACCAGCATCTTCCTTCAGGAGTGGGACATCCCGTTTGAACAGCTAGAGATCGGCGAGCTCATCGGGAAGGGCCGCTTCGGGCAGGTCTACCACGGACGCTGGCACGGCGAGGTGGCCATCCGGTTGATTGACATAGAGAGGGACAATGAGGACCAGCTCAAGGCCTTCAAGCGTGAAGTGATGGCCTACAGGCAGACGAGGCACGAGAATGTGGTCCTCTTCATGGGAGCCTGCATGAGTCCACCCCACTTGGCCATCATTACGAGGTCAGTCCCTCGGGCTCCGATGGGGACATCTCCGGGCTTCATGCGCGTTAATAGTATCTTCAGGTCCTCCACCCATGCCTCCCTCACAATACCTTAAGCCCCCAGAAATGCCTTTAGGATTTTAGGGGTGTCTGGGAAGAGTACTGGCATGATCCTACCCTGCACAGGTACCTCTCTGACACTTGTGTCTCACTTTGTAAAATGAGTGGATTGTTTTAGACCTAGCTTGGGTAACGCGCCCAGTGTGAGTTGTGAATCAGCCTCACGGGCCACACAGGTTCCGTCTCAGCAAGTTAGTTCTGCTACCGTCGGACAAAAGCAGCCATAAATGATATATGGGTGTTTTTGCATGACAGTGTTGCAATAAAACTTTATTTACAAACCCAAGTAATGGGCCGGATCTGCCCCACAGTTTGATCTGAGATGCTGGTGACTGTGATCTTGGCTCTTGATGGTTTATAGAGTGTTTGTGTTGGAGCTGTTATCGCCACTGTTCTGAGTATCCTGCATTTGTGGGATGCAGGGGTTTGGGGGTGGGGTGGGGGAGGGTAGCTAATAGAGACCAACTTTACACAAATGGCAGATGACATCTGATGTAAAATATTCTCCTTCACACACATGTAAACTCCTATACATGACATGTGAACACATATATATGCACCCCCCCAAAAGCTGGGTATATGGGTTCATCAGTATCTGAGTCTGATTCCAGGACGTATACAGAAAAAAAATTAGCTAGGTACAGGAACAGCAAAAGACAGGTGGATTCCTGGAGCTGACTGGTGAGCCAGCTTAGCCTACTCAGAGAGCCCCAAGTCCCATGACAGAGCCAGTCTCTCACAAGAACAAGGTGAACAATACCTGAGAAAGGAAAGCCAAGGTTGCCCTCTGACCTCCATGTACACATGTGTATGCATACATGCACACACAAACTTACATATATACACACACCTACAAGAAGACGGCCTAGAGTGGTGACCTTCCCCGGTGAGATGAAACAAGCTTCGGAAAAGCAAAGTGCCATCAGTTGTGGTTGAGCATCTGTGAAACCATCTTTGGCGTGTTTCTAAATCTTCCCTTATTATATTAGTTGGAACTGGCTATAGCTGCGGGATTCTGGGTGTGGCCTGGGATGCCAAGGGGAGCCTTCTGGTTCCAGGACACAGCTCGAGCCGGAAAGTCTTGCGTGACTTAGTTCTCCATGTTGGAAGTTGTCTGAGCAGGGGCTGCAGGCTCAGCAAAGGCAGTATGTTTTCAGTCTGTTCCCTGGGTGCTTCTGAAGGTTGGGGTTAGTGACAGAGGCCTGTGGCTCTCCTTGAACTAGTGTGAAGACTCTCATATCTCCCTAAGACAGAAGTAGCTCTTAAGTCATCGATTCGGGGGACCAGGCCGTTGTGAGCAAGGTTATAAGTATTCGATACAGAGTAAAGAACTAACTCTGTAGCTCAGTGGCTTCTCTCTGTCCTGGAGTTAGCCTGGATTGAGCCCCGTTCTGGGGCTGGAATCCACAGTGTGGCTGTGGTCAGCTGGCAAGGCAGAGGAGCCGGTCAGTTGGAGATGCCTTTATTTATCTATCTGCTGGTGGGGACTGTCAGCTGGGGTATCTCAGTTACAGTGCATACAGCCTCCAGCTCAGTCACTCCCATGGTGGCCTCTGGCTCCCAAGTATAGCAAGGGGTCAAAGGCTAAATGCAGAGGTATTTTCCATGTCCCCTCTGGTCTTGCTCTGGCTGGCATCCATTGGCCAGAGCATCTCCTATGGTCAGCTGGACTCAAATGATGGGAGAAGTTGCACTCTGAATGGCAGACTCTGCAGGGAGAGGACCATCAGTGGTCCTTTTTACATCCCTCTTCTGTGACCTCTGCTCCATGCACTGTGTTTCTCCTCTCCCAGAAATAAAGAGCCCCTCACTTGCGATATACAAGTCTGGTGACCCATGGATCTCGGGGACCCATTCCTCCCTCCTCCCCTCCCTCTTCCCAAAGAGAGGCTCATTGCACATTGTAGAGACCCCGATAGCAGCCTCGGAAAATGAGCGGCCATTATGAAAATGTACCGCTCATCCCTCAAGCCCAGCTGCCCTGCAGCCTTCTGTTCTGTGACAGAACTCTGAGCCCCCTCCCCAGGTGCTATAACAACCCACAGATCTCACAAAGCACCCAGCCTTTTCCTGACACCACAATAAATAATAATAATAATAATATCATCATCATCTCTGGCAGCTTTGGGACATATAATTGGTCTCTGAAGTATTTGGTATTTTGTGTGAGGAAGCCGGATGAGCCCTGAAGAAGTAGCATTTATTCCTGGGTTGTTGTGGTGTTAACATATTTATCATGGGAAAGAGTGCTGTGTGTGCCCCATTTAGCTCTGTCTACTTGTTGGTCCTTGAGAGTACCCATCCGAACATTCTGCGTGCAACCAGATATCTGAGTAATTTGATTAATCATCTGCATTCACATGATTGACTGTTAGAAGTCGGTTGTTGGAAGCTAGCCAACTGATCAGAACAATTCTGGGACTTTGGTTTTATTTTTACAGGGAGTTATAAGACCAGATAATTATCTGGCATATTCTAGAGAAATCGGACAATGGTGGGTTCTAGCCAATTACTTAGTAATTATCATCAGAGCTAACAGCTTGGTCTCCTTGTAAAGCCGTAAGCTTGGCTCTCAGGAAATGAACAATAACTAGTTAGTTATCTGGTCACTATAGCCGCAGACAATTCAAAGCTGGATGGCTAAATTATTTTACGATTGGGTCATTATGGAATTACCGCAAAGCAGTCAGCAGCCTGCACTGCTTCTCATGTTGAAAACTCCAAGTGGCATTGAAGGGCCAGAATTGAAGGGTTTGATTGACAGTAGCCTCTATCCTTCAGCCCAGCTGTGGGGTTTCCCGAGCCTCAGTTTCTGCATCTGTGGGATGAGCGGGCCGAAGCAGGTGTTTGTCCTAACTCTGACAAAACGCTTCGGATCTCTGCGAATGAGCTGTCTGCTGGGAACAGCTTGGAGCAGCAGCGGCTTTCTGGGAGAGGTCTGTCTGGACCTCATGCATCCACACAGGGAGCAAGGCCTCTCAGGTGTAGATTCCTGGAGGCTGCTGCGTTCCGTTCCTATCAAGTTACTCTGTGGCATCAGACAGCACACCCTGGCTGGGTCCCTTACAGTTATGAAGGCTTGAGACTCACTAGACTGACGTGGAGGCGTGGTCTGGAGTGGAGATGTGACATGACAGGGGCGTGGCCTGGTGGAGGCGTGGTCTGGGGGGTCGAGTTGTGGTCTGAGATGGAGATGTGGTCTGAGATGGAGGCGTGGTCTGAGGTGGGGGCGTGGCCTGAGGTGGAGGCGTGGTTTGGAAGAGGAGATCCAGTTTATTGCCTTTTCCATTACAGTTTCTGGCTTCTTCCTCCATCTCAAGGCCAGTAGAAACAGGGTGCCTTGTTTCCATGGTTTTATCAACTGCTTTGGATAGACCTGCTTTGGCTTCCCATGTGATGGGACAGTTACATTTAGGGCGCACCCAAATGATCTGGAACTACCTGCACATCTGTAAAGTCCCCCTTTGACATCCAAGGTAGTGATTAGTCGGCATCTCCAGGAACTAGGACCTAGACCACTGGAGGTGGGGGGGTGTCTTTTTTATAAAAAGTAGCATTGAGCTTAGATTGACTGAAGAAGAGACAGTCATCATCAGAAAGGCAGGGGGTCGTAGCCCAGGGGGTTGTCCGGCAGGTACAAAGGCCCTGATGCTGGAAGACCAGTGGGGAGCAATGGAGGAAGGAGAGAGGGCCACAAATAGGAACACAAGATGCCGGGTCACTGCAGAGCCACAAAGGCTCTGGGCAGGAGCGTGGAGATTGAGAAACCATAGCTGGATTCTTTACAGCTTTACCGTGGCTGGATTCACTGCTCCGGGATTTCCTACAGGCAGGGCCAGTGGCTCTTCTTACCCTCAGCTGGTTGATTCCGTGTGTCCAAATCCCCATTGCAGTGCAGTGGGGTCAGCGAAGAGCAGCTGGGGTACCATCTTGGATGCTGACTTGATATTTTCCGCCCATGTGGGCACCCACGAAAAATGACCCGTGGTTCCTTTGCATTTAGGTCATCAGGACATGTTTGTAAGTGGGAACAAAGTATGGGGTGCTGTGTGAACAATATGTTCCCTTGGGAAGGGTTTTTAAAACTTCTCATTTGGCACACACCATCCATCCCCTCTCTGGGTTTCAGAATCCGAGGAGACTTCTCAGGGCTGTGAGGATGTCCTGGGACCAGGAAGCAGTGAAATCCCAGGGGCCTCGTTCACAGCATTTAAATCGAGTAACCAACAGAAGCTCACCCACAGGTTATTGACGTCCAACTCCAAATCTCCTTCGTTTCTCGGGCTTTCAAATCCAATCACACCACACTGTCAGATCCGACAGACAGGCAAATAGGCCCGCAGTCTCTCGAAGCCTCTCCTGAAGACGGTTCACTTGGTGCTTGGATGAGATTTTAGCTCGCCTTTTTTTTTTTTTTTTTTTTTTAACCACTCTTGTAACTTGGGGGCTTGTGTCTTTTCGAGATTGTTTTCCTTTCTTCAGATCAGTTTTGAGTGTCCTAAATATAACACGCAAGAATTGCGGGAGAGCTGAGCCATGAAGATTTTATACCCCCCCAACACACACACACACACACACACACACACACACCATCCAGTGGTTTTTTGCATTCCTTTAGTGTTTAGAAAGGCTGAATTACTTTCCTTTTATGAATCTCAGCTGAAAGGAGTTTTTGTCAGTGGCTGCCTTTAATTGTGTGCCGTGTAGGACTTTTGTGGAGGAAGGCGCTATAAATGCCCGTTGCTGTCAGTGCCTTTAGATTAGCATCCTTTTGCATACGATTGCTGATGCCCAGCTATAAACAGTCACGTGACCAGTGGAGGCCCCTGCCCGGCTGAGGATCATCGCTTCTTTCTGGTCACTGCTCCCTCATGTCTCCAAGATGCTGGATTCATGTGTGTGACATCTGTCATCACCTCAGAAATATTTTGTCTTACTGCCCAGGAGATAACTCGGTGGTTGTTAAAAATCCAAACCAGATAAAGAATAACTCTGCACATAACCCGGCCAGACAGAGAGAGCCCCATGTATGATGGGGGGTGGGGGGCTCTTTGCCAAGTAAGCCTCAAACCAGGAAATGCTCTGGGGTGGGGTGGAGAGAAAGGCTGACGACGTAGTGTGAATACCCAAGTTGGACTTGCAGAATCCATATACAGTTGCCACATGTGAAGAAGGCATGTACAGTTGCAACATGTCCAGGTGATCCTAGCATTGGGGGGTGGTGAGGGGCAGAAAAGGGAGGACCCCTGGGATCCCAGACCAAGAAGTCTAGACTAATTTGTGAGCTCCAGGTTAGTGAGAGACCTTGTCTCAAAGGAGGTGGATGGTGGGTGGGGATGCCTCCTGAAGTTGATTTCCAGCCTATGCACATGGACACAAATCATAAAACAGAAGCATAAAACATGTGTGCAAAACATAAGACAAAAACAGAAAACCAACCAAACACAAAAAGAGATAAAGATGATCCCAACGGCTTCTTTCTGTCTGCAGAGAGAGACCATCCCTGCCCTTCTGCACACTAGAGTCAGGGGTCCCTTCATCTAGCTGAGGGAAGAGAAAAAGCATAAAGGTTCATATGGCGGGTTGCCATGTGCCTACTGGTGCTTCATGTCCTCCGTGTGTTCACTGTTGGCTCAGACCGAAGCCCTTGGGTAGATCCAGTAGCAAGAGAGGCTCAGAAATAGCAGTGTTCCCAGGAAAGATGAAATGGGTCTAGTGAATAGCCAGGAGGCATGGGGTGAGCCTTAGAAGGTTAGCCCCACCCCTGGTTCCTGTTTGGCTCTTCCTGCTTGCTTGACTGTCACTCTATGACTGGTCTTCTAGACCCAACATGAAAACTGCCACCTCTCTTCCCTTCTAGAAAGTTCTGTTGGCAAGTGCCCTCGTTGACATCTGTGATTTCTACTGAACTCATGGTAAACTTTTCTTTGATCTATTTCAGATTTCTTTTTTTCCCTTCCCACTTGTTACTGTTTCTTCATTTATAAAATTGCTGTGGTGTTTACATCTCTTGGAAGATAGGTGTCTTAGTTACGGTTTGACTGCTGTGAACAGACACCATGACCAAGGCAACTCTTATAAAGGACAGCATTTCATTGGGGCTGGCTTACAGGTTCAGAGGTTCAGTCCATTATCATCAAGGTGGGAGCATGGCAGCATCCAGGCAGGCATGGTGCAGGAGGAGCTGAGAGTTCTATAGCTTCATCTGAAGGGCATTAGTAGAAGACTGGCTTCCAGGCAGCTAGGATGAAGGTCTTAAGCCTTGCCCACAGTGACACACCTACTCCAACAAGGCCACACCTACTCCAACAAGGCCACACCTACTCCAACAAAGTCACACTTCCTAATAGTGGCACTCCCTAACTCAAGCATATACAAGCCATCACATTAGGGATAAGAATTAGACAACTCTGGGCCAATGAGATAGCTCAGTGGGTAAAGGTGCCTGCCACCAAGCTTGACAGATTGAGCTCTGTCCCCATAACCCACGTGGTAGAAAAACTGACTCCTGCACGCTGTCCTCTGTCTGAGACACGCGCACACGCACGCGCACGTGCACGCACGCATAGCACGCTCACATGTATGTCTCCCCAGCTCTGCAGGAGGCTGAGGAGACAGGAGGACTGTAGGTTCACTGCTTGGCCTCAGGGCAAGATCAAGGCCAACCTAGATAACTTAGTGAAACCTTGTCTTAAAAATACAAGATAGAGAAAGAAAAGACCTGGGGCTAGAAATGTAACATCCGCAAGGTTCAATTCCCAGTATCACGAGAGAGAAAGGAAGAAAGGAAGAGAGGGAGGGGAGGAGGGAAAGAAGAAAAGAAGAAATAAAGAAGGAAGGGAAGAAAAGAAAGAAAGAAAGAAACAAACAAACAAACAAACAAACAAAGAAACAAAGAAAGGCACAGACAGACAGACAAGACATTCCATGCAAAAAGGCAATAGCAGCTTCTGCAGCAAAGGGTTTGCTGTAGCTTTGAATGTTTTTATTTTTTTCTTTATTAAAAATGTGAGGGAGGAAAGCTCTATTTTGGTTCCTCGTTTCCAATGGTGTTCAGTCTAACATGGAGAGCAGGCTGTGCCCTATGTCAGGAACCTTTACTGTAAGACTGACTGGTCCCTCAACAGTGACACCCGGGAAGCAGAGAAAGGTAGCAGGAAGTGCGGAGGGGCCAACCTTTAAAAGCCCCGCAACTGGTGGTTTACTTCCTCCAGCCAAGCCCAACTCTCAAAGATTCCATAACTTTCAAAATGGCACCACAAGCCAGGAAGTGAGCAAGCCTTCGAGCCATAGGTGGGTGAGGGCGTCTCAGATTCAAACCACATCCATGTGTTCCTTGATGGTGTGATTATACAAAGGGCCCTGGCTGGTCCCTTGGCTGGGTGGCTTCTCTCCCCTCAGCACTGGGTCATCCAAAGGGAAGGTGTGGAGTGATGAACTGCATCCACTGATCTCCAGCTGAGCAGACAGTTTGGAGCTAGAAATAACCGTGCATGAGTCATGTGGGTGGACGTGGCTGTGGAAGCTGTGGACCTCAGTAGCTGAGGTCATCCAGAGAGGCGAGAAGGGTCACCCTAGGACAAAGGCTAGAGCACCTGTCGCTCTCAGTGGTCTGATGGAGACGGCTCATCCCGTAGAGAGGACAGAAGACAGCCTTCTGGGTGGTAGGGGCAACCAGAAGACGGCATAGCTGGGAGAGCAACCTAAAGTCATAGCCACAGTGTGTCCTGTGTTGTTTCCTGCTTTGTTCTTATTGGGCAGGATGTGAGTCACCACGGTCACCATGGATCATAGTTATTTTGCTTCTTTGTTGGTTTGCTTATCTTTTGACTTTCTGCATCCCCTTCCCAACATTAGAACACAGTCCTAAGAAGGCCAGGGCTTCAGCTGTTTGGCCCACATCAGTATCTTCTTTGTCAGATTAATGAATAAAAATTATATGTATATGCATATATATGTATTTGTGTATATGTGTATATGTATATGTGTGTATATATGTGTATATATATGTATATGTATGTGTATATGTATAAATGTGTATATGTATGTGTATATGTGTATATGTATATATGTATATGAGTACATGTATATATGTGTGTATATGTATTTATGTATATATGTATGTGTATATGTGTGTATATATGTATAGTATGTGTATATGTGTAAATGTGTATATGTATGTGTATGTGTGTATATGTATATGTGTATATGTATATGTGTATATGTATTTATGTACATATGTATATTCCTAGCCTGTGTAGCCTGGATCTCTGGGCAAGTGTAGCAGGGACTATTTGATCTGTGTTTCTAAGGATTGGTAATGTATAGAATTAGAGTCTGGACTCAGGGGTTGGGCTAAGGGATGGAGGAGATAAAATGGTGACAGAAAGAGATGCTAGCAGTGTGATGGTAATGCAGTACAGGTGACTCGAGGACACTTGCCCTGAACATGCATCATATGTGCTTGAATGGGACTTCTGAGAAGGGTGTGCCAGTACCTCCTGGGGCTCATAGGTGCCATTCACTGGCTGAGACCCCCGTGTCACTATGATCTATGCCATGACCCAGAGCTGGCCTGTTGTTCAACCAAGTGACTGCTGAATGGGTAAGATAGGAGTGTCACTGGGCTGTCAGAGTACCCGAGTTGGATCTCTAGCACACACATAAAAGTCAGGTGGGGTGACACATGTCTGTGATCCTGCTGCTGCTGAGGCAGAGGCAGGAGGAATCTAGCCAGTCTAGAGATCCAGGCTCAGTCTGGTCAGTCAGTGAACTCCAGGTTTAGCAAGAGACCCTGCCTCAAAAAACAGGATGGAGAGCAGCTGAGGAAAGACATCTGATCTATGGCCTCTGCGAATACACATGCACACACACACACACATATGCAGACACATATATACACATATATATACAAACACACATATATACACATATATGCTAACATATATTCATACACATATGCATACATACACATACAAATACACATACATATATACAAAACACAAATACATATATAAACATTCCCACACACAAACACACATACATGCACATGTATGTATACACATGCAAATACATACACATACACATGCACACACATACATGCATGCATACACAATAGTGTTATTTCTAATAGAAAGGCTGACATGGCAAAGGCCCTGAGACTCTAGCAGCCCTGGCCTGGAGTGGATGGGGACAAGGGAGAAGCTGAGGAAACTGGTGACCCATTTTAAAGAACCTAGCAAGGGGGACTGAGGAGTTTGAGTCTCTCTGTAAAGATGAAAGGGAAGTTATCTGGGGATATAACCTGAGAGGTGACACGGTCTAGCTATTAGAGAGCACACTAGGGTCATCCCTCACATCAGAAGTCCTTCAGGTAGGGTGGTGGATGTCCTCCTCCCCACGCATGGCGTGGACCGTCGCTGTTGGAACTAATCAGAAATGAGGAGGCATGCTTATAGGTTTCAATATCCTGACTTCTAAAACCTAGCTGGCCTGCCTCAGTTCGGGGAAAGCGGCAGCAAGCTGGCATCTTCTGGAGCCACAGGTGTTTTCAACAGCTTTCACTGTTTCCCAGAGTTAAAAATAACCTGATGCGTCCCCATGTTTTGAAGGCAAGCGTGGGCACCATCAGGCCCTTCGTGCATGTTCCAGAGAGTTCCAGGATGGTTTCCTCTGTGTTGCTGACAGGCAGTGGTTAAACAATGATAGCGGAGTCTGTGCTAGGTCTCTGTGAAGAGAAGAGGCAAAGTTGGAATGAACATCCTCCAGTACCAACCCCCCCCCCCATCGGTTGCTTCTCTGTAATGGTGGTGGGGATGAGGTGAATAGCATCTCCTTCAGAGGACCATCCAAATGATTCAGGAGGCAGAAGAAACAACAATTGGTATCTGTAGGAAGGTTGATCAGATGGCAGGGAACTGGCTTTTGGTTATAATTTTGCTCAAGGGCATCAGGTTGACATTGAAGCTCTGAGTATGGTTTCCAGCTCACGGGCTTCCAGATTTGGCTTGATATCTTCCCAGCCCGGTTCTTATTTCCTCAGTCTCTGCTCCATGTTTCCTTTGACCCCCCCCCCATCTGATTGTGTTTAAGGTAATTAAGCCCATCTATCAAATAATAAATAGATATTGACCGTTTGTCGCAGCGAGTATGAGGATGGATTGAGCACCGTGACTCTGCTCTTCTGGATCAATGGGGAGCCACTGGCGCTAGATAAATCCTGATCGTGACTGACAAGAGGAAAATCGATAGCTGTATTAATATATATGCACCCAGACCATCGATCTTCAGGTTTGAAGGCAGGACTCGGTTAGATAGGGGAGCCAGAGATGGGAGGGAAGACAGACAGACAGACAGACAGACAGACCTTCAGACAGACCGTCAGACTGAGAATCTCAGATATGAAGTAGCTATTCCGTGCTTATGAGTGTACGTAGAAAGGCAGGGGGGATGGGTATTCCTAAAGAGAAGCAACAGTATTTATGTTCCCCCTTCTTTGCTTGGAAATCCTTTCTGCCCATGGGCAGCGTGGTTCTTGTTAGCGTTTAGCCCTAGGGTGCTGTGGGAAGACGGGAGAGAGGAGAGAAGTGTATAGATTATCCTGGATACCATGTGCTATAGGTTTCAGTGACCCACAGAGTCAAAGAGATAGCTGTATCCCATTTGCCTGGGAAGCAGGGTCAAGAGATTTGGGCTGTGGTTACTGAGTGTGTGGTCCCCCTGAGACTGGCAGGGGACCTTAGTAAGCTGGCCTCTAGGAGCACCTGCGTCAGGATATTAGCATCCTGGGCCTGAGTGTCACATATGAATGTGTGTCAGAATGCCTCAGAGCAAGTTCTCAACCTTCCTCACGCTAGGACCCTTTAATACAGTTCCTCATGTTGCGGCAACTCCCAACCATAGAATTATTTTACCACTGTTTCATGACAGTAATTTTGCCGCTGTTATGAATTGTAATGTAAATATCTGTGTTGTCTGACAGCCTTAGGAGATCCCCTGTGAAAGGGTCATTTGACTATCCCACCCCCCAAAAAAGGGTCACTACCCACAGGTTGAGAACCACTGCCCCCGGGGAGGTTTCCCGAAAGCTGATTGCTTCTCTATCCACCCAGAAGTTCTGGTCCCTGTGACAAGGCCTGAGGATTTGCATCAGTGACATGTGTGAACTGGTGGGTGGTGTGTGAACTGGAGAGTGTGAGAACTGCCTCGGCCTCCCCAGTGCTAGGATGCAGATGTGTGTGTGTGTGACGATCCGTGGACAGCTTGCTGAAGTTGGTCTCCTTCCACCGTGAGTCGCAGGGGTCAACCATGACGTTATCAGGCTTGGCGGCAGACACCTTTACCCACTGAGCCATCGCGCCAGACCCTAGGGGCTGGTGTTTTCAACAGGGTCCAAGGGTCCTCTCAAGTGATGGGGGTACAGCATAGTGGGAGCTTTACTTTGAGAAGCAGTAGCCCCAGGCTCAGGTGGAAGAGGAGATTTTGAAAGGTGTTTGATCACAGGACACTAAAGGGCTGGTTAAAGCATGGAGGAGGTTATTCGGGAGCCCGAAACAGTCAAGTGTGGGGGCAGTCAGCATTCCAGGGCCTGGAATGTAAAGGACAGATGAGGCACAACTGGAAAAAAAAACCCTTCAGGACACTGGCAACCTTAGCATCAGGTTCGCCATTGGTGCCACAGTGTACATACCAACTTCCTGCCCCATAGGACACCGCAATGTCTGACAACAGTGACTTTAGGACGAATCTTTGATGTCCCACTGTCCTTTCAAAACAGGGGAAGGGGTTGAGAGCCTGGCTCAGTTCCTTGAGACAGGAAGCAGGACTCGGCTGGAAAATGGATGTTTGAGTATTCGTTAAGGAGACTGTTTGTTGAGGGGCCACTAGACACCGGGGCATTGTGCGGAGGGACCGTGTAGGGATTGCGTCCTTGGGGACTTGGAGTCATTTTGTCAGCCTCAGAGCTCATGGAAGGATGTACAGTGGAAGAGGCGGGGTGTGACCTCTTCCCACTGAGTCTAGATCCTGAGCTCTCGGCTCGTAGGCTCTCCCAGGCTCTGCCAGGCTCTCCCACATCCTGAGTCATCTCAAGGATAGAATTGTTTGTATGTTCTTTGCAGGAGGCTCCTTCTCAGGCAGGGTTTGTGGCTCGCGTCATTTGCCCCTTCTATTATGTTTGGGTATAGAGTCCATTTCGTGGGAAATTACCACCATGGGGACAATGGAAAGGCACAAGGAGCTTAAGAGCCCTTTAGCTTAGCTCTCTAAGCTGAGTGTCCACGTGTCCCCACGTGGCCAGCCTTGTGGGTCACCAGGAAATAGGTGGTGATTCCCCCAGTTGACCCCCTGTAGTGAAATGTTTGTCGATAGTTGTTTTGTAAGTCTGCCTTTCATTCTGGCAGTTATTCGGGCTTCTTGGGCCTCAGTTTCCCTCTCTGTACAATGGGAGATATCAGTCCCATCCTCACAGATTGAAGTGAGGATGAGATGGACCCTGATCTGCATCCCAGTGGTGCTAGTACCTGATCACACAAGTGCTCCTTCATCAGAGCCGCTGCCACTAATGGGCCTTGGAGCCTATGGAGTGGCAGAAACACACAGCCCTTGTCCCACGCCGCCAGAGGGGATGTTTTGAGATGCAGCTGGGTGTCTCGGATGAGTGTTCTAGCACTGGCAACATGCTATGTGACCTTGGGTAAGTGACTTGGCCTCTCTGAGCCTCAGGTGTTTTCATCTGCAACTCGGAGGGGGTGGTGTGTGTCTCCCCGAGTAGATGAGAGGAATCCGAAAACAGACAAAGCTGAAAACTCTTGAGAGTGATGAGGCTCTGTGGAAACACAGAGCTTAGGTTTTTGAATATATTTGAATCAGCATATATTGATTTATATGTAAGATTGGGTATTGAATATACATAACATTGGATTTCATTATGACATTTGTATACACGTGTGTGAGGGATTACTGTATTTACCTCAAGTCCTCTTCTTGCTTCCTCTTCCGAATGTGCCCATTTTTAAGTGACTTGGTACTTAGGAAACAGTGGCCATGTACCCACCCCTTTTTCAGCTCAAATCCCTCCGTGGCCCCCACAGAAGCATCTGCCTTTGCTCTGAGGACGAGTGAAGAGAAGCAGGGGGCCTTCCCCAGCCCTCCCGTCAGCTCTCCTCTTTGACGACAAGCAGACAGGCTGAGAGAACTCGCTCCCACTTTTAATCAAAAGGTTTGTCTCTGAGTTCTCTTCAAACAAGGATTCCGTTTCTTCAAGGTGTTCAAAAGCCTCAGAGAAATGCCACAGAGGGGCGAGATCAGACCGCTTCAAAAGCAGAGGTGGGCCTCTGAGCATCTGCACACCAGTCCCCAGCCGCGCCCGTCCCTCCGAGTCAGTTATTAGCACAGCCCTCAGGGACTCACAGCCCCAGATCAAGGACTCTCCTCGGACTTGTTTGGAGATGTTTGTAGACTACTGAAGGTTGTCCTCTGTTCTTGATCACCAGGCTCTGATTCCTCTCCGAGCGAGCCGAGCTACCTCTGACAGCCCTCAGAACTGCGGGCGGCATGCTGTGGCTCAGAGGGCTGCCATTCTGTCTTGTCAATAAACACAGTTCCTAGACTCTCTGGCCCCATGGTCAAGCTACGTGCACACAGGAACTCTACTCTCTTGTACTTTCCTCTCCTGCCCTCGGCCACGGGATGGGTGCATTCTTGACATCTCTCTGTGGAAGAGAGAGAACATGGGGCAGCAGTGTACATAGAAGACGGGCTTCCCATCAGAGGAGGAAGCCACACAGAAGGGCATGGGGAAAGGAGGAGCCTGGGAGTCAAAGTCTCCCCTTCTCTATCTGTTCCAGCTCCCGATTTCCTTGTTTCATGAAATGATAGTGTCAGTGTTTACTTTGTCCCTAGCTGAATCACCTACTTCCTGGTCTGCATTGTTCCATTGTTCCTGGTCTGCATTGTTGGACCCAAGCCGGGCCATTGGAAGTGAAGAATTACTCACCCATCTACCTGTCCTCCTATCCATCCTCCTGTATCTCCACCCTCATCTATCCACCCCCTGACTATTCATTCCTCCACCCATTCCCCCATGTCTCAGCCTCTGTCCCCATTCGTTCGTGCGTGCATTCTGATTATCTGCCCACCTGTGTAGATAGTTATCCATCCCCATCTTCTATCCATTCTCCATCCATCCGACGGTCTATCTAGTACTCTCTGGCCTCCTAGCCGCCACTAATATGTCTACATACCTATACCTAGTCAGCCACACAGTCTCTCTCTCTCTCCTCCTGTTTCTGTGTCTGCCTAACCACCCATCCTCCCATGCACCTGTTTATTCAGCATCTAGCGCCTACCTCTGCATCGACATAAATGCAGACATCATTAATCTATCCATCCACCTATACACCTGTCCACCCATGTACCCATCCACTCATCTACTATCTACCCGTTCACCTGTCCACCCATCAATCCAATATCTGCCAACCTCTCCCTCTACCCAGTAACTATTAACCCATCCATCTACCTAGACATCCATCCATCCATCCATCCATCCATCCATCCATCCATGTACCCATCTACCTTCCCACTAATCTAGCTATCAAGCAGTAGCCACTGTACAGCACGATGAAAAGAAGGAAAAACTAGGGTGTTTTTTTGCTGGGCCCAATGCAAGCAGACAGCATGAGGCGCTTTAAGTCAGCCCCTCAAGGTCAAGCATCATAGCTGGCCCGGAAGAGCTTGTGGCTGTGATTGGCATCTAGCTGGTCTCACTGGTTTAGAGACGGCTAAACCATCAATCCATGGGAACCTCATCCTACCGCACAGCTAGGGATGCCTAGCCTGGGTGACGTTCCAGATCAGTTGGGCCCCATGTTTTCTTCCCTTTGGTTTAAACTTAGTAGATGTTTTCACTGCTGAGCAGGGTGGGGAGTCCCCGTGAGGACACCAAAGAGAGGAGAGGCCTCGTCTTAGCTTAATACCTGGAGTTGGGGAGATGAGCAGAAGGCCATCTTGGGCAGTGGTGGTAGGGGACGAAGGAGCTAGGTTTGGAGGGCCCGAGGACGCTCAGTGCTGTTTCTAATGGTGGAGAGCTGGTGGGGGGAGGGGGCGAGAGGTACAGACTGGAAGCAAGGCTTCTTATTGCTGACTTCGCGGCCCATTAACTCCTAAGTCATAATAATTTCTCAACGGCACCTTGCGGCCTACTTGCTCGTTATTTATAGAGAGTATGTTTGCTAAGCAAATCAGTAGTTCAAACAAGATTGCAGCAGGGAGGAGCTTGAACCCACTCAAGAGACCCAGCTGAGGGGGCGGGGTGGGGAGAGTCTCAGCAAAGTTGACTGTCTGAGGGCAACTGGGAATGCCAAGAACAGATTGATAGCCAGCCCTTGGGCCCCTGACATCTGTGTTTGGACTCCAAGTGTCCCCTTTAAGGAACACACCTCAGTCTACCACTAACCCTTTTTGTCTAAACTTGACACGTTTGTCAATCCGAGCCTGTGTTGACTGTCTTACATCGTAGTAGGAACCTTTGGTTAACCTGGCAAGAGTGTCTTTAGTGGTAAAGTGTACAAGTCAGGCCCTTTGAAGTCCTTCTCTAACAGAAGACGGATGGCTGTGGAATTTTGGCCTGTGATCAAGAGTTCTATTTCCATCGAAGAAGATCTCTTGGACTGGGAAGCCCTGGTTCCCTCCTGGAGTGGCCATTTTGTCCCAGTTTCAAACACCCCAACAAAAACCATTATAGAAGAGGGGACAGTTGATTTGGTTTCAATTCCAGGCCACAGTCTATCATATCAGGGAAATCAAGGCAGGAATGCAAGCAGCTGTCACATCATGTCCACAGTCAGGAGCAGAGAGAATAAAGACATCCCTGTTTGTTCTCAACCCACTTTCTCCACCTTTATACAATTCTAGTGGGCCCCCGACTAGGGAACGGTGCCGCTCATGGTGGAATGGGTCTTCTGGGAATCAGTTAACAATCAATACAATCCCCCACGAGCCAATCTCTCATTGAGACTCTCTCTGATGTCAAGTTGTCCTTGGGCAAGCCCTTTGGGCTCTGTGATGCTCACCCTCTGCATTCGGTTCCCTAACCAAAGGTTTTACTATGACATAAGACAGTCAGTTTGGACTTAGATCGACAAGCCAAGGGGTAGTACTTTCCCACACAGCAGACGTGGCTTGTGGGAAACCGTTCTCACAGAAGACACTGGGCAGGAACAGAAATGCTGGCTGGAATTTCTAAAACCCATGCTCAATTTTGTGGGACTCATTTGGGGTCATATTCAGGATTCCTGAAGAGGTGGCAAGGCTTTTATTCTTCCCTGAAGGTGCTCGGGTGACTTTGTGAAACACTCAAGAAGAAAAGGCTAGAGGTTTCATTCCTGCAACGGAACCAGGGAAGGGGGAAGGAGAGGACCTCGGTGGTCCCACAGTGCCCTATCAGGGACACAGGATAGACCATCATCCTTCCACTTCCCTCTTCTCAAGGAATCTGGGATTTGTCTGGGCATGCTCAACAAAGGTCACAGCCTTCCTCAGAGCCTCAGCATCCTCCCAGTCATGTAGGGACAATAAGACTCCATCTATGGAGGATGGAAAAGAAAGATGTCTGTAGCTGACCTAGAACCATGTGTGTAAGGCGAGATCAGTGGGAACTGTGGTACTTGGAGCCTTGGGGATTTTCCCTGAAGACTTGCCTCTTCAGCCAACACCAGCCTTCTCTTCTCTGCTCAGCTGTGTGACCTTGGACAAGTTACCAAGTGACTTACCCTCTCTGTGCCCTGAGGCTGCTCATCTGTCAACTAAGGAATACACAGTACCCACGTCACTGAGTTGTCGTTCATGATTAATTAAGTGCACGGGGGAACATCAGGCGCAGCTAAAGATTAGTGGCTATTGTTGTTAGCATCGTTGGGAGATTCCTTCTTCATTAATCTCTTGAGAATAGCCTAATGCAGGTTTGCTAAAAGGATGGATGAATGGACACAGGTGAGGACAGGTGGATGGACGGACAAACAGATGGATACACGGACTGATGGATGGATTTAGGGATGAATGGATGGATGGGTTAATGGATACATTAATTAATTGATTAATATGCAAATGGAGAGTGTTGGCTGTCGGGTAGCACACACATCTCCTAAACATTCTAGCGTTTGTCTACCTCTCCAAAACACCCGTCTCCATATCCCTGGCGTGACATGTGAACTGAGCCCGCACCACCTGTCTGTCCACCAGAAGTTACCGTGGCGCCTTGCTCCCTCTCTCAGAGGAATCCATAGCTCCCTAATGTGGTGTTCACCTTTCACCCAGACCAGAAGTCTGGCATCCATAGTTCTCTGGTTTTGAGGTATTGTCCTGGGTGTTGTTTCATGTCCCCCTGGTCATTATCTGCAAAGCTATAGTTCTTGATACACCTCAGAGAGGTCAAGCGATAGGCAGGGGTCAGGTCCCTGGGGTAAGGATGATACCACCCTGCTATGGAAAACTCTAGAAGGATGAGGGTCATGTGACCCCTTTTGTGGGTCATTGTCTTAGTTTTACTGCATGTGAACAGACACCATGACCAAGACAAGTCTTATAAAGGAGAACATTTAACTGGGGCTGGCTTACAGGTTCAGAGGTTCAATCCACTATCATCAAGGGGAGAACATGGCAGCATCCAGGCAGGCATGGTGCAGGAGGAGCTGAGAGTTCTACATCTTCATCTGAAGCCTGGTAGAGGAAGACTGGTTTCCAGGGAGCTACAGCTAGGATATTAAAGCCCATGCCCACAGTGACACACTACTCCAAGGCCACACCTACTCCAACAAGGCCACACCCACTCCAATAAGCCCACACCTACTCCAACAAGGCCACACCCACTCCAACAAGCCCACACCCACTCCAACAAGCCCACACCCACTCCAACAAGCCCACACCTCCTAATAGTGCCACTCCCTGGCCCAAGCATATTCAAACCATCACAATCATGAAGGTTATTCCTGGTGCAGTATAGGGATTGTAGGAAGAGAAAGAAATGTGGGATGCCTCAATAGAGACCGTTAGTGTCCAGCTCCTACGAATGTCCTTAGGGTGGAGGAAATGGCTCAGTTGATACAGTATTATCCTTCCAAGCACGAAGACCTGAGTTTGATTTTAGGACTTTTTTTGTTTTTAAGATTTTATTTTATGTATATAAGTACGCTGTCGCTGTCTTCAGACATACCAGAAGAGGGCATCGGATCCCATTACAGATGGTTGTGAGCCACCATGGGGTTGCTGAGAATTGAGCTAGCTTCCAGGGAGCCAGCTGACTCTGTTTCCCATCCCGTCGATGTCGGGAATATGGGCATGCACACTCCACAGTGCCTGAATGTTTACCTGAGTCCTAAAACCAAAACCAGGGCTGGAGAGGTGGCTCAGTGGTTAAGAGCACTGACTGGCTCTTCCAGAGGTCTTGAGTTCAATTCCCTAGCCCCACCTTTCAATGCTCTGTCTGCCTTAATACAGAACCAGATAAGCATGTGGTCACTAGTTTTCTCAGTTTGAGATACATCAAAAAGAACCTAGGTGCTGGAGGAACGGCTGGGCAGGTAAAGGCACTTACCATGCAAGCCCGAGGATCCAAGTTCAATTCCTCAGACTCACATGGTAGAAGCAGAGGACAATTGCAAAGTTTTCCTCTGACCTCTCCACACACAAACCGTGGTACACACTCCCAATAATAATAAAGACACGTTGAAGATGGACACAAATTCCTTTCTGTTCTTCAGAATGTCACAGACAGAAGATTCATTCTCACGATATATTTTAACAACCCCCTACTCAAGATATTGAGTCCAATAATCTCACCCTTTCACTTAAAGGAAGTATTTTTTCTAATGTTCCTATGTTCACCACTCCCGAACTTTGGGAACCTTTGTAAAATAAACTAAGGGTCACAGGGTCACCACTCCCAAGATACCATGAGCGTTGATCTGGTCACCAGGTAGCTCCTGGGTAAGCAATGGGCACGGAGCACCTATAGCATGGACCCATTGATCACAGGAGTGATTCATATCCCGAGCAGAATGGGGTCACGGGAGAGTGATGTAATGTGAGATTTCATCATGCTCCCATAATGGCCTACAGCTGAAAATATGTGAATTGTTTATTTCTGGAATTTTCCACTCCTCACTTTATACCGTGGTTCAAGCTCAAGTAGCTGAAACCCTTGGAAAGCAAAACTGTGGGGAGGAGGGTGTGGGGAGGAGGGTGTGGGGAGGAAGGTGTGGGGAGGAGGGCATGGGGAGGAGGGCGTGGGGAGGAGGGCGTGGGGAGCACCGCCGCCTTGTCTTTAGCAGCTGCATCTTCCTTCTCCGAGGCAAGCAGTCAACAGTCCTGACATGTTATCTGATTTAATTGAACCTTGCTTACGAACAAAACAGAGGCTCCCACAGATAAAGCTGCAATCCAATGGTGGACTCAGGGTTTACCTGGTCACGCCCCCAATTTCTCCAAGGGTTCTCCAAACCCTACCATTGCAGGCAGGGAAATTGAGGCTCAGAAGGGTTAGGTGACATGCCTGGACCACCAGCCATACAAGGAACTGAGCCCATGTCAGTCTGTGGATCAAGTGCTCTCTCCCCGGACCTCCCTTGCAGGAAGAAGACTGATGTTCACTTTCCTCCTTGGAAGATCCCCCAATATACACTTCTCCCGTCCTCCCAGGGTTGTTTGTGGCCAGGGTACAACCAAGCTCATAGGCATATGAACCAAGTTTCTACAACCAAAATGAAGAGATTTCTTAATCTCTGTAGCAAACAGAGCCTCACAATGCACACGCACTGCAGGACTGGAGCCCCAGCCTGAAGCTGGCAACCTGGGAAAGAAAACACATCAGTGTTTGCTAAGTGGGAAGAGAGACGATATTGGCTCAGGAGGGAAAAAAATGTCATCTTTCAGTCAGCTGAGAAGAATGTTAACATATAACCTAGAAAACCAATAAAACACGCCAGTCTTAATTCTTCCAGGTGGCCTACATGAAATAATTCATGAAATTGCATCCAAGAGCCCTGACATTTGCCTCCTAATTTCAATAGAGAAGATTTTTTTTCCCCAAGGCCTGATATTGGCAGCAGGTATATTGACTTTGCAGATTCCTTTCCAGACACAGGTGCTCAGAATGTGTGTCCCCAATAAGAATGTTCAGAAATGGCATTGTTAACCATGCCGCGTGTCCGTTCGTCTGCCTGTCCACCTGTTCATCTGCTCACTCAGGGAAGGGAGCTGCTTCTGGGGCCACAGCGCCATCTAAGATGAGCCTATCCCTAGAAGTCTCTCAGCCAGACAAAAGTGGATGGAAGAAACATCCAGAAACTGGTATGCCAAATAGGAAGCATGGGGTAAAAGTGTACAAAGCGTGAACAGAAAATGAGGTGACATAACATTAGGGTTTGAGTGTGAAATGTCCCTTTAATAGGCTCAGTGGTTGGGACACTTGGTCCCTGGCTGGAAGGCAAGGGACTTCAATGACATGGGCTGCTTAGCCATGCGTTGACCAGCAGAGGTGAGCCTGACCCTGCTTCCTGCTTTCTGTTTGGGTGTTGACAGGGATGCGGTCACTGTTGCCTCCCACACCGTGAACTACCTGCCTCCCTGGCCCCAACCATGAGCCGTGATAAAGCATACTGCCATTAATCTACTCCTTTGGGGATTTTGGTCACAGCCAAATAAATGAGCTAATCCTGGGAGAATGGCCATGGAAGGAGGCATGGACAGTTTTATCAGTTCCTCTTCTCTTGCTGTGGTAAGACACCGTGACTGAGGCAGTTCATCTGGGGTCCAGTTATTTGGGTTTATGGTTTCAGGTTAAGAGTCAATCACTGAAAGGAAAACTTGGTAGGAAGCATCAGGGGTAGAACCAGAGAGGAAAGCTGAGGATATACTCGACCCACGAGCAAGAAGCAGAGTGAATCCAGCAACACAGGTCTGTAAACTTTCACGGGCCACCTTCTGTGATGCCTGCAGTCCAGCAAAGCTGCTGTTCCTACATCTACCCAAATGGTGCCACCAACTGAGGACCAAGTGTGGAGACTGGAGGGGAGGGGGACATCTCGGTCATACCACCACAGCGGGTGAGGAAAGAGACAGAAGAGCTAGTGTTGAACAAAGATTCGTATCTCCAGGGTCAGCCAGCCACGGATGGTAAAATAGTCCAGGGTGGGGGAGTGGTTCTAGAAGGTTCCAAAGGCAAACATTCGAATTGATTGTACACTCAGTAGCACACTGGATCTATTTGAGTGGAGAGATCATGTCACATGTACTGGACCCCATGCCACTCCCCCATCAAATACTGTTTTCTGTCTCACTCTGTGAAGCTACATCTGCAATATTTGTGTCCGAACTAAACACATGGGGCTTTTGTTTTTTTGTTTTGTTTTGTTTTGTTTTGTTTTTTCTTCTCCCTAAATGCTATACGAGCTACTTATAGAATGTTCACAATAACAGACGGCCAGCAACTCCATGTACGAGAGATATTGTTATGTAAATCATCTAGAGGTGATTTCAAAGGACAGAGGACCATGTGCATATACTGTATACCGGTGCTGTGCCATTTCGCGTACGAGAGCCATCTGCAGAGTTTGGCATCTGTAGGGTGAAATCTTGCAAGCAGAGGGATAGCCGTGGTTCACGTAGAACAGAGCGGTGCCAACAGGGAGGTGCATCCCAAAACACCGAAGCCCTGGGTGACTTTGTAAGAAGGGAGAATGTTGGAAACCAGGGAGATGGCTCAGTGGATACGGAGTTTGGCTATTCAAGCATGAGGACCTAAGTCTGGATTCCCAGCACCCACCTAAAAGCCAGGCAGAGCAACCCATGCCTATGATCCCAGAGGCAGGAGGATCCCCGTAGCATATTGATCAGCCATTCTCGCTAAAGTGTGGAACTCCTGGTATAGTGGGAGATGCCTCAAAAAAACAAGATAGACAACAATTGAGAAAGGCACCTGATTTGGCCTCTGCTCTCCATATGCGCATGCTCCCGTGTGTGCACACACACACACACACTCACACATGCACACACATGCACACATCCATGCACCCATGCATGCACACATACACACACACCAACAGAGAAGAAAGAAGGGTCACACCCCACTACACTGTACAACGTGGTGCCATAGAATGCTCACAGCTGTCCTGACGTGTGTGACGTGTGTGAACTCTGACTATATTTTACACACCGGGCTCCAAAAAGATACTTCCCCAGAAATCCTTCCCAGAAGCAGAACTCTACTTCAGCCGCTGGCATTGATCTCACGAAGAGCCCAAGGTCATGGAAGCAGGACACCTGAGCTCTAGACTGAGGCTGAGGCAGGGGGGTACCCATCATTCGATGGTCAGACTCTACTTTGGTTTCCTCCATGGGGCTAACCACACCCACCCACCTGACTGTAATTCACGTGATATGGTAACCTCTATGACAGTGGGTGGGACGATCTGGGACCTTAGGGTCAGGGTCTGTTTCTGAGTGAGCATCCTCATTGGCTCTGGCTCTTCTTCTACATCTCCTGGCCAGGGTACCAGAGCATCTTCTCCTATTAACCATCACACAAGTAACATGGATAACAGAAGTGCCTGTGCATTGCTTGGGACCCCTGTATCTCTATCCTCAACATCTCCTAGATAGACTCTGTAGTATCTGTGGGATTTGCCAGAGTCTAGGGCAGGGGTGGGGGGAAGTTACCCAGGCAAACATCAGATAAGAATTTTCTCATCACCATGGAGTTGAGAGCTTTAAAGGGGCCATGGGGAAGGAATGTGAACTTGCCTTGTGATTTCAAGCCTCTGAGAAATTGGCAAAAGCTTACATTTTGTTCCCACACCTTCTAAATTGGCTTTTGTGGAAGGGGAAGAGGACTGGCTGGACTTTCGATGGAAACAGATTAACAAGGTGAAGCTCCTCGGCTGATGGAAATATTCGGAATAGGGATTACAAGGAGTGGTTGTTTTTTTTTTTTTTTTTTCATCTAGCTCGTGGGGATGTGACAGTCTCTTGGGGCACAACACCCGTTCTCTCTAATCTCTCTGGACACTTATCTTCTGTTTTGAAATGATGAAGAGGGGAGGTCACATTCCCACGGTGACTGGCTTGCTATCTGGGACACGCTGGAGAAAGCTATTAACGGAAAAACATGAAATTCAGTCTCGCCAAGCAGAGATTCTCATTTGCCTGTACTTCCTTCAAAGCCTCCCCACAGCCTGGTTTTATGAAGATGGAGATGTCCATGGGCATTTGAGGGGAAAAGACCATGTTTGTTAAACAGCAAGAAAAATACAATCCCACACCAAAGGAATTTAGTTTCTCTAGCAATCCTTCTTGGTGAGCTTGTCCCGATCACGGCATCTTTGTTGATCTGACTCTGGTTCATCCTCTTCTGACTTCCTGTGGCCTCGATTCACTTAATATTTTGAGACCCACTAATCCACTCTCATAACCAGTATTCATTGAGCATTTCCAGGATCCGATCTCTTTGCATGCCTATTAAAATTATAATACATTTATTTATTGATCGTCGTACCTGTGGGCACTCATCTGCCATGGCATTTGTGTGGCGGTCAGTTCTCTCTTTCCACCGTAGAGTGAGTGAGTGGGGTCCCTGCCGATTCAAGTTGGGTCACCAGGATTGGCAGCAAGTGTCTTTTCATGCAAAGCAGTCATCTCTGGCCGTTTCCTGTTTTCCTAGCTTTCAGTCAGGGTGGGATACGTGTAAGTTGCAGAGACAAACAACTGTGAAATTGAAGTTTGACACTTTAAATCACTCATTAAAGTTAGCGGTGGGTTGGGTGATCCTCTGGGGTGCCCCCCTTTCCATGTGGCTGCTTGGGGGCGTCTTGTGTATGTGATCCTGTGACTCTGCATATCAGCACAGAGCCTCCCTCATCAGGTTGGCACAAAATGAAGGACAGACTGGACGTGAAGCAATGGGCTTTAAAGTTCCCCAACCTGGAAGTGACAGGGCTCACTTTGGATAGGCTGAAGCCAGTCACAGCTGAACGTTTATGGTTAAAAAAAAAAAAAATCAACATTGGGTCTGGGACCCAGTTGTGGCTGACTCCAAATTCCAAGCTCCTTTGCCTGGTTGTGACCACCTCTCCCTAAGAAAGCCTGTCTCCTTGACGCCCTCTTTTCTGTTTCTCCTGAAAGCAAATGCTCCTCCAAAGTAGACTCCCCTGGCTCCCAAGTTTTCTCCATTTCAATCGAGATTGTGAATTTGTTTTTCCTCCAGGGTCCAGCATGAATTTGCCACCTTAGCCCTCAGTACCTCAAGGTCCTCTGTTATCTACTTCCAAAGCTCTGAGAGACAGAATACGGGTGTTCTTTGATACAAAGGAGGCAGAACAGAAGTGTGGGGGAGACCTTCCCTGCTCTGACAGGTCTGCTGTGGCATGTCATAGTCCCCCCCCCCTTTCCCAGCATGGGGAGTCTCAGTGAATGCAACCAGCCAAGATGGAGTCCTTGGTTTCTGTGACTTCCCCTTGGGCTTATTAAGCAACCTGTACATTGTTTGCAGAGCACAGTTTGCTCATCTCATGCATATAGCTGACTGTACAGCTCAGTGGCTTTTCATGCATTTATAAAAACTGCACTAAAATGTAAATTTAAAACATTTCGAACCCTTAAAGGAAAAAGCACTCTGTCCATCGGCAGCCACCGTAACACCCATCCCACTGCCCAGACCCTTCAGCACTCTGCCCACTGACCCCCCCCTCCAATCTCCCTGTTGCCAATAGAAACTTCAACTTCCAGTTTGCAGAGGACTGGTTTTGGGGTCAGAGGTAATATGGACACAGAGCATTTTCTAAGGGTAAGAATCCAGTTCGGGGCTTGTCGTGAAGGATATCCTGTGTAGCTGGCCCTGCTTCCGGTCATTGGCACACACCTACACATGGAAGGACATGCAGGAACCTCCCCATACATGGATGTTTGTTTTCACTAGACATGCGAGAACATACCTATACAAACGTATCAATCAGCTTAACATCCCTGTCGGGGCAGCTCTTGGTCTGGGCCTTTGATGAGTCCAGGTGCATCATGGTAGTATGGTAGGAGCACAAACCAGGGGTAGAGATTGCCTCTTGGCTCACTGCTATGACAAAACACCCCGAGACAGAAGCAGATTAAAGAAGGAAGGTTTCGCACTTTCCCCTCAGCTCTTCGTTTTGTCTGTACGAGGGAAGCAGACAGGTATGGATGCTGGTACTTGACTCATTGTCTCATTTTTATGGAGTTCAGGATCTCTGTCTGCGGAATGATACTGACCACATTCCCATGGGTCTTCCAATCTTCATTAGCCCAATCTAGGAACTCCCACAAAGGCATGCCCCAGAGGCCTGTCTCCTAGTTGATTCTAGACCCCGTCAAGTTGATAATATTAATTATAACATCCCCCTATTAACCATTAGTTCCCACCTCTAACAGGTCCCCAAGACCTCATAATACCACTACCTTGGAGGCCAAGGCTTTACATTTTGTGGGGACACTTTTCAAAAACCACAGCAATAAACATGCTTGCATTTGTGTACCGTGTTCAATACCTGGACATGCATATGTTCACTCACACGTATGTACCTCTCCATCTGTGCATTTGCATGTGTGCACAGGAAAGGGCACAGATAGGTGTACTCAAAGAAACGATAACAGACACGTACACACCTGTGCCTTTTCATCTAGCTGTGACAGTCCTGTGGTCATACCATGGGTCACTTTGCTCTTGTGGCCTCATCTAAGCCAGTTGTCTGGAAGGAAAAGGCTTTTAAGGCAATGTGGGATTTGCCTCATGCAGAGGGACACTTTCCAGCTTACTTAGTGCCTGGGAGCTCCCTGGGAAGGCTCCATGGGAGTGTGGTGTTGAGTTCTGGACAGGGGATGGAGGAAGAGGAGAAACAGGAGAAGTGGGCTTGAGTTGAGTGTGTTCCTCTCTGGCTAGGTGGCCATGGACACACAGCCAGTGTCTACCCAATGGAAGGCTGGTTCTTTATCTGGCTTTTCTGCACTGCTCCCTGTCTGGTCCCTTCTCCCCCAGAGCTTAGTCCTATCCCAAATGCAATATTGTCTCTACACCATAACACTTGGTGGCACTGCCTTATGTACTATCTGATCTGCTTCCAGAGTGGATGTCCCCAAGGCCAGCATGGTGCCTGGAAGGGCAGGGTAGGAGATATAGGGGGTGTGAGCCCAACATTCGAACGGATATGTGAGCGGCAGAGTGAATGAAGGAGTAAGCAAAGGGATAGAAAACCCATCTGGCCTTAACCCTCCCTTGCTAGAGAGAAGAGTGTCCCATCATAGTCCCGGTCAGCTTTGTTAACTCCAAACAGTCCAGAGTCATCTGTGAGGAGAAGCCTGAATTGAAGAATTGTCTCGAACATATTGCCCTGTTGATATATCTTTGGAGGATTGTCTCAGTTATTAATGGATATGGGAGGGCCTAGCACACTGTGGGTGGCACCATTCCCTAGGCAAGCAGGCATGGGAATATAAGGAAGGTAGCCAAGCATGAGCCTATAAGCAAGTCAGCAAGAAGCATCCCCCATGGTTCCTGCTGTATGTGCTTAGTGAGAGAGTTCCAGGTTGGGGGTGGGGAGTGTACAGCTGAATAGAAAAGCCAACAGGCCTGCCCTTCAGGCTCCTGCTTGAGTTCCTGCCCTGACTTTCCTCAATGGCACCTGGTGATCTGGAAGATGGATAAACCTTTTCATCTACTAAATACTTTTGCTTAGAGTGTTTTATCACAGCCACAGAAACTAGAACAGGGCTCACATTCCTCGTCCCCGGAGCTCCATTTCTTAGGGCATGTGTGGCAGGGAGTGTTGCAGGTCTTTCCAGTGAATGTCCAGCACCATAGAATTTTGTCATAGTATTTGCTGCATCGAGGCAACCACTGTCGTTGCACGGAAGCAGCCACAGACACCTGCGAAGCCAGTGTGGTTGTGAGCCAGACTTTGTTCAGGACAAAGATACTTGACTAATATGGCTGTAATGAAAATTCCCAATAGGCCTCAGCGTCTGGTCTTTCCTAAGTCTCCTGCTTCCCACTGGCCTGGAACAGTGTGAGCAGAGGGCTAGGGGGCTCTGGAAAAACTGGGTCCAGTCTTCGTTCCCCACTGTCCTGATGCAGAAGGATCCCCAGTAAGTCATTTGCCCCTCTGGCCGCCATGTGCATACCACAGCATGCACCCCACATGCATAATAATTTTAATTTTTAAAACTGAAAATGAATAGTAACGGGAAGGGGATGGGACTCAATGTTAGAACACTTGCCTAGTGGCCTAGGACACTGAGTTCAGTCTGAAATCACACAGACATACACATATACACACCACACACATATATACACACATAAATATATGCATATACACATATGCATATGCCACACACACATACATACACACACATACACACAGCACACACACATACATATACATACACATATACCAGACATAGACACACAAACATATGTATACACATACAATACACATACACCACATGCACACATATACACATATACATCCATACACCACACACAGACACACATACATATACACACAGAGACACACATACATACATACATACATACATACATACCACACACACAATACACATGTACATATACACACAGAGACACACATGCAGACATACATACATATCACACACACAATACACACACACATATACTTTCATACACACACACACACGCACAGGCACACACATACAGCTCTGCCTGTCATTTTCATGAGAGGCTGAACTTTTCCAGGGCAGAGGCGTTGCTCGACTTTCTGGGAGGCACTGTTTGCCATGTGCATGGAATTTGCAAAACCAGGTCAGCAGATAGGAACAGCAAACAAGTCTGCGCTGCTCTGAGCAGGAGCCCGGCTCAGGCTGCACTCTGTGCTTCGACTCCATGTCTCTGCAGCCCAGTTATTTTCCAAACTTTCCGCAGAGCAAACAACACACGTCTGGTTTCACTTCCATCTGACTCAGAATTCTTCCTCCCTCCTCTCACCTTCCTTCCTCCCCCTTCTCCCCCACCTCTGCTCCTTTCCCCCGTCTTTTCTCAATTTACAAAAGTAACATGAGTTTATTGGAGAGAAATTAGAAAGGAGAGATAAGCAGACGGAAAATGGGTAAAGCCCTAGGTTTAGCACGCAGAGATAACTCTGCCAATACCCTGCGATCCGTCCTCTTTGTGAGTTTTCAATGCATATAAATTAGGTGAGCGGTGTATACGTTTTTAAAACAGCAGTTCAGTGTACTGTTCAGATGAAATAGAAGCGTGACTCGGGCCAGCAACAAGTGCCCACGGGGTTTGGATATCCAACTCTGAAAGTCCAACCTCTGTTTGGTCCTTTGTCATCTCATCCCTGATGGGGCGGGGCACAGGAAGCACCCCTGTGTTCGGCTGATGGTGTAGATCCCATGTTAAGACAGAACATGTAAAACCTCCCTTGGTGTTACATCCTGCTCTCAGGGGCTGGGGGTGGGGGGAGGTGTGGAAACAGGACCTTATGGTTTGGGAGACAGATGATAGAGTCAGGACTGGAAGATGATGTTCACTTCCGGTTCTGGCCGCAGCAGTCTGCTTTTTACTCTGCTCTGTCACACGCCCTCACTCCCACCTGTGGGGCAGCCCTCCCCTCCTCCACCATGCTGGACTCCTCCCTTCAAGGAGCTCCATTGTTGCTATTTTGACATCATGGCTGCGGCAGTCTCTAGGATAGGAAGGTTGTCTCCCCTGAGCTCAGTAGAACTGAGTTCCCAAAGGGTCCTTCTTTAAATCAGGGGGTTCCATATTTGTGAAATCACCTTTCCCAGGGGCTCTTAGAAAGTCCTAGAAAAATGTGAAGATTCAAGATGAAGGCTCAAATGGAGAGCCAACGGCCCTCTGTGTTGGTGTGCTGGGGAGGGGAGACCCTAGATTTTTATACGGAATGTATCTTTTGTAAGTAGCATCCTTGCCCCAGGCAAGATGGCACCAGAAACTCTCAGTTTTGTGGCTTGTCATAGAAGCTTTGAATAATGAAGACGGTCACCTTATCTCATTTAATCTCCAAAGTGCTGCGGAGGAGAGGGTATCCACATTGAGTAGGTACAGCTTGGGAAAGGATAGGAGAAGGACATCCTGTCCCCAGTTAACAACCGGCATGTGACCGCACTTCTGCTGAGCTACTGGAAACTGACTGTGGTGCGTGTGTGTTCCACCCCCACCCACCCCCACCCTCACAGAGCGCCATGGCTTCTAGAGATTTTCTGGTAATTTGCCCTGGAAACTCAGGACAGTTTTACCACGGCTCTTGTGCATGTTCTGAACTAGGTGGGCTAACTGCCTCGGTTTCCCCATTCTGTCCTGTGGGAATAGTCATAGTGTCTTAAAGAACAAAGAAAACCAAGTCTCAGAGAGAGCGGTAGTGGGGGAGGGGAATGCAAAAATAAGATAATTTAAAGATGAAGTCAGGCGGGCCATTCTGAGGAACACCACCAGAGGCTCTCCTCGGGCCTCGCCGTGCATATCCACACATGTGCACAGGCTCCCACACGTGTAAGAAGCAGGATTAGCTGAGACGAGTCAGCTAATGAAAGTCACCTAGAAGCCTCTGCATTGTCCTCCATACCCTAAAAAGCCCCCAAAGATGACTGTCCCCCTAAACAGGATGCTGCTGTTCTTCTTGAGGAGACTTGACAAGGAACACTTGGTTAGAAGTGGTCTCAAGTCAGCCCAGAGCCCCCTACCCTGCAGTGACAGAGTGTGGAAAAGGCCCTCACCACGCCTCTCCATGGGCCAACCCTGACTACCTTGTCAGTGGACACCCTCATGCTTGTTCTTCTGTTTCTGTATAATCTTCTGTAACTGCTTCCCCCATTGCTGGTCTCCTCCATGGGACTATCCACTCCGAGCAAGGGATCCCCCTCCTGTCTGTCACCTGCACACACTGTGGTTGCATTGGTGGGAAAGTCTCCCTCTGGTCGGAGCAGTTCCAAGCTCTCTCTGGCAGAACTTGGTTTCACAGAAAGCAGAGCCATTCAGTTAAGAGCCTTCTGTGGGTCATTCTATCGAACTAGGATTTGGCTTTGTTTTTTTTTTTTTTAAAAAAAAAAAAAAACATTGTTTCCTGATGTGTTTCTCTTTGTATCTGTTAGGAAGCCAGGGGGTCTAGCACTCTGTGTGGCCATATAAGGAGGTTATGATCAAAGCTTCACTTTGTAATACTGCTGTCTTCCGTTTCTCAGTGCTGTAATGAAATGCCTGAGCCTGGGAAGTTTATAGAGATTAAAGGTTCATTCAGCTCAGGACTCTTGAGGATGGATAGTCCAATAGCATGGCTCATGTACCTGGTGAGAGCAGCCATAATAAACAGCAGGTTTTTCTCCTGTCTCTCTCTCCATGGTAACCTACCAACAGCATCAGCGATGGCCCATGTTATGGCTTCACTTAATTCCTTTCCTAAGGCTTCATCTCCACAGCCATTCACAGTTGGGTTGAGGGGTTATGTTTAGGACAAGTGAATTTGATGGGTCACTTAGAAACCGTAGCGGATAGCTGGAGTGTTCAACCTCGGTGTGTTATGCACAAAGGGTGAATGAAGTTATCTGATCTAGCAGATAGGTCTGGAGTGGCCATGACGGATAGAATCCTGGATGATACTGCAGGCTGACAGAGATGCTGACTGAGAAGGATCAGGGCTCAGAGAAGAGCACATCCCAAGATGTCTTTAAACAGTGTTCTACACAGCACTGGGCTTCTCAGTGTGACAAAATGCTACTGTAGCCTGCAGATCTGCAGTGAGCTGGAGGTCTTACCTCCGGGGGTGGGGGGGAGGTGCTTTTATGGATCTTGAATGTTCTCTCCCCATGCAAGTGAGACCAGAGAGGATGAATGTCATCCAGTGTCCTCCAGCACCGGGTTGTAGTCAGGGTGACAAGGAGAGTGTAGCATGGCCAGAGCCACACATCTCAGTCCTTAAAGGGCCAGAGCAGCCAGCTTCTGGCCACTTAACAAATAACTCAGATCCAGTAGGAAGAGAGACGACAGAAAGACCACAGAGAGTGTGTGCCTCCCTCTTCCTGCCAGGCATCTCTGAGCTCTGCAACCATGTTTGGCAGGGGGAGGGAGAAGTAAGTTAACAAAAGCCAAGTCCCAGGGCTGGGGAGATGGTCCAGTGGAGAAAATACTTGCTATTCAAGTATAAGGACCCAAAAGTCCATAGCAGCTGTGTAAAAGTCCATGTGCATGCTGGGGCGACAGAGACAGGTTCATTGGCTAGCCAAGTCAGCCAAATGAGAGACTGACCCTGCCTCAAAACATAAGGTAGAGGGTAACTGAGAATGCTGCCTGCTGTCACACGCTGGCTCCACATTCGCCAACACCTCACAACACCTGGTCCCTACATGCAAAGCCAAGACCTTCTCCCTTGGAGTCTAGCCTTAGCTCATTCTGGCAACATTTTCCTTGCCCAGCTTGGATGTGAGCCGGGAGCAAGCCCTTCCTTAATGAAACTCCATAATTCTTCATTTCCTAGGAACACGCTGTGTTAAGCAAGTGACAAATCTCCGGCCCTTCCCATTTTTATAAGCAGCTAACCTGGAATTTTTTTTTATTATTATTATAAACTCCCCCAAAGTCCCGAGGTTTAATATCATCAGTGTTAGATTCATGGAGGACTTAGAAGCTAGAGATTGCCTGAGGCCAGAATTTGGTAGTGTGTGCCACCTGTCACTTGGAATATGATTTATTGGCTCGGGGGAGGGAGAAAGAGCATGGGACAATTCAGTGGGATTTTGAGTGTCGCAAAGTTGGGGACAGGATGCTGAGTCGAGGGAACTGCAGACATTTGTAAATCGCCCTGACAACCGACAAGCTTTAAAAATAACAACCGATTTTTAAAAACCAACTGCCTTGGGTACTCGGGAGATTCAGAGGCTGGGATGATTCCCTCTTAGCTGTGGCTAGCAGAGTCAAACCCTGGGACAAGCTCTTTGGAGTCCAGCCTTGACTGGGTTACTCAAACACCCCATATGGCACCCTATCTCAGGGCCTTTGCACTGGATGGGCCAGCATCTGGGTCTCTCTCCTCTAGATTTCTTCCATGTTTGGCCTCTTCATTAAGCTAACCTTAATCTTCCCCCAACACTGGCCCTCTGTGAGGCAAGCACGTTACCTCTTGACCTATATATGTTATATATTCCCAATGGTGATAATTTTATCAATGGTGATAATTTTATCAATGGTTCTAAGAGTCACCATTTATGCCCTAGACAGAGACTGCACCTGCGTGGTCTCAGTATGCTGTCACCAATCCTTACTAACTGCCCACTGGGTTAGCGTCACATAGTTACTGTGACAAGTAGCTGGAAACAGGGAGTTTAAAAGAATAAAAATCCATTTTGGAAGTCAGATGTCCAAATGGGACTCTCTGAGTTAAAAATCCCAGTACAGGTCAGGCTATATTCTCCTAGGGATTCCCGGGAGGGATCTTCTTCCTGCTTCTCTGGCAATTGCCTTCCAGAATCTTCTGAGCCAGTACTTGTCGTCTAGACCCATGATGCATTGCTCTGGCCTCATCCTCTCTCAGAGCTGCCTCTGGGTCTTCATTACCTTTCTATTGGAGCCACCAGATGGTGCAGAATTGTCTGTCCCATCACCTTATCTTAAATTGGTCACATTTGCAACGTCCTTATATGTCATGGATAGCACTTAGTGGGACACTGTGGTTTGGGGATCTCTGTCATCTTTTAGAAGTGGCTGAGCCCCTAAAAGACCAGCATTGTCCTAGCCCCCTTATTGTTCACACCTGCTCTGGGTCCACTGGGCATGCTGGTGAGCAGATAGGCATAGAAAGAAGTGTGAATCCCTTTTATGACTAAGATCTAGGTCAAGTGAGTCCATTTAAACCAAGACCTTAAAGGTTGACCCTGCTGGATGAGCTTGTCCCATTCCTGACAAGCCCATGGCAGGCTAGCTCACGACACAGATTTTCCACCCCAGGGCCATCTTTCCTAATGGCTCACTGCACTTCTCAGATTTAAAAAAAAAATTCAAGGTAGCTTTGGGGCCAGAGCCAGAAGCCAAGCTGGGAGAGGTAGATGGCCAGCAGGGAAGGCAAAACCCTAGCAGTCTTTGTGCTTCTTTTAGGAGAAATGATCTGGTCACTCAGAGAGATACCAAGAGGGGTATGTGGATAGACACACATGCATGTGTGTACCAAGAGGGGTGCATGGATACACACATGCATGTGTATGCATATACACATACTGCCTCAGAATCTAGAAGAGGATCAGTTAAAGCCCCGAGCCACTGAAGCACCTTCTCCTGACCTCCAGACTAAGCGCTCCCGAGCACAGCAGGCTTCATTCATCTTCATTGTCCTAGGGGATGGTGATAGAGATGTCATAGCTGTACTTACTGAAGATCTATGCGCACCAGGACCTCAGAGGAAGATGCTGCCAAGCAAGCGAGGGGCTCCTAGAGCACAAGTGTCATCCAAGGACCCTTGTTCCCATTGCCAGCTCTGGATGAAGGAGAGACATCCGCACAGCCATGTTCTTGGCAGCACTGGGCACACTGGCCAATATGTGTGCTGGTTAGCTTTTAACTGTCAACTTGATGCAACCTAGAGTTACGTGGGAAGAGTCTCAGTGAGGGATTGTCAGCATCAGTTTAGCCTGTGAAGATGGCTGTAGGGGTTGTCTTGTGTGTGTGTGTGTGTGTGTGTGTGTGATCATCACTAAGAACAGTATTCATTATTAGCCCAAGGTAAGTATCTAAGGTACTGCATGCGCTAATAATCTTGAATTAGTCATTCCACAATGTTTATATTCACCAAAATCTATTGTATATAATAACTACATGCAACTTTAAACTTGCTAATTGAAAAGAATCATCTCAGCTGGACCTGGTGGCCAAGGGCTATAATCCCAGCCACTTAAGGGACTGAAGCAGGGAGGTTCCTGGACTATAAAAGGAGCTCAGGGGCAGCCTGAGCAACTTTGGGACACCCTACCTCAGAATAAAAAACCCCAAAATGCAAGAACTAAGAATGTAACTCAGTTGTAGGATGCTTGCCTGACCTGCATGAGGCCCGGGTCTCCCTCCCTAGGGACAATGACAACAAATTCTTATTGACACTTGCCTTCCTCATCTTTTGAGAGGAGCTGAGACCACAGTGTGGTGACTGGAGATGCCCTCCACAGGTACATGCACTATATGTTTGTGTGCTACCGAGAGAGACAGACAGCGCCCATGGTACTCTGCCCTGTGACTTGCTACAAGACATGCCCCGCTCTCTGAGATATAAATGTGCATCTTGGAGTCTTTGAAACACCAAATGTAGCCCCACCTCTTGGCGTAGATGCTGGCTGCATAGAACGCCCTTGGCATGAGTGAGCCCTATCTTACAGATGAGGATACTGTGTCTCCCCTTACGTCCTGACGTCATCAAGCTGGCTGTAAATAACCTTAGAGATCTGGGGCTACTTTGTATCTTTTGCTCTCCAGCTGCATGGCCTTTTGGAGAAAAGCTGGGAGAAGTTTGTGTGCGGGTTGACATGTGGCTGTGTGAGCAGGTTTGTCCCACCCTTCCCACCCTGGATCTCAGTATCTGGTTCTGTAAAATGGGAAGATAACCCAGACGGACCTTGCAGGATTCATGAAGGTCACACTGATCCCATGTGTCCAAACCCACATCTTCTCTCTCCCATCCTCAGCTCCTTGCCACCCGAGACGTGTCTGCAAGGGTCCCATGGTCAGCCTCCTTCCAGGCTCAGCCAGCCGGTTCCATAAACATTTGAGCTGACTGGATTTTCTCCCCTCAGCCTTCCCAGAGGTCAACCTTGGCAGAAGCTCTCCACCTTGTTTTCGTTGTTGTTTTGTTTTGAGACGGGGACATTCATTGCCTTGGGCCTACCCATTAGACTAGGCTATCTGGCCAACAAACTCAAAATCATGCCTGTCTCTGTCTCCATAGTGCTGGGATGGCAAGTGTGGGTTCTGGGGAGCAAACTCAAGTCTGTGTGTTTACAAGGCAAGCAGTTTACCTCCTTAACCATCTCCCCAGTTCCTCTCACATAAATTTTAAGTATTTATTTTTTTAATCAAGTGAAGACCCACAGGCCAACGTGTCCGTCTCATCAGGGCAGAACATGGTGGCTATCTGTATTCTCAACTCCCAAATATAAACATTCAGCATAGCCCAGCATAGCCCCTGATGCTCTTCCTTCCAAAGCAGCTCTTCTGACACACACACACAGAGACAGAGACACACAGACAGACAAACACACTCAGAGACACACATAAACATACACAGACACTGCTAGTGACCTTCCAACTTCCAGCACACAGGCCAGGAATGGACTCTTCCAACAGTCTCATGAGACTCCTTTCATGCGGTGAGCTTCACCCCGCTGTCTGCTGTCAGGGGGTTCTATTCATTTTACACGGCCGTGTATGACTGTGCATTACCGTGTGACTTATTCATCGTGTCCCCGGTTTCTGTTGATGAACTTGGGTTGTGTCTTAGCTGCTCTAATAAAATGCAGTGGACCAGGCGGCTGATAAAGAAAAGAAACTGTCATCTGCCTGTAGGCTGAAGACTAAGACCGAGAGGCCAGCTCAATCCAGCTTTGGCCGTGACTCAAGTGTTGCAGACAGCCACCTTCATAACGTGTCCTTGCATGGTGTAAAGTCACTGAATGAATTCTTTGGTGAGACTTTCCTATGCCCCCCCCCACCATCCGACAGTCACCTCTGTCGGTTCATACCTCTCCGACCATCACAGTGGGGGTCAAGGATGTCAGCATAGGAACTGGAGACTGCAGTTACTTAGGTTCTCACAGATTACTTCCGGGCTGGATGTGGGTAGAAGTGTAGCCAGACTTTGGCTACTTTGTATATTCTTCTTTCTTCCACTCTTCTCCACCCCTCTTCTTCCAACTGTTCAAACCCCTGTAACACTAGGTAGGAGAGAAAAAGGAATAGAGGGGAAGGGGGTGCCCTTATCATTAGACTACTTCCTGCTGACTAGGGGTGTCAAGTTCTTAGGTGCAAGTTTGATCTTTGCCATCAGGATAATCTAATTTTGTTTCCTTGCTTCTTCTTTGCATGTGAGTATTTAACAAACCGCAACCAACAGCAACCAACCAATTAGGACCCTAGCATTTATTTGTCCTCTCAAAAGTCCCCAGAATTCCAAATGTCACGCAATCGCAGAAACTATCTGTAGCTGGCAAAATCGCACCCCTTCTAGGGCAAGAAGCCAGTCCGTCAGCTGCTGTAGACAGCCTGAAGCAGCCCCATATCCTACACCTGGGATTAAAACAAAAGCATATTCCCACAAGATTTCTAATTTTTTTTTAAGAAACCAAGAGTCTCATGACATAAAAGCTATTAGAATTTTTATCAGGTTGTAGTTTGTTATCTGAGGGTAAATGTGGGTGTGCATGTCTTCTGGGTATTTATCCAGGGGAGGAACTGTTGGCCGTGGGCTATCTGGATATTTGGCATTCGTAGATGAGCCAGATCACAGCTGGACCAGTATCCACTCTGGCTAGCCTCCCCAGATAACTGCATACTGAGACAGGAAGCAGCCACTGTCAGTGGTGGCCACAAAGAGGACTTCACGTGGTCATCCTGAACCATAGATGCTGAGAGTCTTGAGGCCTGATGCAATTATTTGCTCTTCTGTGTGTAGGAGGACGGACTCTGGTCTATAATGAGTGTAGGTGGCTGCTGGAGAACGAGGTATCCAGGGGAGGGAATCCACCCACGGTCTTCCATCTCTGATACTTAAATGTCAACAGAGCCAAATTGTCTGCTCAGCTAGCCCTTCCTCCAGCTCTGCTTGCAGAGGCTCGGCAAACTTGCCACTGTGCCCGCAAAGAGGGGGCATCCTTGAGTCATCTTAGACCACTTCCTGCTCCTGCGCTGGGCGACCTTGAACAGGTGACTCAGCCTGCCTGTGAGTCAGCTGCTCTTGGAACCTCACCCAGGGCAGGTGAAGAAACAAGTCCTCACCAAAGATCATGGCTCTAGGTAGGAGATGGAATGGAGAGTGGATGTACGGATAGACAGACAAGACAGATGGACAGGGTAGAGAGATAGGGCGGAAGGGATTACATGGATAGATAAACATGCCATTTCTCCTTCCGCACGTGAATATGATCATCATTTTATTGATCATAAAGGCCTTGAGGACCTACTGTGTGTTGTGCAGGGAACAGTGCCTATATTTTTACACACAGGGAACAGTGCCTATATTTTTACACACCTGAGTTCTGGTGGTGCAGAAAGTGTCACCCCCCCACACACACTTTATGATGCAAAAGCCAACTTATTTATCAGGAGTACCCAGGGTTATGTGACCATTCGATAACAGGAGACAGATCAGAAGCCTAATCCCATAGAGTCTGACTTTTGATCCTAACCAGTGGCTGGACTTCCCTTCAAATGGCAGACACCAGGGCAGGACTCTATCCCATCCAGTCCTTCTATTAATCTTCAAAGCAGGTTTGCTCTGAGAGATGAGGAAGCTCCAGCCCAGAGGCACTGGGTAACCCATCCCGAGGCTTTACAGGAAGCAAGACACAGGGCCAGGATTTGAACTGGGATTCTCTCTGATACCAACACTCTTACTTCTACCTGAAGAATACAAACAGTCCCAACCAGGTCCAGTGTGCAGCAAAGGCCGCACTAACACCAGAGGAGGAAACGTCATACCCAGAGCACTTTAGCAATAAGGCCGTAAATGAAAAGAAATGCGTTCAAGCTGTTAATTTTATAGAGGTGGAAAAATAATTATCATAATAATGATGTCCATATGTCTATCCAATGCTGGCTTCTGGAGGCTCTACCGGAGACAGAATTCACTCTTCGGTTTATTCATTCACTCATTGCTTTGGTGGCTCCTCGAGGTACCTACTCTGTGTATGTCAGGAGTCAGGCTCACTGGGAAGGAGCAGACAAGCTGCAGAGTGTGAAGGGGCTGCTGTCACCACACAATGCCCTCTCCCAGTCTGTCATTCATCCTAAACTACGAGTCCCTAAAACAAACTTTTAACGAGGCTGCAGATGGGTTGCACGCCCTCCGTCTAGACGGGTGCCCGATTGGGTGCTATTGTTCCCCTAGACACGCCCCCCCAGGCACACCCCCCCACTAAAGGACTGAATGTACCATTTGCTGATGACGCCTATCACACATCAGCCACAGCTTTACTGCTTCTGTTCTCACACGGGGACTCCCAACAGGGACACATGGCAGACAGTGCAGTCTGTGTGGTATGAGGGACCAAAAGTTATTGTTGTGTGACAGCTCTCCCTTGAGATATGAGCCAGGCCTGTAATCCCAGCAGCTGGGAGGCTGAAGCAGGAGGACCATGAGTTCGAGGCCAGCCCGAGCTGTGTAGTGACAGTCTGTCACCAAAAGTGCAAGGGGGACTGGGGACGTGACCCGTTTGGTTCAGCGCTGGCCTTTTAAACCTGAAGGGCTCATTTTAGTGTCTTGGAAACCGTGTAAAGAAATACATAATCTCAGCGCTAGGGAGGCAGAAATGGATGGATCCCTGGGATTTACCAACCAGCCATCCAAGCCTACGTGCTGAGCCTAAACTTTTTTAGATCCCATCTCAAAAACAAAACAAAAAACCAATAGTGGTTAGCACCTGAGAAATGACAGCAAAAGTTGTTGTCTGGTCTCTATATGCCTGTGCACACAGGTACATGTGTACCTTTATACACACACGCTCCTACCTGCACACACATGAACAAGCATGCACTGCATACACACACACACAAACACAGAGGGGTGGTAGGTAAGCCTACTGTCTTCTCTTAGTCACTGTTCTATTGCTATAAAGAGACACCATGACCAAAGCAAATACATGAGGGGACATTCTTATTCAAACCACCACAGGCACTTCTGGACCTGGCTGGGTCTTGTATTTATATGGCAGGAAGCAGCTGACATTTGTGAAGAATCCACAAAGTTCTGGAGTTCAGTGCCAGGCCTCTTAATGTCATGTGGGCATCATGGGGACAAATTGGCTCAACTCTTGGTGACTTCTGATGACTGCTGTGGGCCATCTTTCTCACCAATGATGGTAATTTCCCTGAATGATCTTGTTCTTTTACCTCGCAGCCTCTGTAAGGGACGGACACTCTACTCCGTGGTGAGGGATGCCAAGATTGTCTTGGATGTCAACAAAACCAGGCAGATCGCACAAGAGATTGTAAAGGTACTGTGAGTTGCGGGGAAGCCCCCTAACTGTCTTAGAAAGATTCAGCCCCCTCTGGCCATCCCTTCAAGGATCCTAAGACCCAGGGTCAGGATTAAACTACCAGTCTGGACTTCAGCAACATTAGATTTTGTCTGAAAAACATCAGGTGGTGTGTACAGAGAATCTGGGAAAATACAGCCCTTAGGAATACTGTCTCAAATGTGTTTTCTGGCTGGCATCTCATAACTAGGAAACCTGGGTACAGGGAAAGGCCAGTGGGTATAGGGGAGCCCCTTAGTCCTCTTGGATGGTGGACCAGTCCTTCGGGGTCACCAAGGGAGGCTCATTTTTGGATCATGGTTTAGATTGTCATCATGAGAAAGGTAGGGGATAGCAGCCCAGTTCATAATGACCCTCCTGTCACTATGGGACAGAGATGGTTCATGTCATAGTAGCCCAGAAGGCAGAAAGTGAGACAGAAAATGGTCAGGGATAGCATTCCCCCAGAGACCTACTCCAAGTGACGCTGCTTCCTCCAGTAAGCAAGCTCTACCTCCCCAGAACCTTATAAAGCAGCCACTTGTTAGATACCAAGCATTTAAACATTCACCTAAGAGGGACCTTTCAGATTTAGACTGTTACCATTAGCAACGATTATACCAGAGTCCTGGAATCCCCATGAACACCCAGTCATCTTGTCTCTCACAGCTGGGGAAGCATCAAGTTGCTGGGTGTCTCTTTGGATGGAGTCAGATAGGCTATCCTGAGTCTCTCAACAGCTGCCTTCTTGGTGGGTTGGACTCAGGTTCTCAGTTTCCACCAGAAATTTTCGGAGTGGACTGTAAGAATACAGGTGTGGAACTGCTCACCAAGACAAAAGAAGGCGGCAAACCAATCTCTAATTCTGTACTCTTGAGCTAGACTGCCAGTAGTTCTCTCCCTGTGTTCCTGATGTGGAGTCACAGAAGGTCCCCTGAGTATCTCAGGTCATTCTTTCGGGCTGTGTTCTGAGTAACAGAGGGAGCAAAGCCCCTTTAAAAAGGAATTGAGGGAAAATGACTGAGGGGACCCCTTTCTATGATGTCTTCATCCTTTCTGGTGTTCTTACTCTTTCCCCTGGGACACTTTTTCTTCCTTTATTGTACAGGAAGCAGATTGGCTCTGGGGGCAGCTTTGCAGGGCTCTGGGGGTGATGGTGGGCTGTGACTCACATGCACTTTGCCCCCCAAGCTCCACAGGTGGACCCTACACACTCTGCCACCCTTGAGGCTGCAAGTGAGGGTGGCAAGGAAGTGCCAGGGTTGTCCCTAATGAGTCCCTGTCTCCTCATCTCTTACAGGGCATGGGCTACCTCCATGCCAAGGGCATCCTTCACAAGGACCTCAAGTCGAAGAACGTCTTCTACGACAATGGTAAAGTGGTCATCACGGACTTCGGGCTCTTCAGCATTTCCGGGGTGCTGCAGGCTGGCAGGTAAGAGGTCACAGAGGTGACACAGAGGGGTTCTTGGTAAATGAGCATCACGGGGTGGGAGCAGACCCCAAATGTCTTGAGTGACTCGGATTGGAGGTTGAGCTTACAGTTGTTAAAAGTTGTGGCTAGGGCTACCATGCCGGCGAGGGTCGCCGAAGTCATTCTCCAGGTCCCGTGAGCCTTGCTCACTTGTCCTGAAAGTGGCACCTTTGAGAGTGTGCCACAAGATCCCTAAATCTCACAAGGGCTTGTCCTGGGCTGGAGGGCTTTCCTCTTTGCCTGTGAAGGGGGTTGGCTTCTCTAGGGTGGGGTCAGCCAAGCCCTAAACTCCAAGCTGTTTTAGGAATTAATTTTAGTCCGGCAACCAAAGACAGCTAAGAGCATGGTGGTTTTAGGACAGACCGCTCTTGCCAGATGGGGTTCCAGCAGTTTTTCCCTGTAGCTGTGGCCAAGGTGAGCAGTCTCAATTTGAGTTTTCCTTGTGTACTTGAAAATGCCTCTTTCATAGCATCCTTGTAAAGATGAAACAGGAGAATACAGGACAAACATCCAGCACAGGACCCTGAGTAGCATCAGACACAGGGTAAATAGCTGTCCTGCTGTGTTGTAATTAGCACTCATTTGCATATACCTCCCCAGGATCACCCAGGGAATGATTAACCATCTTTAAGTAATTAACTCTCAGAGGCCACTCACCCCGGAGCCAGCCACATTGAGTCAACCATGCGAGAAACAGCTTGATCCCAAATAAACAGCCTATAACTCAAAAGGTCTGCCCTCGCGGATTTTAATTTGGAGTGTGTACTGTGTACACACGCACCAGGCACGCACACATCTTAAACCCCTGCATCATCTAATGAATGGCCCCTCTCCGCAGGGAGACAGCACTGTGATTTTTCTCATGGTGTTTAACTTTCTGCCATTCTGGAGAGCCACATGTCTCTGAGGGACATCCTCCTGTCTTCCCAAAGGACTTTATCCCTGCTGTGAGCTACCTTTGAGCTTGAGTGTCAGAGTGCTTGAAATTTAACAGAACATGACATAAACTGTTTCTGAGTGGTGTGCTAACATACAGCAAGTATCTTTGGTTTCTGGGTTCAGGTGTCACAAGCACAGACATACTTGCACACACACACACATGCACACATGTACATACACATGCACACACGTGTGCACACACTCATGCACACATGGGCACACACGCACACATGCACATGCATGCACACACATGCACACACATGCACACACATACATGTATATACCTGCACACATTTGAGCACGCTCGCACACACACACATGCACACACGCACAGACATCCAAATGGGATGTCCCGGGTTCTAGAACCATCTGTGCCATTAGGATACGTAGAAAGGAACAAACAGATCAATAGACACAATGAGAGAGTGAGTCCATCAAAGAGCAAGTATGGCTCCTCCGTCCCTCTGTCCCCACAGCAGTACCAAGGTCCCCTGGCTTGCTAAGAGAATCACACTGACTTTAGTGTGCCAGGATCCTGGAGTCAGAGCAGGGTTAGGGACACAATTGGTGCCGTCACTGTGAACCCAAGTATTTACATGGGATGAATGGAGGCTGGATAAGTGTCTTCTTTGTTTGGTCAAAACATTAAATCCATCCCTCCTGGTGACCTGTTCTTCCCTGTGAAGAGAATACCTGTCACAAACAGCTTAAGGGCAGAAGGCTTTATCAAGGCTCCCGGATTCTTGGATTCAGCATGGCTGCTTGGGCTGACATCATGGGGGCAGGGCCCAGGTGGAAGAGGAACCTCTTCACCTCATGGCTGACCGGAAGTGGGAAATGAGAGACAGGAAGTATCTTGGGATGGCTCCCTCAGAGGCTCACAGCACTCTGTGACTCACTTCCTTCAGCGAGGTTCTGCCTAGTTGAACCTCCCAAAATAGTACCACTGGCTGAGGACCAAGCATCCAATGGTGAGCTTTGGGGTCCACTTCACAGTTACAATGAAACACCTGTCTACAGCCTCACTGTGGAAGGTGGGGGCAGAAGTCTCTGACTATATTCCTCCTTCTGCTCTTTTGCTGAGACCCACACTACACACCTGGGGAAGGAGAAGAGGGAGTCTTTCCTTCCATTCTTCCTAGAGACCCTGTGGGGACCAACCAGGAAAGAAATCCAGCCAAGTTAAAGACAAGAAGACTTCTTGCCTTGTCCAGACAATGGCTACCCCTTCATCTCCATCCTACCCTGGCTGTCAACACATGCCCATCTAATGTCAGGAGAGGTAGTAGAGCCTCAGGAACAATGCCAAACAGGAGCAAGCAGGTGACGATAGGAGACCCCATGGAACATGGAACATGGAACATTGGGAGCCTAGCAGCCTGGGGGTGGATGATGGGAGCTGAGAAGAAGAGAAGAATCAGACCTGTGGGCAACAACAAAACTCGGAAGCCTAAGATCCCAGGTGTGTGTCTGTGTTCAGCCAAGCAGCACATGGCCACTAAGAGCTTCGTGGGTCACTCATCCACTGGGGTTACTCTAGCAAGGTAGCAAGGTGGGGTGCTGACAAAGTACATAGGTAATATTTTCTCCCGTTTCTCAGGCTTCAAGATCAAGGCCTGGCTGCCTGTTTCTGCATTTTGTTCCAGGTTTATAGATGGCCACTATGACCTTCTATTATCTCTCAGATAGCTGGAGGGGAGCTTGGAGAAGAGAAGACAGGGGCCTAGAAAGAGACAAAACTCTCGTGTGGAGCCTTTGTTTCTGGGCTGGCTAGTTTTGTGTCAACTTGACGGAATCTAGAGTCAGCAGAGAGGAGGAAGCTTCAACTGAGAAAAGGTCTCCTTAAGATTAAGCTGTAGGCAAGCCTGTAGGGCATTTTCTTAGTGACTGATGGGGAGGGCCCCGCCCACTGTAGGCGGAGCCATCCTTGGACTGGTGGTCCTGGGTTCTATAACACAGCAGGCTGAGCAAGCAACTAGGAGCAAGCCAGTAAGCAGCACCCCTCCATGGCCTCTGCATCAGCTCCTGCCTCCAGGTTCCCGCCCTGTGTGAGTTCCTGTCCTGACTCTCTTTAATGATGAACTGTGACTTGGAAGTGCAAGCCAAATAAACCTTTTCCTCATCAGGTTTTTGGTCATGGTGTTTATCACACCCATAGCAACCTTGACTAAGACAGAAGCTGGTACCAGAAGTAGGATCTCACCCTGAGGCCACCACTCCCTTTATTTCATTTTCAAGCAGGTCTCTCTTTAAATCTTTTATCTTCTTGAGTGTGAGACTCAGCTCCATGACACTACCTAGTATTCCTTTCTCTTCTAACTGTCCCTTTGTATTTCTCTTTGTCCAGTTCCCTCCTTCTCCTTATAGATGTGCTAGACCTCCCAGGGCCATTAATCTAAAACTCTTCAATTTAGCCTCAGGCAGATTTTTAGGACAAGGACTAAAAGCAGCCGCATTCTTTGCCAAAATATCACGATAACAATCTCCAGGCCACTTACTGATATTCTTCCCCTCTGGAACTTCTTGAGCTGGGCCCCCACAGTTCAAATTGCCTTCAGCACTGGCTCTCTCACTCCCACTAGGAGAGCTCATTAGCTTGTTTAAAGTGCCCAATTCGTTTCCTTAGTCCAAAGTCCCAAAGTCCTCCACATCCCCCCAACAAACAGCATGGTCAGGCTTGTGGCAGCAATACCACAGTCCTGGTGTGGTGGTTTGAATAAGCATGGCCCCCATAGACTCATGTGTTTGAGTGTTCAGCCCATAGGGAGTGGAACTATCAGGAAGTGTAGTCTTGTTGGAGGAAGTATGTCACTATGGGGGCGGGCTTTGAGGTCTCCTATGCTTAAGCTATACACACACACACACACATATATGAATTATCATAGAATTATATATTACATATATGTATATAATTATATGTAATATATGTATTATGCATAATACATATACATTTACATGTACATATACATGGCATATGGTAGTATATGTGTGTACATGCACACACTAGTAAGATATCCAGGCAGGTAAAGGGCAAGCCTAATGACTGAATTCAGTCCCTGGGATCCACATATTGGAAAGAAAGAACCAACTCCCACAACTCCCACAGTTGTCCTTTGACCTACACACACACACACACACACACGTTCCGTCTCCCACCCCTCCCACAAATAAATTAAGAGATAAATTTCAAAGGTTTAAAAATTAAATACATAATGCAAAGAATAAATTACGGGCATATCTTCACTGTACCAAACGATGGGTTTCCCTGTGACATTCACACATCTTTGTATCATGTACTTCTCTCAAACTTAGCCTCCTGTGGCCCTCTCTGTGCGTCTCCATTCTTTCTGGCCCCTTCTCTTTCCCTGGTAGTCCCTCTTTCTGCTTTTATGTCATATAAATTAATGAGCCTACAAGCCCTGCCTTTAGGGGCAGTCGCACGGAGAGTCCAGACTTTAGCATGAGAATCTGGGGGACCACCGGAGTCCATAACACCACAGGATAAATAACAGACAGGGACTTGTGTCCATTGAGTATGTGCCCAGTTCCCTGAGCCTCTGAAATGGATAGTGTGTTGGTAACAGGACTTCATATAGAGTGGTAACAGTCCTTCAGACCTACAGGGTTGATGTTTCCAAAAACACCCCAGAGAGCTGCAGGAAGCAGTCTAGTCTCAGGAGTAACCACACAGGTGTGGCATGCTGCAGCCACTTATTACAATGGCACCCAAGACAGGTGGCTTAGCCAAGGTGAGCCCTGTCTTCTTAACTGTATAGTCAAGAAAGTATCCCTCAGGAGGTGAGCTTACAAGCATGGCGAGTCTGACAAGTAACACGGCACACAGTAGGTCTCAGCAGAGAGAGACCTGCCTGGACTGGCAGCAAAGAGGTAACCATACAGAACCCTGCAAACAGCTGCTCTGCCACCCTCAAGAGAGAGTGTCATTTAAGATGCCAGACCTGCCGTGCCAGCCACACATAGCCTGTTATTAATCATAATAATACCCATAATGAAGATGATTTGGGCTTGTCATTGGTGGGCCAGTTGCCGTGGGAACAGGACACCCTGGGGTGTACGCTCTAAGTCTGGCTTCTAACCCTCTCCCAGGCATGTGCCAGCCCCAGGCTGATGACATTTGTATGCCTGCCACACCCTCTCCTGTCCCAGGGGTCCGAAGGCCACCAGCCTCTGTCATCCTGGCCATGCCTGGGGACAGTTGTCTGACTCATTCTAAGTTCTCTCTTCTGACTTAGACATTCTTACTTTGGGCTGTAATCTCGATCCTATTCCTGTGTCCTCCAGATAAACAGATATATTTGTGTGGAGGATGTGGTATGCAATCATTTCTACCCAGTAGTCACATAGCCCTGACGGTGGAGAGAGCCCTAAACTAGACACTCTCATATTGCCATAGTTATCTGAAGTATAAATGAATGTGCCCTCTTGGCACACGGGAAGATAGAGACAAGAGTCTGCCTGAGGCCTCACGACTGATAAGCCCCCAATGCGTCCCTAAGTCCTTATATGCCAGTAGGTATTCTTGATTCCAGAAGAAAGATATCATTCAACTGTGCCAACCCCCAGGGTTTGCTAGAGGGTCTGAGCCCTCTGTACTAGCAGCAGACACATAGGATCATGTTCTTTGTTCACAATAGAGGAGAAATTCTTGACACTGGAATCTGGATCATTCTCTTTTCTAATGTGCATTAAATGGGTGTCTTTGTTAGGGTTTTACTGCTATGAACAGACACCATGACCAAGGCAAGTCTTATAAAGGACGACGTTTAATTGGGGCTGGCTTACAGGTTCGGAGGTTGAGTCTTTTATCATCAAGGTGGGAGCATGGCAGCATCCAGGCAGGTACAGGAGGAGTTGAGAGTTCTACATCATCATCTGAAGGCTGCTTGTGCAAGATTGACTTCCAGGCAGCTAGGGTGAAGGTCTTAAGACCATGCCCACAGTGACACACCCACTTGAACAAGGCCACACCTCCAAATAGTGCCACTCCCTGGGCCCAGCATATACAAACCACCCCAATGGGTAACTTTCGGTGGGAGCTATTCTTTCTGCTCATGGACCTGGAGACATTCTTCACTGCTCTAGCTAGGGGGTGTGTGTTGGGGGAGGGGAGTGCTACCAGAAACTACTGAGTGGGGACCCGAGGTCTCCATGAAACATGGTACAATGCATAGAAGAGCCCCCACCTGACAGAGAAGCATCTCCAGTAATGTAGGACACTGAGGATGAGAAGCCCCGAGTTAGACTAGATTTCAAGGTGGCCATCTAACTGCGTCTCCCTCCTGGTATAGGAATACAGGCAGTGGATGAATGGCCCCTGTGCTGGATAGAGAGGTACTCCAAGCAGAGCCTCAATTCTCCCACAGTAGCCGGCTGAAGCTCAGTGATTCCCCCAGCTCAGTCTCCTTCCTTCAGCCACTGACTAGGGATCTCTCAATGGTTGTGTTTATCCGGATGGATCTACCGTGTATCCTCGGAGAAGAAAAATAACTTGAAGAGCTACATGTCTAGAATGTTCCCAGCCCCCTCAGCCAGCTAGGAAATGCATCAGCAAGTCTGGCACCCTGAACCCCCAAACTCCTGCCACCTCATTAAGAGGTTTCTTCTTTATGCCCAGGATTTCTGAGGCACTGAGCGGATTTTAAGGAGCGAACAAACAAGCGCTTTCTATCTTCCTCTTCATGTGTATTGGAAAAATACTAGTTTCTATTTATGGCTGTGCTAAAAGTCACTTATTAAAATATATGTAAGTTGTTTTATTTTTTAAAGAAGTGGTTTTAGTAAATCATTATCTAGATCTGGGATGCTAGCCAGAACAGGTGTAGCTGCGCAGATTCGACCTTAATTAAAGTGGAATCTGGGGCTGCGAAATGCTCTGCGGGGATTGATGCTTGCTGGCTAGCCAGGTGACCCGAGTTTGATCCCCGAGATTTTCATGTTAGAAAGAGAGAAGTGATTCCCGCAAGTTGTCTTCTGACCACCATGTGAGCACTGTGTGTGTGAGTGTGTGTGTGTGTGTGTGTGTGTGAGTGTGTGTGTGTGAGTGTGTGTGTGTGTTACATGAAAATAAAATTAAGAAGTTAAGGTGGAATTAAATTAAAAGCTCACCCCTTGGGGCTGGTGAGATGACTCCACAAGTAAACATGATAATCAGCAAGCCTGAAGACTCAAGTTCAATCCCCAGGACCCACACGGTAGAAGGAAACCAGACTCCAGCCCTTCAGCCATGTGTCAAAAGCACACACACACACACACACACACACACACACACACACACACACACAGAGAGAGAGAGAGAGAGAGAGAGAGAGAGAGAGAGAGAGAGAGAGAGAGAGAGAGAGAAAGAGAAATTGATGGCTGCCACATTTGAGAGAGTAGACAGCAAAACACCACTCCTAAAGAGGTTCAGACATGGAGGAAATTGTGACAATGACTTTGACTGAGTGCCCTGGAAGCTTACCTGTAAGAGCAGTAGAATGCAGCCAGCCCCGGGGTCCCCAGAGAAACTGTCATGGAAACTGTGGGCCTTCCTGCTCTCAGTCTCTATCCAGATGCATCCTGTCCCTTGCTCATGTCCCTTGGCCAGCAGCCTGTTCTCTAGTTGTCTTTGGTCACCGAAGACTCTATGCACTCAGTCATTTATCCCCAGTGGAAGGCTGGGATCTGCTGAAGACTTGCAAGGCATTAGAGCAACCTGGCCTGCCTCCTCCTCGAGGTACTTATCCAAGGGACAGTGCCAGGCACACAGAGGGACAGTCTCAGCATTGACCCACAGATGTTCACTACACTGTTGTTTATAATGGGGGAAGGCAGCACCACTAAAAACAGTTCAGACATGAGCCCATGTTGCCTTCCTATGCACAGATGTCCATTGGTTTCCAGAACTCTCCTCTGGAAACTTCCCCGCATCTTTGACTTTGATTTCCCTTCTTGCTAAGATACCCTTTTATTCACGTGGCTGGATCCTCTGCTACCTAGTGTTTAGCTCTCACTCATCCCAGGTTTGCACACAAGCTCTGTCGTGATTCTTCGTGTTATATTCACCACTATGTAGCCTTTTTTTTTTTCTGTTTAATTCATTCATTGACTCTTTTCCATATCACTTGCGGGGGCTCGCACTTTGTCGGTTTTGTTCACGTTTGCAGATCTGGTGCCAGAAATCTACTAGAATGTGCTATTTGGGAGATTTGAGGTTTTTAATCTGTGAGATGTTTGCATAGATTAGAGCAGTTCTCAGCTCATGGGGAATGTCCTTTCATGGGGATCACCTAAGAATGCCAGAAAACACAGATATGTACATTCCAACTTGTTAACAGCGGCAAAGTTACAAAGTATCAACAAAAATAATTTTATGGTTGGGGGATGCCACAACATGAGGAACTGTCTAAAATGGTGGCAGCATTAGGAAGGTTGAGAGCCTTCTGTTCCAGAGGTAACCTTGACTGCAGAGTGCCACATGTGGGAACAAGAATGGGGAATGTTGGACAAAGATGAGCAAGAGGGACGAGAGGCTGTGGACCTAGAGGTGGCTTGAGCTGGCCTCCATGTATCCTCTCTCTGTACCTCACCCTGGGTCTCAGGCTCACTGGAGGTCCTTAGAGGAAGGTAGGAAACCGACCGAGGTGTTTCTGGGACTTGGGATCAGTGCCACAAAACAAACCTCATCTTGGCTCTGCCTCTCCAGGCGAGACGACAAACTGCGGATTCAGAACGGCTGGCTGTGCCACCTAGCCCCAGAGATCATTCGCCAGCTGTCCCCTGACACGGAAGAGGACAAGCTCCCGTTCTCCAAGCACTCGGATGTCTTTGCGCTTGGGTAAGTGTGGGCCACACTCTGCCCTTCGACCTCCACGGTGTGGGTGGGGCCTCTGCCTAGTGACACCTTTGGAAGAGTCAGGGCACTTGTTAGCAAGGACATAGAGATTTCCGAGTGAACTCGAGGTTAGAAAGAATAAGTGTAACACGTTTGTCTGTCTGGTTTCTCACTGATTATCGGGCCATGTCAAGTCATCCTATCTATTCACTCACTCATTCATCTATCCATTTGTTCACTGTGTATCAATTCATTGTTATATTGTTGCAATGTTTGTACTTCGATTTGCCAGTGAGCCAATTCCAAGATGGCTGCCCGTGCACACGCAACTGTGGCAGCCTCTCCACTCTGCTAAGCGGAGGGTGCCCAAGCATGCGCCCAACGTGCCAACAAAGGGCCTCGCTGCAACGATGGGCTTAAGCCTGAGGATTTACACAGCATCATGCCCACCAGATTTAGGTTTCCTTTTTTTGAATGATGTTTTTACACGCAGCAGGATCTCCTGGTTCATGTGCGCTTCGCATAATGACGGAGACCAGGGAAATTCACATGTCTGTCACCTTGCAACTTTCTCTGAATTCAAAAGCATTCTCAAGTTTCTTGACTAGGAGAGTGACTAGAGTTAATATCTCCTTCCAGTGGGCTCCTTGTAGGCAAGCCACTAAGTGCAGATAGCCTTCAAGGACAGGAAATGTCCTCTCTGCCGTTTTCAGTTAGGAAGGAGTTCTTAAAACTGATCTGGCTTCTCCTTTTCAAGGTGCTGGGGATGGGAGCTGGAGCTTTGCACATGCTGGGCAAACGTTATACTTCTGAATCGCTTTGGCCTCTCTAGGGAGATGGTTTAGTTACTGCTTGTCACACAATCATGATGACTTTACCTTAGTGACCGTATTAAACAACTGGGTGGCACATGATTCCCTAAAACTCAATGGCTAGCCATCCTAGCTAATTTGATGACTCTAAGCCTAGCGAGAGACCCCCGCCTCAAACAATACGCTGGAGAGAAATCGAGGCAAGATTTTCAACAGTGACCTCTGACCTCTGCACATTTGTACAAACTTGCACCTGCGTGTTTATAGTCACAAGTATATTTACATACACACGGAAGCACATAACACATACAGACACACACACACACACAGACTACCACCAGCAGATGAGAAGAAGCAGCCAGGAAATAGCTGTACCACATCCCTTAAATAACCACACTGTGCCCATCCTTAAAATAGCCTTTATTCATGGGATGGATTTGGAGAGTTGGGAGAGGGTGCTGGGAACACTGACGGGGTAAGCTGCAAGCTTGTAGATTTGTGCAATTAGGCCTGTCATCCCTAAAGCGCATTAGAGAGGCAGTCAGTCTCCTGTAGAAAAGCGTCCTACCGTGCCCTCACCCTCAGCCTCCCCGACGGTGCACTTTAAGAAGATCTCACTCCCTAGAGCTCCTCCTTTGAGCCCCTTGAGAAGCCATCACTTGCTCTAACTAGTTAATGCCCAGATCTTTATCTAGTTAGATATCATTATCTGGAACCAAATTGCTGTAATTAAGTTGGTATATTTTTACTGTGAATTTAGCGAAAGAAAAAAAAATGTAATTAACAAAATGTTCTCTAGTAAGTAATTGGTTTCCTACTGGAGTTTTCAGCTATAACTGTTTTTTTCTTCTTCTTCTTCTTCTTCTTTTTTTTACACTTTAAAGTGAATTTTCTTCTTAAAAGTTGGGTTAGGAAGGAAGTTTTAATGAGCCGTTTATTGGTGACACTGTTGGATTGCAAAGGACCCCTTGCTCTCGGACTCCAGCCAATTAGGAGCATCCTGTTGCCAGGGAACCTCATGTTCGGGGATGATTTAGAGCAGAGAAAGTGGGTAGAAGTGTACTAAGCACCGAGTTCAGCTTCTCACGTGTATAGTAGCACACAGCCTTCACAAACACCTTCTCAAGTTGGGACCATGCTGCCCTGGATTGACTGGTGTGAAGAGCAAGGTCAGATGGCTGTGACCTACCATGTGACAACTGGCGGCAGAGCTGGGACTCAGGCCAGGAACACCCTCATTCTATGGCCGGGGCTTTGAACCGAGTAGCCCACAGACCCGGGAGCGAGTCACACTCAAGGCCCTGCTTCTGTCTGCTGCAGATTAAACTTAATAAAACCTATGCAGGAACTGGGGAGCTGGCTCAGTCCTTCGTGTACACCATGCAAATGCGAGGACCCGAGTTCAATCCCCAGAACCCACCAAAAAAGCAGAGAATGGTAGTGCATGCCTGTGATCCCAGCACCAGGAAGGTCTAGACACAGAGATCCCTGGAGCTTCCTGGCTAGGCTGGATGAGCTGATGAGTCCCAAGCCAGTGAGAGACTCTGCCTAAAAACAAGGTAGAAGCAGCATGTGGTATTGCCTACCTTTAATTCCAGCATGCAAGAGGTAGAAGTAGGCAGATTTCTACGAGTTCAAAGTCAGTCTGGTCTACATAGTAAGTTTGAGACCAGCCTAGGTCACATAGAGAGACCTTGTCTCAATTAAACAAGGTGGACATACCAGGGACTGACACCTAAGGGAGACCTCTGGCATCTGCATACATGTGCACATAAGTACATAAGCACAGGCCACACGTACATACATGTCCATGTGAGCCCATGTACACAAGAAAGAAAAGGACAAAAGACCATCAGTGAGATGAAGTCATTTCTTGGGCTCTGGATGGACCTTGAGGACTGGGACATGGACCTTGAGTGTCAACCACTGGTCAAAGAGATGTCTAAGTCATCTGGTTTGTTGTAAAAGGCTCGCTCCCTGGTCAGTCCCTTCCTGTGTATGGGAGTCAGCTAACCTAGACAAGGCATGGTCCACCAGGGCCAGCAAGTCATCAACCAATCAAAACATCAGAATAAAGAGATGTGCAAAGAGAATTAGGCACGAGGCTCAGCAGCGAGTGCTTGCTTAGGGTGTATGAGGCCCTGGATTCTGTCCCAGGAACTCAAAACCAGGCCAGTCCCGCCATCTTCCAAAGACTGTGTCAAGCTGACCTTCATGCTCCCACGCTGAAGCCACTAACTGAAGGGGTACAGTCATCACATGTGAGGCACCGGGTCCTATCCCCAGCATCAGAGAAAATAAAATCCAGAAGGGATTTTTTTTTCATGTATGATTCATTTTTAAGTTTATCTTAATTTTTGAGCTGGTATAATTACACCGTTTTTTCCCTTTGACCTTCATTCTTCCCACGTTGTTCTTTTTCAAAGTCATGGTCTCTTTTCCCATGAATCGTTATCACGTGCGTGTATGGGTGACATGCATATATGTGTACATACGTATTCTTAAATAGACCTTGCTCTGTCTGTGTCTGGTTACTTGTATGTATGTTTTCAGGGCTAACCATTTGGTATAACCAAATGCTGTGCTCTTCCCTGGGGAAGACTGTTTCTCCCGCCCTCAACATCCTTAGTGGCTGTAATTCTTTGTACAGGGTTGAGACCTTCTGGGCTTTCCCAACTTTAACATGGCCTGTTGCTGTTATCCTTGTTCAGATCATGTTTGGGCAGAACCCTTAGAGACTGGGGAGATGATTCAGCAAGTTTCAGGCCATCTAAGGCTACCTGGTTATGAGCATTTTTGCCCTCTTGGAAATCTAATGTTTGGTTCCCAGCACCCCGGCATCTCTTGTAACTTCAGAATCTCTGGCGCCCTCTTCTGGCCTCCACAGGCACTCACAGTCACATGCATCTAACCCCACACACTCTTAAATAAAAATAAAACAAGATATTAAATAGAATAAAGTTGCCCCTGAAGACTTGAGTTGACACAGTCCTTGATCAGTCAAGAGAATGTCAAAGTGCCTTGTGTTCCTTAAAGAAGTCTCCTTGGGGAGTGGGGGTTAGGGGAAAAAACATCATTTCCTGGGATTACTGAGGTATTTCCTGAGGTAAGAGACCTGCTTCTCAGGGAATGGAAACTATTGGCCACAGTTGTCACAGCTCAGTGACATGCCAACATCCCAGAGCTCAGCCACCACCATGCTCACCGCCGATGGCGCCTCATTTACATACCACCCAGCCATCACCCCAACTACTGTCAAGCTCTCTGTCAGCATCCTTTTCTCCCTTTATTGCATTGTCGTGACTTATGAGGCATGTGGCATAGCAAATATGCAGCAGAGCAATCCTGGTACTGTGTCCTGATGCTTGGTGTCCCACAGAGACACCCTGCCGTGGGCACAGAGAGATGGGCGTGGCTAGCACAGCATCATCCTGCTAGCATAGACTTAGGCCAGTCTGCATCACAACCAGCCATCCCACACTACGAAAAAACTCCCCTCCCACTACTCCTCACGGGTCACGTTGCTAACTTTGATGATCCTCCCCCCAATCCACGCATATTGAGTGATTTTAACCCCCCCCCCAAATATTCCTTATCCCATTTCTTACACTTAGAGTGACCTATTGAGAAATGTTCATGCCAGCTAAATGTCTTGCATGTAAATATTCTCCAGGTAATATGGTGCTGCTTCATTTAAAAGAGTAACCACCATACATACATCTGCTGACTATTTCTGAGATGCTACACCGTTTCCACCTCTTTCAATGTTACATATAGGCCATAGAGAACAACCTTATGAACAAAGTATTCAAATACAGATTTTTCTCAAGTATAGAATTTAAATATATAATTGTGAGTGGCCGCGACACTGTGTTAAAGTATTCAGGTACAATTTGTATCCTTCCTGGCATCAAAATAGGCATTCTGAAACAACAAGCCTAATGTCTAACTTCAAGAGGGTTTTTTTTTTTTAAATTGCCAACTCCTTGAGAAGAGACCGCAGAGGGAAATGGCCAGCCAGGATGCTGCCCCTGTTTGTGCAATGGGTGAAGAAAGGGGCTCCAGGGTGACAAATGGCACACCACATCAATCATTAACCATATTCACTGTCTGACAGCACCATCTGGTATGAGCTCCATGCCAGGGAGTGGCCATTCAAGACCCAACCGGCAGAGGCAATAATTTGGCAGATGGGCACAGGAATGAAACCCAACCTCAGCCAGATTGGCATGGGAAAAGAAATCTCGGTAAGTCCTATGAGAGGCAGGGTCTGGGGACAAGGAGAGAGGCCGACACAGTCCTGGGATTTCTTGGTCCTGAGTATGAAGGTTAAAGATACTTTCCCCAGAGAGTGGCTAAGAAAGTGTCCTACTTAGAGTTTAAAGGGCAAAATTCTCAGCACTATGCCTGCAATTCCAGGGACCTTCCACCAGGGGCCCAATAACACTTGGTCAACCTCTTGACAATGGATTGCTGCTTCAGATAAAACCAAAGAATACCTGGTCTGTTACTTTTTAAAACAATATTCATTAAAATATCACAGACAATATTAGCACTCATTTTTCCTTGCATCTCATAAAAGTATGAAACCATTGTCTAACTCAAAGTATGCTAGACAGAAACCAAGGAGCATGATTGTAAGCCAGTAATCTTCCTCTTAGACACAATGGAGAGAACTCATTAGCTTGTCTCCTCTGTATCTTTAAAGGATACCCACTAATCTAGTGGAATGCAGCTAGTGACTTCAGGATTTCTTCTATCCCTTGCTTTCAAGAAAAAATGCCAAGAAACTCCTACAGCTACTTACTATTGGTCTTGACACATCTCAGGCCTTCTAGCATAGAGCCTCCCTGGTTTACGAAAGAGACTCATGAAGCAGATGAGGAGAGGGGAAGGAGAGAGAGCCAGAGGGATATGGTGAATGGGTGGATAGATAGATGGCAGAGGAAGATAAATAAGAGAATTGATATAAAAGAATGGTTATGCAGAGCCATGCTTTGTGGACAGATAGATGGATGAATGGGTGGGTGGGATGTCGTGTGGATAAATAAGTGGGCGGTGAGTGGACAGAGAGATGAGAGAGTAGATAACTTATGTGTGGATGAATGAATGGAGGGATGGATGCTGAATGAGGATGGGTGAGTTCATATAGATGGATGGATGGATGGATGGATGGATGGATGTGTATATGTTGTGAATGGATGGTGGTGTGGGTGGGTGATGGATGAATAGATAATAGATGCCAGATGAAGAATCAATGAATGAGTTGATGAGGGTGGATGTATAGATGGTGGGCAGATGGATAAATGTGTGGCTGTATGTATGAGTGGGTAGATAAATTGTAGGTGTTGAGTAGAGAGGTGGATAGATGGACAGTCGGCTGGGTAGATGAGTGGATAGCAAACAGATGGTGAACTGCAGTGGGTAGAATGGCTGAGTATATGAGTAGGGAGTGGATGAGTGCATGGATGAATAGATAATGGATTCTCGAAGAAGGATGACTGAATGTGTTGATGGATGGGTGTGTGCTCGTGAATGGATGGTGGTGTGGGTGGGTGATGAATGAATAGATACTGGATACTAGAAGAAGGATGAATGGATAAGTTGATAGCTGGATGGGTAGATGAGTAGACTGATGGGTTGGGTTGCTGGGATGGCTGTGTACATGAATGGATAGGTAGACGGTGGCTAGTGAGTCGATGCATGGATGGATGGGTGAATGGATAGGTAGATGGATGGCAGGGTGGCTGTGTATATGAATGAGTGGGTAGATGGTGGTTAGTGGATGGATGGATGGGTGGGTGGATGGACAGATGGATGAATATGTGGATGGATGGATAGATGGTGAATGAATAAATTGATGGGTGGATGGATGGATGGATGGATGGTTGGATAGATGGATGGATGGATGGATGGATGGTTGGATGGTTGGATGGATGGATGGATGGATGGATGGATGGATGGATGGATAAATGGATGGATGGATGGATGGTTGGATGGATGGATGGATGGATGGATGGTTGGATGGATGGATGGATGGATGGTTGGATGGTTGGATGGATGGATGGTTGGATGGATGGATGGATGGTTGGATGGATGGATGGATGGATGGTTGGATGGATGGATGGATGGATACATGGATGGATACATGGATAGATGGGTGGATGGATACATGGATAGATGGGTGGATGGATGCGTGGATGGATGGATGGATGGATGGATGGATGGATGGATGGATGGATGGGTAGATGGATAGATTGACAGGTTGATTGATGATAGGTGGCTGTGAAGGCTGTGTACATGAGTGAGCATATGGGTGGTGGCTGGAGAGTGAGTAGATGGATAGATGGGTGGGTGGGATGGCTATGTTTATCAGTGGGTAGATTGATCAGTGGATGGAAGGGTGGTTAATGGAGAAATGTGAAGTAGACCAGGTGGATGGACAAATGGCTGACCCAGAGCAATGCCCAGGCGCTGAGACTCAGACGAGGACTCAGGAAAGTCACCACTTAGGTCCACTCATGACTCACTGGCTTCTTCTAGGACATACTGCTCTTCTGCTGGGCCTTCGAGCAGGAAGAACGGCCGACCTTCACCAAGCTCATGGACATGCTAGAGAAACTGCCAAAGCGAAACCGCCGCCTGTCACACCCCGGACATTTCTGGAAGTCTGCAGAGTACGTGTTTCCCTCAGCACCTCCCCCACTGCATTACCCATTGACCTTTGTCTCTTTTTTTATCCCCTCCCCCAACCCTTCCCTGAGCTGGCCCCACTCTTCGTACCCAGCACCCAGCCACCACACTTGTCTACCAGTGTCTGTCTGTCCAGAGGAGCCCATTATGACACTGGGGCCCCACAGTGTCGCCTGTGGCTGGCACAGTGACCTCTCCCTTAGCTCTTCCTGATGACAGACATTGTCTCAGTCTGAACAGCACATGGAAAGACCAAGTTCCATCTGTCATGTGACTGGGGTCTCTTTTATGAAGCTGACAGGCAAGGCCCCTTCCACCCTCCCCCATCATGCCAGATCACAGCTCCCAGAATCCTCCTTTGCACAAGTCTAGAGATGGGAAGGGCTCCCAGCTTTTCATCATCCTCTGCATCCACTTCCTTCTTGGGAGGCTCCATGCCCCTCCTTGCCCTTGCCTTAGCTATAGGTCCGTTGCCTCCTCCAAGACCGAGAGCATGCATTTTACCCTAGGGTCCCCTCCCCAGGCCTGCCTCCATGACAGATCTCTCTCGGAGATGAGAAAGGGGCTGCTTAGGGGGCCTCATTTCCTGTTGTCTGCCTAGGCACTCCTAGGTAAGCTCACACAGACTCAGGTATATACACACACATACGAGTACAGAAACGGTATTCCCCACAAACCTACAGAAAGGGGGGGGGGCTCAGTTGTGCACACATCTCCATACACAGGAACATTTCATGGAAGTAAACCCTGAAGCCTGCTCCTGTAGGCAAATTCAGGAACAAACCCAGGCATCTTAGTGATACTGTAAGCCAAGTGAGACACATGCATACCCACACTTAACACTGGCCTGGCTATTCACCAGGCACGCCCACACACAGAGATGTAGATACTGGTTATACAAAGGGACCCCATGAAGACCCTCAAGGTCCCAGGAGCTGGGTGAGGAGACATCCCTGGCCTCTGATCCTCATATTGGTTCTCATCCCAAAGGCTCACAGGGTCCACTGTCAGAGGGGCACAGGTTGAAATTTCCTCTCTGCTGTTAATAGCCGTGTGGCTTGGGCATATCCATTGACTTCCCTGAGCTATAATTTCATGCTCTGAACATTGCGGGCAGCACAACCCATAGCAGGGATACTGTGAGGGCTCAGCAAGGTTATGTGCTTGGCACCGGGCACACTGAGCCTCAGAAAACCAACGTTCACTCTGCCCTGTCAACCACCATGTGCCAGGAGGAAGTAAGAGCCTCAGACTGGCATTGCGGTGGCACTTAGAGCCAGTCATGCAAGAAACAGGCAGGAGGCAGCTCAAACGGGCTCCACTCTACCTGCTAAGAGAGTCCAGAATACGGATAGAACTGGCTTGAGAGTTCAGGCAAGACCTCAGAGTATCTGGTGCTCTAAAACTCGAAGGTCCTTTGGGCTAGCACCAAGCCCGTGATCAAAAGCATTCAGTTGAGCAGAAGAGCTTAAACCCACTGAGCATTAAAGAGGCAGAAAGCCTTGTCTTCTAGGTTCTTCTCTAGACATAAACTGAAGAGACTAAAACAGAGGAGTAAGTTGTGGTCCCGAGTCTCGAGAGGCTAGAAATCTTGTAGAAGTTTCCATTCAGTCATCCGTTACTCGTTCTGTGTGCTGAACTCCTGTGGGGGAATCAGAGCCGGTTCTAAGAGGCACATGCCGGATCATGTACGTCTGCTGCTGTTTCCACTGTCAAATCTCTGGCACAGGTCGGGTCTGATACCCCAGGTCTCTGTATTCAACAATGTGTCGAGTTTTTCGCAACCTAAACCGTGGACTGCTTACTGCAGTGAGGGTTATACTTCTTAGCTGTACACCATAGGCAAACCACATAACCTCCCCCAAACCCAACTTTTATTTGGAAAAAGGATACAAAATGCTATAACTAAACCTCTTCCCGGGCTTAAATGAGATCAAGGACAGCCCACACTCAGTGTAGAGTCTAGTGTACAATAGACCTTTGTCAGTAGCAGTCCCTTCTGCTTAGGAAGGGCAGGAGCCCACTGGAAACCATCGTCTGAGAAGATGTTAGCACATAAAAGATATCATAATGGAACCTACATCGCTCTAATCCACCCTTTCTTCTCTTCCCCCTCCCAGGCTGTGACCATGGACACTGGCCAGCTTCAGCTGCCTCACCCCCCCCCAAACCACCTCTGTCCCCCTGCTCTGCCCTCTGCCAGCTCAGGAGGCCCAGGCTTGCCACCATCAGGGAGTCCTGACACGGCTCAGCCTGGGAGACCTACGTGACAACATTGCAGAGGCTGTCCACACCTTCGATTTGTACCCCGTTACTCAGGCAGGATCAGGGACCACTGAACTAGGATCAAACTGGGCCAGAGAGGGTCCTGTGCATGGCGTGAAGGAGCTACAGACTGAGCACACCACCTCTGGGCTGTGGAAACCAAGACACACGCCCCGTGGACAGACGTAGACTTACACGCTGGACCAGTGTGCGCGCGTGTGTCTACACGTGGACAGGACCACCTGCTTTCCTTCCACCTGGAAGAGCCAGCTATGGAGTGTCCCAGCTGTGCTATTCTGGAACATAGGACCAGGATGGAACCAGGAACAACATACCTGCTCCGTTGTCAAGGCTCCCAGGTCAAGGTCAGGGTAGGGAGGGCGTGGGCTAAGCTTGCAAACATCTGTTTTTAGAGGCCCCATTCCAAGCTGGAAGTGACTGGTAGCCGCTGAGCACACAATTCCAAAGGACAGTAGGCAGTCCTGTATGTCTTTTTAGCACAGGGCCTCTCTGGGGACCAGTCCCTGGCCTTCACCCTCCTTCTGTTTTATAAGAACATTATTCTAATGGACCTCATGACCACGCTACCCTGGGCAACTGGAGAACACCATAGCTTTTCAGCTGATGTGACATCTGGGGGCCCTTTACAGTTCACCACCATTCGTGGCTCCCCCTAAGTCTGAGTCCTGAGGACCGGGGCCGTGGCGAGAGAGTTCTGGTGCATTCTCTCTGGGGCGCTAGCAATGCTGGGGTTAAGTACTCCTGCAGTGATGGATACGGTCCTGGGTATGCATGATGGGTTACATGGGTATGCGTGTAACTGTTTACAATGGTCTCCCTGCCTCCCGCTGGTTGTGTTCCTTGTTACGGAGGCGGGGAGAGGATCCACATAGAGAGGTTCCCGTGGTCTCTGCTCTTGCCTGGTGCTGAATCCTGAGTGGTCTCCCCACTGAGGACTCTGTGACTCTGTGACCCTCTGCCCCTCCCTTACTGAGAGCACTCAGCACTCCATCTCCCAAGCCTTTCTTCATCCCTTGCCTGAGATGGAAGCATTTCTGGTTAGTGTTGGGCTGCACCCCTCCCCCACCACCAACCAGATGGGTAGTACAGAGTGAATAGGAAGGGAGAGCCCTGAGGTCGCTGGTCCACGTCCCCAAAGCCACATCCCCAAAGCCACATCCCCAAAGCCACATCCCCAAAGCCACATCCCCAGTAATCAGACCTGACAAAAGAGGGAAAGCCATCCCCAAGCTGAAAAGAAGCAGAGGCAGCCAGGCAGCCAAATCCAGACAAACATACAAAACCATCCCCCCTTCTGAGTGGCCCTATTGGGTGTACATGCTAGGACCAAGCGTGCGTCCAAAGCAGGAAGACTGATTGACAGCAGCCATGCTTCTAGAGAGATGTACCCCACGACACCCTCAAGTCTTCTCAGGACCTTCTCAAACTCCTTTGCAAAGCTCCTGCTGTCTGCACCTGGGGCCCTGGGGACTCACACACAAGTTGTTCCCATGTGAACATCCCCCTCCTAGTGACATCTGTCTTTGTGGCTCAGCTTTTGTGCCTCTTACAGACATTTTTCATGTATTCAGTCATGCCCCCTGGGCTCCAGAATCACTAAGGGCCATTCTCGCCAGCAACTGTAACCCCCATCTACCAAGCTCCTTTCTGAATACATCCCCGTGGCCAGGAGCCCAACCCCAGTCTCCTACTAAGCATCTTAGAGTTCTTCTTTTCTCTTTAACCACATCAGAACCTCTTTGGTCCATAGACCCCAGTCTCTGTCACACACCTTTGTGTCTCAGAAGAAGAGAGGAGAGGGCCAGGGAGGGCTGAACCACTGGGACCCTGAAATGTCTACTAATTTTCTCATGCTTGTAGCTGAATGATCCAGTGAGGCACAGTTCTGGGTGTCCCAAGGAAGCCAGAGGAAGGTGTCTCCTCAGGAAGGAGTGACCAGTCACCTGCCTCCCAGGGGCCTGCCCTGCCCTTAAGCTAGGGTCTACAATCTTTCAAGCATCCACAGACTCGGAGTGTTGTGGCAACCTGCCTGTAATCCTGGCACTCTGGAGGCTGAGGCAAGAGGATAACAAGTCCAGACTACATAGGATTTCTTAGGGTCTGTTAGTGATGAAATACTTGGATGATACGGAATGAGTCCCAGCCCTCCCTGTTCTTACGATGTCCTTCCTCTTATGGGATCAGGGTCTCTTGGGTTTAAGTCAAATGTCGCCTCTTCACTCTTGCTCTTTCCTGACCTCAACACCCACCAAAACCTGTGCCTGGGCTGCAGGCTTCATCTCTCTCTGACTTTGCTCCCTCCCTTCAGCTAACAGACCCTGGCTTGCTAGTAGCCCCTTAATGTACAGACATCTGAATCAAGGGATTAAAAAAACTCAGTCTCTTCTCCGAGGAAGCATTTGGGGGAAAATGTATTCCTTCACCCTGCATAGAGCCAATGGGAAGAGAGGAGGCCATATCGTTAGAGACGTTTCCCTAACTGCAGGCCCATTCAACCACTCGCTTCCTACAATGCCCCTTGTTCCGTCAGACCAGCCGCTCGCTCCACTAATACCAAATGGCTTCTGCCCCTGCTTCACACTGCAAATCCTTTGAGATATAGGCTTCAGAGGGGACAAGTCCCTTCTGTCTTTGTGCTGGGACATCATCTATGTCCCTATCCCCAGAGCTAAATTAGAAATTCCAAGTAGCCCCTTGGATTGTTTTGTGGCACGTTCCCCTTACTGGTCAAAGAGGTGGAAAGTCACCTTGCCATGTGCTGTTGTTTTCCATAGCAATCTTGAACTCTTGACCAATAGAAATCTTAGACTGGTGTTGCTAGGCAACTGACTGTATTCGGGATACCCAGGGTACTAGATGTTGCTAGGCAACTGACTGCATTCAGGATACCCAGGGTAGGAGGTGAGAAGAGCTCTTGCTGAACACACACAAAGCCCCAAGTTCCATCCCCAGTGCCACATAAACCAGGTATGATGGTGTATGCCTACATCCCCACACAAGAGAGGTGGAGGCAGGAGGATCAGAAGTTCAGGGTTATCCTTAATGATATAAGGATATAAGTTTGAGAACAACCTGGGCTACATGTGAAAAATAATTTATCTCGAAAAATAATTTTTGTAAATTCAGAATACTTGGTGCCTCACACCCAGTGTCCATATATATACAGCATGTACCACAAACATGTACAAAAATAGACTTCCCTCATATCCCATATCCCTTGTCCCAGTTGCACGTGGTCACCTAAAGGTGCACAGACAAAAGAAGTGCCACTCAGTTAACACTTTACTGGGGACATCAAGCTCCAGCCTGCAAAATGGCTTTTCCATTATTTGTATCTGAGGATGAAAAAAAGGAAAAATATGACTCGGCCAAGTTCAATGCAATACAGATTTCCCATCAATCCCATTTTATCCCTAGCACTGGCGAAATTATTTGCAAGACAGACCCCGTGACCTGGAAAGTCAAAATATATTGTGGCTTGGTTTGTGGCCAGCTTGGCTGGCCTACGATGTAGCGGGCTGACTTAGTGGTTGGGGGAGCAGTCTACAGGAAATGCAAAGGCTTAGAGAGGACGGACAGCTCCCTGACCCTGGTTGGACAGGTATGGTACTAGCTAGGATCTGAATCAAGCCCTTGTGGCTCCTGTGAGCTATCAGATGTGTCTAACCCACAGTCTACAGACTTCATGTGCCCCAGGGCAGCTGTGAATGTGACCCAATACAAAATCGTTAACTGACTTTAAAACATTAAGGGTTTTTGTTTTGTTGTTGTTTGCTTGCTTTTTGGTTTGGGTGGGTTTTATTTTATTTTTCTTTTCTTTTTTTTCCTAACTCATGTGTGAACTTTGTAGACGACAGTGTCATGTCTCAGTGTCAAGGGTGCAGAATGGACAGCTAGCTAGACTTCAAGGCTGCCTTGGTCAGCCAGCGACACCGGCACTCAAGGCTTAAACAACAGTTGCTCATTACTCCCGGATCTGGTTGATCTGGGTTGAGGTGCTTTCCTGTAGTCTCTTGTCTCTGGGGTCATCTTCTCCTAAGACCACTAATAACACCACCTTTCTCCTTGATCCGGGCCCCACTCCTCAGACCTCTTCAAAGATTCTTTCTCTGAATGTACATTGGGGACACCAACAGATGTTGAGGAAAGACTCAGTATGAGTGTTATGGGAAAGGATTCATTGTTCAATCCTGTACCAAGACCCTGGAGGTAGCTGAGGCTGTAGATTTTTAATACCCACAGACCTCCCATCTCTGGCTTTTCATCCCACTCTGGCCCCAAGTTTGAGTCCCCACATGGGCCCTTCATGTCCATATGTCCTGCCTGTCTTCTTTCCACCCATCCATCCTCCTAGGGACTTGTCTTGTTCCAAGAGTGATCCTGGTAAAGCCAAGCCTCCCTCTGCCCCTGTGTTGGCTTCGGTGACAAACTACCACGCATCAAGAGGCTGTTCCCAGTGAGGATGTATGCTCTCAATATCCTACAGGTCCAAAGTTCAAACACAAAGTGTCCATATGACCTACTCCCTCTGGGATTTATCTGGAAGTGTTTTCTTCTTCCTTCTTGACACCTAGTGGTATGGGATAAACTCAGATCTTCCCTGGCTTGTGGAAGCGTCTCTCCAATCTTTACCTTTGCCTCCTCCAGCCACAATGATCTCCTCGAATCTGTCTTTATGTGGCTCTTTTTATGAGGACCCAATCCTGTTGGATTAGGATGCTGTGTATGAGTTATTTTGTAACTTGTGATTGTAACCAAAGGCCCATAGAAACAGTATAAGAGAGTAATTACATGGTTCAGGCTCACAGTTTCCAAGGTCTCAGTCCGTGGCTGCCTGACCCTGTGTTTCTGGGCCTTTCTTGAGGCAGGTGTTCATCATGATAGTATGAGGGTGAGGTGGAAGAACTTCTTCATAGCAAACTGGAAGCAAAGAGAGCAACACAGAAGGGGTCAGGGTGAGATGTGTCATTTCCCTTTCCTCCAGTTAGAACCTTTGAGCATCACATTGTGAATCCATCCAGGGGCTTGTGAGTTAGGTCAGAGGTATCAATACGTCTCCAGAGACTTCATCACAGATACCCAGAGGTACTTCATTGATCCCTTGAAAAGCATGTCTTAATTCTGTCAAGTTGTCAATCAAGATTACCCATCACACTGCTTCACAGGCCTGCATGACCCTGGTTCAAATCAGAGCCCAATCTGAGGCCCTGGCACACTACCCAAATCCTAGCACTCTCCCAGTGACTCTCCTGTGAGTACATAATGTCATCTTCCTTCCTTTGTGGCAAAACCCTGGATCTCCCAGAGACAGATTTTCCAGAGTCCCTAGACCACTTCTCAATCCTACCCATGACAGACATATCCCATCCTTGAACCCCAATAGTCATAGACTTTAGCACATGGGTGATTAGAGTAGGCAATGTGGAAGTACCAGTAAGGTTATTGAGATGAGGATCTAGAAAGATCTATGTATAAAAAAAATCTAGAAGGATGAAGATCTAGAGCAAGGAAAGTACGTGTTAACGCTCCTGCCACTGTTGCCCCTTCCTCTGCCCTTGGCAGACATTACTAATCAATCTCAGCACAACTTTCAACCACAGTCATAGAGCATTTGCCACAAAATCCCTGAATGTGACTATACGCACTGAGAAGGGAAAGCGGTTTTCCCCCAGAAAGTGTCTTCTAATAAACACTGGTGGTTTTAGAATTCATGTCTCAGAATTTTCCAGAGAGCCAAGTCACTCAGGGTCCCTTTAGTGGATAGTCTGCCTGGAACTGTACAGGAGTTTATTTCCAATTAGAGAATTGGGCCAACTGGGAGAGGCTTCTTCCCTGGTAACCCTGCCACTGATACTATGTTGAAACAATGTTGAAACAAAGGAACCCACTCTGCTTGTTGGCCTCGTCAATGCATGGGAGTCTCAAAATCAAGTTCTTACCCAGTGGCCTCTGGGATCAACTCTCTCTATTCCTGAACTCTTAAAATACCACTGATAATTAAGTTAGTGACCAAGAAGACCTTACATGGCCCATCTCTTTGTCTTCTGCCCCATTCCATCTCTTGCCCATGTGCTGAGAAAGATTGAAAACTAGCCAGCATACACTTACTTACATTAGATCTGCTGACCAGCGTCCTCTCCACGGAGCTGGTGGCCATTGTTGATGGCTACAGGATACATTGTGGATCCTTAGATGTGAAAGTCTGATGATTCAAATCAAAACTCAGTTTTTCTTTTCTCCTACTTTGAAGCAGAAAAAAAATCTCAGCTTGGCTATTGCTTCATGTTTTAAAGACATCTTGACTTCTCTCAATAAGCAACTTCAGGTTCAGGTTATGAGAGATGCGAGGTTCAGGGATGGTGGAGGTGATTCTTCTATCCAGTGGGAGGCCATACCCAAGAAGCAGCCAATCATGAAAAATAGAGGTTTGCAAGGTACAGAAGGCTGGGGGAACTCACAGAGGTGTGGCCAGTTGTATACAGTGGTGAAGCTGAGGTCTGAAGGAAGAAGAAGAGACAGGAAGGTCAGACTGGCTGAATTAGAAGTCTATCAATCTAGGTGCTGTTGACCTTGGACCTAGTCAGTTCTTGGATTTCTGTTGTAGCCCAGGCTAGCCTCAAACCTTTGCTCCTCCTGTTCCTGGTAGAGAAACAGCCACTAAATGGTGTGATAGAATGTGACTGCTCTGTCCCGGATCTGGCTGTGGCTGATGGAAAGTTCCTTGTGTCACGTCCCTAATCGGATCCAGGGGACTCAATGGGCCAGCATTGGAGGGGACAGAGGAGAAGGTGGGCGTTGAAGAAGCTGGAGCTTGGAAAGCACTTTGGAATTTGATACACACAACCACCAAGCACCACCTGGGGATAAAACTGGGTCACTGGGACTCTGTCCCCTGAGGGTCTACCACCGACATCCTCACCCTACCCAGGGTGGGACACTGACTATCCGTGGGTGTCTCTGCTGTACATAGGCCAGTCACAAGCCCTTCTAAAAGCTTGGTCTTATCTGCTTTGGTTTCTTCTCCATGTCCCCCTAGTTCCTCTTATGACTGTGTTCTGATGTATCAGCCACCTGATCCACAGACCCATATGGACACACTAGAAAGCACCATCCTAGGACGTCTTGCCATGCTTCTCTCTCTCTCTCTCTCTCTCTCTCTCTCTCTCTCTCTCTCTCTCT
>NW_021604612.1:5702788-5723977 GCF_004785775.1 Grammomys surdaster
TCTCTCTCTCTCTCTCTCTCTCTCTCTCTCTCTCTCTCTCTCTCTCTCTCGTTCTCTCTCTCTCTCCAGTATGCTTCACTCTTATGAATGAGCCACTGGAATATTGACATCAAAGACACACAGGAACATGGAGATGTATTGATGGAGAAACCTCCACACCCCACAGAATTCTCTCTCGAGAGATTGAATGTGATGGGCAGAGTGAGGGTTTATTATCAAAGAGGCTGACAAGGACCCAGGGGTCATCCTGAGTCCCAGGCTGAATCTGTAATGAGGCCTAAAGTGCAAGAGAGACTGCATTTGCCTTATTGGTGGGGTGGGGTTTCTTCCATTACTGTAAGTGTCTATATGAGCTTGGGGCACGAAAAACAGCACCTTGGCCAACTATAGAATTCCCTGGGGTGGGGTGGGGTTGGGTGGGGTGGGGTAAATGAATGGGGCTCACAGACCAGCTTCAACTTGATTCAACTCACAATTCTCCTCCCCCTTCCTCTGGCTGACCGTGACCTCACCAACAAGTCCTTAGCATCCTCTGCTCTTCTGGAGCATACTTTGGACTTTCTTAACGTTGTAAAGCTCTTTAGCACTTGCTGTGTTGCTGAGTCCCAGGGGAATGGCTGCAGTTTATAAGTAGCACCTCCATAGTGTCCTGGTCTCTGTCATCTCGGCACCCAGCTGAATCTCCCATCCCAAAGTATACCTCTCAGGATATCCCCAGGCACATGAAGCTGAAATAGAGAAGCAGTGGGTATCTCCCACCCAGTTAGATGCTGATGGCCTGGGGACTCTAAACAGTGACAGTTGGGTCTCCTAAGGAATAGCTTCCAGGTACAGGATGGTGGCATCTAGCAGAGGGAACTTAGACGTCTCCATCCCCTGACCACCAAGGCCTTTGTAGAAGCAGGAATCTCTTCCTCCTGTCCCACAGCCCCAAGGTTAAATCCAAGAGAATCATCTGTGGCAAGCAAGTCTGTCTCCATAGGCAAGCAGCCTTGCCCTGGCAGGCCAGACCCTACAGCCCTGGTTCCCGCTCCAGACATGTTCCTCCATCCCTGACCCAATGATCTTTCTAGGGGTCTGTCACATGTCCCAACAGGTGGACAGCTCTCCAAGTTGCCAACCTGAGGAAAACCCCTCCTTGTAAAAAGGCTTTCTCTTTGTAAATTATTCTGTTGCCTTTTTCTAAACTCAAAGTATATATACCTATAAATGCTATATATATTATATATGTGTATATACATAAAGATTACTTCTTGTACAGCCCTCCACGGACCTCAGGCCCACTGTTTTCTCCATGTCTGAGTCTGTACTGACTGTTGCAGAATGAGCTGATGTATGACCTTGGTTCTCCATTTTCCTTCTGGACCACTGTCTCTTCTTTCTCCTTTTTAGATCTGTCTTGTTCTCTCTCTCTCTCTCTCTCTCTCTCTCTCTCTCTCTCTCTCTCTCTCTCACTCACTCATTGCCAACATGTTGCTGAGGAAGAATATTTGATCTAGATGCCATCCAAAAAGACAAGCAGGATGGATGGATGGATGGATGGATGATGGATGGATGGATGGATGGATGGATGGATGGATGGATGGGTATGTGAGTGGATGGATGGATAGATGGATGGGTGGATGGATGAGTGGATGGATGGATGGATGGATGGATGGGTGGATGGATGGATGGATAGGTATGTGAGTGGATGGATGGATGGACGGATGGACGGATGGACGAATGGATGGAAAGGTGGATAGATGGATGGATAGATGGATAAATGAGTGAATGGTTAGATTGATGGACGTGTAGGTAGGTGAGTGGGTGGATGAATGGGTAGATGGATGATTGGATGGAAGGTGGGTGGGTGTATAGACAGGCGGGTAGGTAGCTGGATGGGTGAGTGTATAGATGGATGGATGGATAGGCAGATGGGTGGGTGGGTGGTCCACTATGTATATTTGTATAGATCATTTATAAAGTTTTCTACACTTCTCAAAAAAAAAAAAAGTATTTCTAACCTTGGCTGTTGGACGTCCGTGAGCCTGTAAGCCGGCAAGCCTGTCGTTTCTTGTGTTTAGTGCAATGTTAGTGAGAATCCAATGTCTGGGTTATTTATGCCAATAAAGAATTTGAGAATTACTGCATCGGCTGCCGTCACTCTGAACTCTGCTGTTGTCTGTTGGATGGAAGGAAGCCTGAGGGGGGGAACAATGGTTGCTAGCTGCCCTGATGATGCTGGGTAACAAAATGTCCCCCAAATTCCACCGATTACAACAATGAATACTTATCTTCAGGTCCACGGGGCTATGAGCCTAGGCTGGGCTCCTCTAAGAGGTTCCTTTGAGGCTTCCGGTCAGGTTCAATGTCACATAGAAGGCTATTCCCTATGTGATCACGTGGACATGAAGGCCAGACCAGAATGAACAAAACCACACGCAGAACTTTGCCTCCAACCACAGCCACCAACACTACACTGGCCAGCACCGGTCAGATAACCCAGCCTTTCACAGGGTGTTTGCAAACTCCACTATGGTGTAAGCTAGCAACATCCACCCTGGGGAGGAGTGGGCAGGGCACAAATGTGCTTTCCTGGAAAGAGGAATGTGATATAGACACAGCAGTCCCTATGGTCACACTCATAGGTGTGTGTGTGTGTGTGTGTGTGTGTGTGTACACTTGTAGGTGGGTGAGTGCCTGTGTGTGCTTACTTGGGGGTTGGGAGGCTTTACGATACCTTCAGGTGTTACTCCCAGGTGCCTTCACCTTGGTTTTGAGACAGTGTATCCCACTGACCACTCACCAGTCGGCTAGGTTGTCTGGCTAGCAAGCCCCAGGGATCTTCCTGTCTCCACCCCCCTGCTCCAGGGTCTCACTAGTGTACTGCTCCCTGGTGACAAGCTCAGGTCCCTGTCCTGCTGGGCAAGTTCTTTACCCACTGAACCATCTGTCCAGCCTCACCCTGAGACCTCTAACATGCTCCTGTGAAACAAGACCTCCACTGAGGGAGTGACAGGGGACGCTAGAGACTGGAAAAGCTGCTGTGCGCAGCTGTGACCACTCCCTCCCTGGCCTCACCTGTCCTGCCCACCTGGCCTGGGAAAACCCTCTCCTGCCTTCATTCATGCATTCCCTGACAGGCCTGGGGTCAAATCACCCCTTGACAACATGCATGCTGTGTAGCTTTGGCCAGATGGCTTGGCTTCTCTGAACCGTCATGAATTAGATGTGACCATTGTAACGCTGCCATCTTCCTCCCACGCAGTGAGGCTTCTGTAAGGGCCCTGATCGCACTCTGCATGCATGAGTTGCTGATACAGGTATGCATCACGGTGTGGGAGAAGCTCCCACCCTACTCTAGACCTTCTGCTCCCCAGAATTCCCACTCCTTGCTGAGAGTTGAAGCAAACTGTGGTCCACTTCCTGAGTATGACACTATTGGGTATCTCGGTCAGATAAAGACCATGATGGGATTTGAACTCAGGTCCAAGAGCCAAGATTTCAATTCTGTTTTGTTTTGTTTTGTTTTTTCTTTTCTAAACATCTTGCTGTGTAACTCCCTGGCTGCCCTCAAATTCTTAACCTTAGCCTCCTGGGTGCTGGGATGATAGCCCTGCAAGGTTGCAGTGGTGTGTGTGTGTGTGCGCGTGCGAGGGCCAAATATTGACACTGAGTGTCTTCCTTAATCTTTCCTCACCTTATTTTTTGAGGCAGAGTCTCTTACTAAACCTGAAACTCACCCATTCGGCTAGTATAGTCAGCCAGCTTGTTCTGGGGATCTCCATCTCCGGTTCCTGAATGCTGGGATTGCAAACAGGCTCCAACACCCACCCAGCATTCACAGGCTGCAATTCACATGTGTGTGGAAATCCAAACTCCTGCAAGAGCTTTCCCCACTGAGCCAACACCCCGGGCCCCAAAGCTACTGTCTTCAGCCACTGCTTTTGAGCTATACTGGGTAGAACCAGAGCTGTGTGTAATTTGGGGAGCCCTATTCCACACCCCACCTTTCTACAGCCTCTCTGAGGTAATTTGGAAGATTCTGAGGTCTTCCACTTTGAACAAAGCACCACCCACTACTCCGAGGCATTTGCAACTCTCACCACTTCATATGGTAGTGTCTGCCCTCACCTTGGGAATAACCTCAGTCACTGTCAGCGTTTTGCTGAGGATACTAGGAAATCTCCGAAAACCATCTTCATGGATCCGATTGCCAAGAAGCTGGTCAGCAGATATTAAAAGGCTGCTGCATGCCAGCCATTCCTATCTAACCCCTTCATTAACATTGTGAAGCTAGCCTATTACTTGCTATCCCCGGACCAAGTCCTGCTAAAGTGCACTGCCGCAGACCAGCACCGGGCCGTTCTCAGTTCACGAATGAGGAAATCAAGGTACAAGGGCATTTGAGTTCTTGTGGTTAAGCCATGTCTGGGCCCCCAGAACTCTGGTTCCAACCAGTTCTGACTCCCAAGCCTCTGGCCTGTGGGAGGCCAGCAATGAGTTCCACCCCTAGGAAACAAATGTGGGTGACTGTGGGGGATTCCCCAGGAAACAGCCACTCTAACCCTGTCTAGCCATGGCCGGTGAGTCTCAGGCACAAAGCCTCTTACCATGGGAGATCCCCTTTGATGGTCATGGTTCTGTGCAAAGCCCAGAGGGGTGGAGGGATGAAGGTGACACAGGAATCCAGATTCAGGGTTCAGTTATCTTCTATAACCCAAGCTGTGGTCAAGCTGTGGTCAAACTCGGAACCTAAAAGAAGGACACATTCAGGCCAGAAGAGAAGGCCTATATCTCAGCAGGACACCAGGCCCGGGATGCTAGTGTTGTGGTGGAGAGATGAAGTATCAGATATGTGCCATCCTGAGGTCTGTGGGTTCAGGGCCACCCGACCATGGAGTGGAGGTCAGCCTGCCTCCTGTGTTCATTCCTTCAGCCAAGAGAGCTTTATAGACCTGCATTACTTCATATGTGTCACATCCATGACTTCACAGACTTGGAAGCCAGCCCTGACCATGCGAGACCTTCATCAAAGAAATAAAATAATGCCAGGTGCAGTGGCACATGCCTTTAATCCCAGCACGCAGGAAGCCGAGGCAAGTGAGCTCCATGAGTTTTAAACCCAGTTGGATTGCATAGTGAAACCCTGTCTCAAAGACAAAATGACATAGAATAAATAACTTGTCTATCATTTTTGTACTGGTAACATTTTGGAGCAAATATATATATTACTGGATTAAAATATATTGCCATAATTTATTTATCTTTTTATTTAATTTTTTTTTCTGTGTAGGATCTGTCACTCTGTAATCAGTACCAGCCTTCTGGAACTCTATACAGCTCAGGCTGGCTTCGAACTCTGTACTTCCTGCTTCAGCTTCCAGAGAGTCGTCACCACAGGTGTACTGCTCATCTGACTCTCCCTTCCTTAACTAACGTCACCTGGGGGGAGCGGTTCTGACTGTGTGGGTGGCCCCGCAGAATCACCTTACACTGCTTGGGGCTCAGATTAGAAGCAACAAAGCAACAGGTGAGCTGTCAGGCAGGCAACACACTAGCCCCAGCTCCTGTCCCTACAACTAGCCTTCAAGTGGAGTGTCGGGTTCCGCCTGCCCAGCACACCAAGAGGATGGGAACCTGGACTTGAAGAAAAGAGTTTCTCTTCTCAGATTCTTCCTCCCGATATGCAAATGATTGGTAAGTGTCCGATCCTCTGTGGATGTGGGGCCAAGGCTGAACCATGACTATCATTAACATCAGTGCTGATCGCCTAGTCAAAAGCACAGCCGGGAAGCGGCTCTGGTGACAGACACCTGTAATCCCAGCACTCAGGAGGTGGAGCAGACATTCAAGGCCATTCTTGATTAGCCCTAAGGGAAATCTGAGGACATCCTGGGCTACATAAGACCTTGTCTCAGAAGCAAACCAACAAAACAAAATAACCATCCTGGGGCTGGAGAGATAGAACACTTGCTGCTTAGCCAGAGGATCTGAGTTCAGTTCCCAGCAGCTATGTTAGGCAATTCACAGCAGCCTGTAGCTTTAGACACAGAGAGAGGGAGGGAGAGGGGGAGGGGAAGGGGACCTGGAGTCCTGAAGCCCTGGAGGAACCTCTCAGGATTAAACCCCAGTGCCCAATTCTGTCGAGCTGAGACTCGTGAATGACCGAAATTCTGCACACCAATGTCACACTTGCACCAAGCTAGGAGGAACATCGGAAGCAAAGGTTTCAGGCAGTCTGTTTTTAATAGGCCATGTTTGCTGAACACCTACTATGTGCCAAGGCCTAGTGTGCTGTGCAGAAGTAAAAACAAAATCCATGGCTCTGGCTTAGGGCTGGACTGAGAGGGAAGAGCGGGGTAGGGGTGGGATGCACTTGCCCAATGTGGACAAGGACTCTGAGATGTCAGGTGACAGCGTTTAAGATCAGCCCTGGAGGAAGGCAGAGGATAACTTTTTTTTTTTTTTAATCTCTCCCAATTTCTGGAATCCAGTGGATGGGGAGCTCCATTCCCTTACAAGGCAGCCCCTCTCATGACTCTTACTGGAATATTCTAGTGAGTTTGTAAGTGACCCCCCCCCATCAGCTATCTGAGCTCAGAGCTTTGTCATCTTGAGATCTCGGCCTGAACCCCATCACCTGCCTCGGGACCTGGCTCAGGAGGCCTGATGGCCGACAGCCCAGCCAGCTGCCTTCTCCCTTCTTGTCTCCAGCTGACCAGTCAGGCTGTCTGACTCACGGCTCATCTTCCCCAGCCCCACGTGGAGGCTGGGTCTGCGCCAGGGGTGCAAGCTACCAGCCAGAGTGCCCGCCAATCAGACCAAAATGAGCCCGTAGGCCGCCCTGAGGATTAGACCTAAGAACATTCTAGAATCCCGCACTCCACTTTGGAGCTCCCGAGGGGGCAGACCACAGCAGACGGGTGTGTTACTCAACCACGTGTGGGGAAACCTGTCTTGCCTGAGGATAATGATACAGTAATTATTTAATCATCCGAAGTGACATGGGCCTGTCAGCTGCTGTAGCTCCAGCACCTGGAATAACGCCTAACACACAGTAGACACTCAGTAGGTTCTTTTATTAAATAAGGACACAGTAATAGCTGCCTCAATTAATCAAGTGTGTAGCACAAATAACTACACCTGGTACCGTTATTACACACTAAAAATAATTTTAAAAGGGGATGCATCTTATTAATTTCTGTCTGCACAAGGTAGGTGTCACTATGAGACCAGCCCTTAAATCCCTGCACACAATAGGTGTTCAACAAGTACCATTACCCAGAGACAGGTGCTGGGGCATGAGTTTGTTTGTTCTCTCAGGGCTTGGGCAGGGGGAGGGGGTCGGTGTATTTGCAAAGCCAGGCACTCCTGTGAGTTGGGTCCGACACCCCAGCAATGAAGAGAAAGAGCAGCCCCAGGGCCACCAGAAAGGGAACCTGGGGAGAGTGGGGACCGATTTTCCATTCTCCAAACCCTTCCTCTATCTTAAAGTGCTCGTCTGTCGTACACTGTAGCTGCAGCTAAGCCCAGAGAGGTAGAGGAACCTGCTTGAGGTCACACAGCGAGCCCAGCACATGTCTCCTGACTCCGTGTCCAGGACTCCTTTTTTCTCTCAGATCCCCAGCTGGGGCTCCACGCTGGAACCCTTAGATCAGCCGGGACACAGGTGGGTCAGGAGAGAAAACATCAGAAACCTGGCCCAGAATATCTAGCGGCAGGTCGTAATTTCTTACTTGGCTGTGTGTCTTTTAGAACTGGCTTCCTGTCCCTGCGCCTCAGTTTTCCTAATCCAAACAAGGGGCTCATGCTCTCTCTTTTGCAGGCTGCACTGTGAGAAGCCATAACTGGGTGTCAGGCTATGGGTGGGGGTTTGGCTCCCCTGCTGTGTGACTTTAAAGAAGAAACTTAGTTTCTCTGAGCCTCAGGTGCTTTGTGTACAAATAGTTACTAAATAGCCACTTTGTGGAGCTTGTGAGCTTTGTTTGGGGGCTGCACGGGTACCTATCCTAGCCGTAGTAAATGCTCAGTTAAAGCTCCCAGGATTCCTGGGTGCCACTGTGAAAGGCTGGATTCGGGTCCAGCAGCCACGGCCTAGACACAGAAGACTCATGGCTGCAATCCTGACTCCAGGCCATCCCAGCCAGCTGGGGGAAACCTGAGCCACCTCCGTCCCTGGCAGAAGCTACCACAACCACCACAGCCTCTGGAATGAAAGAAAGGTCAGAGTCTAGGGAAACAGGGCTGGCGAGATGGAGGGAGGGCTGCCTGGGGGCTGGCTAGCCACCCTCACCTCTCTCCTCTCTGCTCTCCAGGGGAAGTCTGAGTGCGCTGAGCCTGGGTGTGCCCCCCCCCTGCCCAGGGCTTGGCCTCTGGGCCCCCGTGCTGAGCCGCCTCCCAGCCTGCCCCTGGGGAGGGGCCACCTGGTGTCAATTAAGGCCCTGAGTCGCTCGGCCGCACCACGCAGGGCTGCTGATTAGAGCTGCAGTCTCTCCAGATGGGGAGCACGGACTGAGGGGCGACACCACCATGCCAGGGGGAGGCTTCGCAGGAGCCCGTGAGTAGCGGATGGGGGGCTCTGTCCCCTGGGTGGGAGGGAAGCAGGGTGCGTGCGGGCACTTAGGCATCAGAGGAGGGGGCTCCTCCAGCAGAGTTCGCTCCTTAGAGGCTTTGCCAGGCCTCCCAGCATCCTGGACCCTCTTCTCCTCAGCCTCACCTCAAGGAGACCCCAGGGGACCGTATGCCATCCAGTGTCCTTCCTTGAGTCACACAGTCGCAGAGGGCACCCCCACGCTGCGTCTGAAGGAGGCATGAAGGGTGGCTGAGGGACCAGCTCGGTCGGAGGCTATTTGGAGGAGTCCCTGACTCTCTCCTGGACACTCCACAGGGAAGGCGGCCTCCGTGGCCCCCTTGGGTGGGCATCTAAAGCTGAGTTCCTACAACCTACTGGCCCTGGAGCCCATGCTGTGAGTGGCCCCACAGGGGAGCTGGAGAGGTCCCTGCTCCAAAGCAGCAGCTTCGAGGGGGAGAGGCTCCAGATGCCATGTGTCCTGGGGCACAGAAGGCCAAGCCAGGTCCTGGTCCTGCACCTGCTACCAGGGCCACTGGTTCAGTTTGGTGGGGTTTGTATCGTGGAGGAAGTTCATCCCCAAGAGGAACAATGTAAGGGGTAGCTGCGTGTTTGTGGGACGGACTCTGGATAGAGGGAGGGGGGAGGCTTATGGAGGTTTGTGGGATGTGACGTGTGACTCATGTTGGGCCCCTGGGCTTTGTGGAGCCTGGCTGGGAGAGGTTTCTGTAGCCATGGAAGGGTTTGTATGGTGGCACCACCTGGCGCTAGTGACCACGGAAGGTCTAAAGTTGGAGGACATTTGGGTAAGACCCAGGAAAGTGAAGGTAGCTGTCAACACATTAGAGCAATGGGCACGTCCTTGGCTATCCGTTTCTGTATTCGTGCAACAAACTTCTAGTCAAACTCCACCATCCTCGGGGTACGAGCCCCTTAGTGTGTGTTTCCTGTATGGTATCTGTCACGTGCATTTTGGCATATGGACTAGGAAGGATGAATGGGTCACCCCGGTGACCAGCAGGCCATTGCAAAGTCTTCTGTGACTGTGTCTCTTGTGTTGCTCGTGGTGACTGTGCCATGTGGACCTGGGCCTCTTGGCTCTGGGGCCATGTTGCTGCAGGCTGCTCTGTCCTTATGGGGGGTAATGAGTTCTGGGGGTGCCACACCCTATGAGTTTTGCTGGGCAGTCTCTGTGTCCCCCCCTTTGGTGCTCATTTTAGGGACTTAGCTGGCTTTGTCTCCAGAGCTCCTACCTCCCTGGTGGCTGGACTTGAGGACTGAGCCCCTGGAACCTTGTCTGTGAGTCTGAGGCAAGGGGAAATGGAGGATTAGCCATAGGAAAGCCCCATTGATTTCTGGGAAATACTGACCCTAGTTCATTTACCTCCATAAAAATCTTCCCCAGCCTCTTCCCAACTAGGACTTGGGCCTGACACAGGTACAATAATGAATGAAGAATTTAGTCAGGTCACAAAAGCTGTAGCAAGAAACACTTGCTCTCGGGACCAAGTTACAAAGCAGCTACCCTGCAATGGAGGCCTTCATTCCCACAGCCCACCACGCACTGTGCGATGTTCACTGAGCATCGACTAAGAACCAGATTCTGTGCTCACAGGTTCAGACACACGAAGACCTCTGAACTTGAGACTCCATCATCCCTCTTCTTTCCCCGACTGTGTGCAGGAGGACACCCATCTCTGGTCTGGGACATGCCAGGTACTGGAAGTAATAGAGGCAGATTGAAGTCCCTTCTTGGGGGTCCCCTTGAAGCACCAATCGGAATGTTCCCAGGATCCACTGGGAATCAGAAGCTGTAGCTAAAACCCAGAATTCAGTTCGTGATGGACCATAATAGATCCCTTAGCACTTTGAAAATATCTACCCCTAGGCCAGGATGGAGTTCACATGTGCCCGTGGCTTAACTGTGTTTTCCCTAGGGAATGTGCGGTTATTTCTCTGCTTGCTGTCTAAGCCTGCCCAAGGCTCCGGTCACCCATTAAAAAGACGATGCATTTAGTGTTCCCCACAAGCCGGACACCACCTCGTGTTGCACATGAGGTGACTCACTACTCAGGTCCCTTCACCCACCAAAGCTCCCCCAGTCCTTCCCCACCTGGGGAAGGGGGCCACACCTGGAACCCCCAGAACTAGCCTCTTACTGAGTTCCAGTCTTTGATGGGACACGAGTGATTTTGTTTCCTGGTTTTATTGGGTTAGCCGTGCTAGGAATGGGTCTTCTGCATGCTGGGCAAATGCTCTACCACAGAGATATAGCCTCTGCTTCTCTTTGTTTTTTTTTGATATGACATTTTTATTAACTTTTAAAATTTCACACATGCATACAATGGATTTAGATCATATTTACGCCCCCCCCACTCCCTCCAGAGCCGCCCCTCAGTCCCCATTCCCTCCAGATCTGTCCCCTTCACCCCCAACTCCTTCCCAACTTCATGTCTTTCCCCCTTTTTAATAACCCCACCAAATCTAATCTGTGCTGCCTGTGTACTCATGGGTGTTGGAACATCCACTGGAGCGTCGTCAAGCTAAGCCCCTGGTTTTCTGAGACACAGCCTGCTTCCTTCCCTCTCCCCCAGGCCAGGATTACAGGCGGGCTGACACACCTGGTACATAACACTTGTGTGGAGCTGATGCCGGAGGATGTGGGAAGTGGGAGAGTGGGCGGGGCCTTCAGAAAACAACAAAGCTTTGCATACATGACAGGCAGACATGGAAAACTTTTGCCCAAACAAAATTCTAGAGAAATGGATTAGTGTCGAATGTTCCAGATGAAGTCCGAGAGGTGGAGGGAGATCTTGTTGCCTCAGTCCCTTGCCTTCAAAAGGTCTTGAGGTCCCCTGGTAAAACCCCTGTGGTAGCCAGACAGCTGACAAGTCCCAGTGCAGCCAGGAGGACGGATGTGGCAGGTGATGAAGCAATGGCCTTGAGGTTGGAGGAGACCCTGATAGTACCTGAGAAAGGCAAGCTCTTGGTAAGACAGGCATTCCCTCAGATGTCTGTTCCTATAGTCATTCAACAAACCGCTGTTATGTTCTGTGATTGTTCTGCCTGCCAGATAGGAGACAGAATACAACCTGGCTGCTCTCCTTGGTACAGAAAGGGTACTGTGTGTATGTCACATGAATTGAGTGGGTAGGATCTGATCAGAGCTTCTCCAGAGGTCATGATGATAGGCAGGTGAGGTCCAACCTGTCTCAGCCAGCACCCCAGCAGAAAAGGGATTATCTGGGGTCTGAACGATGGAAGGAAGGCTGCCAGGACAGGGGGTACAGCTTACACAGGGCACAAAACAAAGCTGGAACAAGCCTCAACCCAGCCCATGGGGCTCTGGGAAATGGGCTACCTTTCTGAGTCATGTCACCCAGCGACTCAGGCAAGTGGGCTCAGTCAGTCTTTGGCTCAAGCCATCCCCAGGACACGGGAGGGAGACATGGGCAGAGGAGAATGTCCATTTTATAGAGTCAGCCACAGGCAGCCCCCTTACTGTGGGATAACTGGGGCCTTCCCTGACCTGAACTCAGAGTGCATGCGTAGGGCATGGTGTCTTGAGAGGTGAGGAGGGAGCATGGCTTAGTTCACGTTCTGTTGCTATGATAAACACGACGATGAAAAGCAGCTTGGTTAACTTAGATTTGGCGGAAGGCTTACAGTCGTAAGGCTTACAGTCTATCATCAAGCAGAGCAGAGACAGGAACCTGGGGGCAGGACCCTGGGGGCAGGACCCTGGGGGCAGGAACCGAAACAGAGGCCACAGAGGGGTGCTGCTCACTGGCTTGTTCCCCATAGCTTGCTCAGCCTGTTTTCTTTACAACCGAGGACCCTGGGATGGCACCCTTCACAGTGAGCTGTGCTAACCAATCATTAATCAAGAAACTATAGACCAGGTATATGGTTCATGTCTTTCCTTCTGGCACTTGGAAAAAGAGACAGGTGGATCTCTACACCCTCAGAGCTGGCCTGTCCTAGGAAAGAGATTTCCAGGCCAGTCAAGGCTAAATAATAACAATAACAATAACAATAACAATGGGGTCTAGAAAGATGCTTCGGTGGTTAAGAGCACTTGCTCCTCATGTAGAGGACCTGAGTTCAGCTCCCAGCACCCACACAGTAGCTCACAGCCATCTGTCACTCCAGTTCAAGGGATTCTATGCAGGCTCCATGGATGCACACGGTGTACACACATGTAACAGACTAAACACTCATAAGAATAAATGACTAAGGAAAAATAAGATACCCCACAGTCTTGCCCTATAATCCAGTCTGACAGAGACATTTTATTACTCAGGGTTCCGTCTTCACAGGTGACTCTGACTTGTAACAGCTGGCCCCCAAATAAGCAACACAGCATGTGTGTGTGTGTGTGTGGGGGGGTGGAGCTGGCTCAGGAGGGGCTCGTGTTCAGCCGAGAGCTGGGGGAGACAAAACCCTGGAACTGCTCCAGTCCTGTCCGCTCATCACACTTCATGCTCTGGCTAGAAGCCTCCCTTGCCCAACTCTCACCCCGTCAGTCATCCGTCCCTTCTGTACATGGTCCCTCAGTGTCTGTCATGCACTGAACCCCGAGATTATACATGAGTAATGAACAAGAATCCTCCCATGCACCAGGTTTCAAGTTCATGAGGGGTTGCGGGGCACCAAGGATGTGGTCAAGGTTAGAGAGCAGAGAGCCAGGAGGTCACTGCAGACAAAGGAACGGGGTCTGGAGATTTGTTGGGGAAGGGTGGTGGGGACAGAGGTGCAGCGGGGATATGAGCAGAGCCATGACCTTCTGTCAGAGTCAACCAGAAAAGTGCAGAACCCCAAGAATGGCATGTGCTTAATGGCAAGGGCACAGAGTGTGCAAGACCGTGGTGGGGGCAGGGCATATCAGGTGTGAGGTTGTATGGGGGGGAGGCGTCTGTCAAGGAGAGGTGTGTGTGCATGAGAGAGGTGTGTAGAGGCATGTGCGTGAGAGAGAGACATGTGAAAGTGTGTGAGATGTGTTAGTGTGTAAGAGGTGTGTGTATGTAACAGAGGGTGTGTGTGTGTAAGAGAGGGAGGAGAGAGAGGTTTGTGAGGGAATGTGTGTGAATGTATGCATCAGAAGTGTATGAAGACATGTGTGTGACAATGGGCATGAGAGTGTGTGTACATGTCCATATGTGTGTGTTTGTGTGGTGTGAAGATATACATATAGTTGTATAAGGCAAGTGTGAAGATATGTGAGAGGGGTTATAAAGGTGCCTGTGTGCGGACATGAGGACTTGAGATTATGAGGGTGTGGGGAGCATGAACACACATGTGAACACGTGTGTGAGCATGACAGGATGCTGTAAGGTGCTTGGGAGGTATGTGTGAGAGAGTGCTGTGTGGGGGAGGGTTTGTTTGTAAGCACGGAGGAGTGTGTATGAGATGTGTGTGACAGCACGGGTGAGTGTGTATGTTGGTGTGCACACGGAAGGTGGTGGTTATCCATCCATTCCTTTAATTTCTCATTCACTCCTTGGTGTGAAGAAAGAGTCTTACTCTGGTAGCCCAGGCTGGCCTCAAACTCACAACTCTTTTGCCCCCCCCCCCAAATGCAGAGGCGTGTCCTACCACACCAGAGCCAGGGTTTGTGTGTTTAATGGAACATTTACAGAACTGGGAGTGTGTGCATGTGAGGTCATGGGTGGGACCTGTGTCAAGTGCCGTGGGAGGCATGTACTGGCGCCCATAACCTGTGTGGCGGCCATCTTTGTGCGTCAATGTATTTTCACCCAACTTTGGAGTTTTGGACTCCCGAGAAATTCAAGTCCATTCTACCCAAGCCTACCCAGCAATTCAGACAGTATATAAAAGATGCCCCACCTCTCATGGGCACTGCACCCCCAGTTTGTAGTCCCCCCCTTGTTATTCTGAGGACCCTCTCAGAAGCCATATGAAGATGGTTTCCTCTCATTGCTAAGCATGGAAACAGAGGCCCACGGGCTCAGAACCAGGCTTGGACAGGGCTTCTGGGTCATGATGTCCCTGTGGTGAGACTGTGCTCTGACTGCTGGCTCTACCCTCCTAACATGCATGCTCACGTGTGCAGTGACATGTGTACTGAGAGAACACGTGTTTCTGGAATGTCTCTTTCTCCTCTGGATTGTGGAAGTTTTACTGTCAGATTTTTTTGACCCCCTTCATCTGGGTTTTCCCTTCCTCCCACTGGGAATAGATGACGCTAGAACAACTATTCAACAACTCTCCCTCCTCCTCTCCCTCCTCCTCCCCCTTTTCATCCTCCTCTTCCTCCCCCTCTTCCCCCTTTTCATCCTCCTCCTCTCCCTTCTCCTCCTCATCCTCCTCCATTCTCCTCCATCTCCTCCTCCCCTTCGTCTTCCTCTTCCACCTCTTCCCCATCCCCTCCTTCTCCACCTCCTCCCTCTTATCCTCCTCCTCTTCCTCCTCCTTCTCCTCTTTCTCTTCCTTCTCCTTTTGTGACTCAGTTTAATTACAGAACACAGGATGAAAAAAGAAACAGCTTTTTTTTTGTTTTTGCAAAGAGATATTTGATGTCCCCTGAGAAAAACACGATCTAAACACCACCACAACAACCAAAAGCTCGTGTCTTGAATAGGTCAAACCTGTGAGCAGAGGAAAAGCAGCTCAGTTTGGAAGTTGGTGGTGTTTCTGGCCAGAGAGTCTGCTCCGCACTGGACTCCTGCCCCTATGGACCTTTCCCTGTTCCGTGGGGTGCCCAGTGCATAGCCATGGTCTTCTGCATGGCCCAGGGAATGGGTGGTACTGAGAAGCAAGTCCCCAGCCTTGACTCACTGACAGGGAAACTGCTGTCAAAAGTCTGAGCCTCACAGGACTCCGGGTGCCATTAATATTAGTTGCTGAGAGAACATGAAAGCCTTTGACCATGCTCTCCCATACCGCCTGTCCTCTCCAGGACACACACTCGCACACACACAAGCACACAAACACATATGCACATATACATACACACACATATACAAACACACATATACACACATGCACACACACACATACATTCATGCACAGATACACAAACATACTCACACACACATACACACACAAACACATATGCACACATACAAACATACACAGACACACTCACACAGACAAACACACACACATTCACACACAAACACATATGCACACATACAAACATACATAGACACACACTCACACAGACATACACACACACACATACACACACACAAACACATATGCACACAGACACACACACAGACATGCACACACACACACACACTCATGATCAGTCAGCCCTTCCACTCACCCACCTAACCATTCGTCCATCCACCCTTTTATTCCTGCATCCATCCTCCCTTCCCCCCTGTTAGTAATCTCCTCAGCCCTCCCCCTAGCCATCCTGTATCAATTATTCACTCCCCACTGACCAGCTCACGCATCCATTTCTGCTTCCCGATCGCTCGCCCATCTTCCTGTGGTCACCTGATCCATTTGTGAATCTGCGTGTTTATTCATCTACCTCTCTGTGACTGGGGTCTCCAAAAATAGCCCGGGTCTGGTGACTTTCTAGGACTCTCACGTATATAATATAGTAAAAGAAGGCTAAATAAAAACATGTGGGTGTAGTCCAAGGCTGACCATCAAGATGGCCCCTAGAGCCGATGAAGGTGAAGGTGGGCCTGCAATGGCTCTGCCGAGGGGATAGGGACTGGGGTGGCACTGCAGAGGGTGTAGGGACTGGGGTGGCTCTACAGAGGGCATAGGGACTGGGGTGGCTCTGCAGAGGGGGTAGGGACTGGGATGGCTCTGCAGAGGGTTTAGGGACTGGGGTGCCTCTACAGAGGGCGTAGGGACTGGGATGGTTCTGCAGAGGGGGTAGGGACTGGGGTGGCTCTACAGAGGGCATAGGGACTGGGGTGGCTCTGCAGAGGGGGTAGGGACTGGGGTGGCTCTGCAGAGGGGGTAGGGACTGGGGTGGCTCTGCAGAGGGCATAGGGACTGGCCCTCCTCTCAGTTTCTCCTTCAGCGTCACCATCAGACTGTGCCCCTCCCAATTTGCACACCTATCACCAAGCCTCTCAGTTGCTCCATGAAATAGGTAGGGACCAGAATTGCCCTTCAGTTGATTAACACATCGTGGCCAAAGGCTCAGAGAGGTGGGGTCACTGTCTACAAGGCTTTGAGCCTTTATGGCGATGCCTGCCGCAGAGTCTTTGGAGACGGCGTGCCTTTAAAGGGCTCAGATCCTCACAGGCACGTCCCCTTCAGTGTCACCGTGAAATGTCCTCATTAGGATGTTTAAATGGGTGCCAGCAGACACGCTCCGTGAGTTCCCGGCCCTTCCCATCTCCCACACTGTTCTACAGCAGAAGCGGACAGACACGGTCAACATGATTGCAATTACGCAGCCAGTAAAACTCGCCCTGGAAACACATGTGTGAGGGTGGTGTGTTGCTCTGAGGAAACAAAACCACTGCACATCCTGAAAGTGTGTGGGACATGCTGCCTAGAGGGATTTTTTTTTAACTTTTGAAGAGTTTAGTTCACAGTTGTTGGAGGTTTTAGAGTTTGGGTTGCATGCTTTTTTTTTTTCCTTCCAGAGGGTTCTTTTAATCACCTTTACACCGCCTCTGCTTGGTGACTTGATTTTCTGCTTCATTTTCCTCAGTAGGGATGTGAGTCCCTCTCTTCCTTGAGGTATATCTGATGTCCCCTCCTCGGGCTTCACTGGGCACAGGCAGGAATATTTCCATACAGCATCCACGTTGTCCCCGTGTCCTTGTATGACAATTACAGTGGGGTGGCTCAGTATGGCGGGGTGGCTATCACAGGCGTGATGCAGAATTGACTTCAGAAGGCACGGAACTCAGCAACAAGATGCTCATCTGTCAGTTCAAGAATGCTGGCTGCCTCCACCTGCGGACTTAAACACCAAGTGCACCAAGTTTATGGCCTGGGGCAGGGGGACCCCAAGAAATCAAGTGCACCTTGCAGAAAATAGGAATCATGAAAGGTTATATAGGATACAAGAGGTTTAGGGGCATTTAAGTTTGACGTCAGGAGGGAAAGAGAAGAGCAAAGGATGTAGAAATAAATAGAATGGGTGCATATTAGTCATCTCAGCATTGAGGGGGCAGAGTCAAGAGGGTCATGAGTTCAAGACCAGCCTGAGCTATAGAATGAGATCTATGAGGAAATTGTGGAGAAGGATAGAGAAAAAGGGAAGGAGGGAGGGAAGGAGGGAGGGAGGGAAGGACAGACGGACAGTTGAATAGACTTAGTAGGCATTGAGTTTTGATGGCGATACCCAAAGAACAGTATTGAGTGTGGTCTTCCCAGGGCCACCACCTGGGAATTTGGAAGAACCAACATGCAGCTAAGCTAAGGGAAACCCCCCACATCTTTCCTAGGCCTGCAGGGATCTGGTCTTGCCTCCACCCCACGTTTTTGGGTCCATGATTGCTTCATGGGCAACTTGAGCAGGCTTGGCAGGAGGGACCAGTGAGTCAGGCAGACACGTGCTGAGGAACCAGGAGGCCGACAGTATCAACTCTAGCCATCCGCCTCACCGGCTGTGTGGTCTGGGACTCATCCCTAAACACAACGGGGAGTGTGTTTCCTAGGTGGTAAACAGGAGCCCACAGTCAAATCCCTCCCCGTGCTGCTTGCCAGTGTTTTATGTGTGATATTTGCAGGGTCGTTGTTTAGGCAGTGCCTGGAAGCTGTGGGCTTGCAGGAAAAACTGTCAGCACGACTCTGCCTACACTGAGGAGTCACTGTAATTCCCTCCTCTGTTTGCATGTCCTTTCTACCACACATCGGGTCCCGGCTTCTTCCTGCAGGTGGTGGGTCCAGGAAGGATGCTACGACCTCATGACTCTCCTCTATCCTGCTTTCTCCTCATGCTCAAGGGCACAGAGCCTTTCTCAGAGCAACAGAGTGTGTGTGTGTGTGTGTGTGTGTGTGTGTGTGTGTGTGTGTGTGTGAGAGAGAGAGAGAGAGAGAGAGAGAGAGAGAGAGAGAGCTCACATGCATGCAGAGGGTAGAGGTCAAGGTCCCATCTTCCTCAATGGCTTTCTACTTTATCTATTGAGACAGGATCTCTCCCTAAGCCTAGAGTTTGGTGGTCAGCTAGCATGCTGGCCCAGTGAGCTCCAGGAATCCACCTGTCTCTGCCCAGCCCCTAACCCTGGGATTGCAGAGGTCACTACCACGTCCAGCTTTTCCACAGGTGCTGAGGACCCAAGGCCAGGTTCTCAGAGCCTTGTTCTCAGCACACCAGAATGCAATGCTCGGGGTTGTACATAAACTGTTTGAAACCCTGTGATCCACACCTTGCCACTTCCCTTAAAGAAACAAACACAGGGAGCCGTTGTGTGTTTGCATTGGCACATCAGATTAACAGAGCTAGCTGTGAGTTTAACAAACATTGTCGTTTTATGTCACTGCTGGGAGGTGTATGCTTATAATCTCAGTACTCGGGAGGCTGAGGTGGGTTATGAATTTGAGGCCAGCTTGGGCTACATTAATGAGACACCCCTCCCCATCTCAAGATAGACAATAACAATAGCAAGCTGTGGAATCTTGAAGTACAGAAGAATATAAATATTTCGGTATTTACGGTAACTGGTATTTACGGTAAGTGTAAAAGGACAGGAAAATGCCTCCAAAGTCTTAGTCCTTTGGGAGACAAAAATACAGGTTTCGAAAATAGTCCTGGTATTGAAATTGTCCTTTTAAGTTCTGCAAGGGTTAAGTTTTAGAGAGAGGTTAACATGAAATAAAGATACTGGTTTTCCTGTCTACATTCATAGTCCCTCTGAGTTGTGTCCCAAGAGCCTGTTCCATGTCAAATGGCGGGAGCAGCCTGTCTGATGAGTTACCACCATCAGACTGGATTTTTCTCTACTTGAGTCCTCTGAGGTTTTCCTCTGGAAACAGGCACATCTCGGCACTGAACCACTAAGACAGAAATCTTAAGAGAGGGAGGATGGCTCAGTGGTTCCAGTGTTTGCCGTGCAAGTGTGCAGTCCGGAGTTGAAATCTCCAGAATACACTGTAAATATTGAGCGGGCTTGGTGGCTTGGGTGTAATTCGGGAGGCAGAGACAGGCGACCCCACCCCCAGGGTTGATTAGGAGACCCTGCCTCAAAGAATAAAGAACAATCAAGGATGTTTCAATACATCTTCTGTCTTCTACGCACATGTGCACCCGCACACACATGTCCTACACACGTACCCACACACAACACGTGAAAACGGAAGATTTTCATCCTGTCCCCCAGATCGAGTTCAACAGTTTCTGGCTGCACCTCACACAACGCTGACACTCGATGTCTATCAACTCCACGACCCACGACCGCCTCTCTTGACATTTCTTGCTCCATCCACCCAATCTAGGTCTGTCACTATTTTTAGGGCCGCATTGGTTACCATGGCAACTTTGAGACATGCTTTGACACTCTCATTCCTCACTCTCTCCACAACCGGAGGTGTATTTTAGATCCTCACCTTTGCGGGTGATGCCGGGGGCTCCATTTCTTTCCTCATCTCTTCCCCCTGCACTCCCGATACCCGTATCTAGAACTTTTTGTCTTTTATTGTATTTGTTTATTATGTATTTGTCTGCCTCTCTCCCTCCATCTCTCTGTGTGTATGTGTGCACACATACATGTGTGTGTTTGTGTGTGTCTACTCAAAACCACACAAGTACCACAGCACACATACAGAGATCACAGGATCTCTCCTTTGATCTCCATGAGGATCCTGAAGATCAAACTCAAATCATCAGACCCGGTGGCGAGCACCTTTATACAAAGTAGTCCCAGGAGCCTGGCTCTTTTGATTTCTAGATCCTACCTTAGGGTTACTTTTGCTTCCGTGAAACACCATGACCAAAGCGACCTGGGGAAGAGAGGGCTTATGTGGCTTATACTTCTAAATCATAATTCGTCATCAAAGGAAGTCAAGACAGGAACTCAAGCAGGACAGGAACCTAGAGGCAGGAGCTGATGCAGAGGCCATGGAAGGATGCTTCTTACTGGCTTGCTCCCCATGGCTTGTTCAGCCTGCTTTCTTATAGAAGCCAGGACCATCAGCCCAGGGATGGCTCCACCCACAATTTCCCAGGATTCCCTAATCAGTTATTATTTAAGAAAATACCTTACAGGCTTACCTATAACCCTCTTTCCTTCCTCTCAGATGACTTTATCTTGCATCAATTTGACATAAACCAATCCAGCATCGGTCCCATGTTCCTGACAGAACTGCATGCTCCTAGAAAGCATGGGCCTGGCTCTGCTTCTTTTACACCACAAAATACAGTGTCTGGCGTGTAGGTTACTGCTACTATGTGCTCTGCTCTGTGGATACAGACCACGGCCTGGAGAACAAACAGGAGGATGCAATACAAGCTTGATCCAGATAGGTGGTGTTTTAGAAGGATGATAGACAAATGGTAGACAGAAAGACAGATTGGTGAGCTGGTGGTTATGTGGATAAATGTGTAGATGGATGATGCATAGATAAGATTGGATGTGTGGGTGGATGGATGGATGAGTGGATGGATGGATGGATGGATGGATGGATGGATGGATGGACAGATGAACAGATGGATAGATGGATGAGTGGATGGATAGGTGAATGGGTGGGTG
>NW_021604612.1:5723987-5806427 GCF_004785775.1 Grammomys surdaster
ACAGATGGATAGATGGATGAGTGGATGGATAGGTGAATGGGTGGGTGGATGGGTGGGTGGATGTGTGGGTGGATGAGTGGATGGGTGGGTGGATGGGTAGATGGCTGGATGGGTTGACGGATGATGTATGGATGGGTAGATGAGTGGGTAGAAGGTGGGTGGGTGGATGGATAGATGTGTGGATGGGTGGATGGATGGATATGTGAATAGATGAATGGATATATAGATAGATATGTCGATGGTTAATTGGGTAGATAAATGAATTGTGGGTGTGTGGATGGATGTGTAGATAGATAGATGATGACTCAGTGCACTGGTCCAGGAACACTGGAGGGGCTACTATCACCCATAATTATGTGCCTCAATGATTGTCTCCTGATCTCGGGGCCTGCGTTTACCATTAAAACTTTATGGAAGCATCTTCAAGGAGAATGTTAATGGCTTCCAGGGTCATTAAGTCACCCCCTGCCATCATTAGTAGCTTTTCAATCAGACATAAAATGGTTCTGGAAAAAGAGGCGGAAGACCAAACAGGCGTGGACCACATGGTGACCACTGCTGCCTGACAATGGTCCAGCGTATCGACATTGTGGATCACAGTTCTCCAGCCTTTTACCTTCATCTTGGATGACTCTCTCTGTGTGTTATGGGAGTTTCCTTACGCTTTCCCTTCTGAGAATTTTTCCGTGGGCTTTGGTAGAGGGTATGAATGTGTACAACGACAGTCTTAAGCAAAATAATTTTTTTTTGAAAAATCTCCTCCCACCATGGAACCGTATAGCGTGATAACTCTGCCTACTCCTACACAAGAATCCCCTTTGTGCCCCCCTGTTGATACCAAGAAGAGAGAAGATGAAGATTTATTAACTGAAAAGAGAGTTCCGGGAAGTCTTTGAGTCCACCTGGTCCCAAGGATGAACGCACTCAGTCAAGAGAAACAATGGATCCAGACCCAGAGTCTGAAGTCTTGTATGTGAGGGCAAGTGGTCAGTTAATAAGTATAGAGTAGCCATGATTCATGCCCTGGGTGATGTATGTGACTTCCAGGATACATAGCAAGATCTGGTATGTTCTGCAAGAAGCAAATTCTGTTAGAAAGTTAGACTGGCCTGATCCCCCTCTGCCGTATAAAGAGCAAACAGTGAAGGAATTAGGATTGTACATCATATTGGAAAAATAGTAAGGTACCGGGACCTTCCCTTTGGGCAGCGTATGAGGAGAAGAGGCTTGTATTGTAAGACCAAGACACATAGGGACACAATTAGTAAACAGCTCAATGCTTATTATGCTACGCGGTACAAACACTGCACCACACCCCTTGAGGAATGAAAATTACTTACAGGTTTGTTTCTCAGGACCTAATGTCTGGCACCTCCTGACCACAAACGCTGACCACAAAGGCAGAGCATGCGCATGAGGAAGTGTCCAGGCCTGCTTGTAGGGCTGCTGAACCTTAGAGAACAAGAAGGAGGTAGACGCTTGCTGAATTTATCACTTTGCTTCAAAGAAAATACCGTAACAAAGTTGATTTACCTCTCTCCCTCTTGATGTCGAAAACTAGGGCTAACATGGGTTAAAAGCAACCTGAGAAGATCATGCATCTTTTGGAATTATCGAGACTGCTTTCAGTGTTACCTGTGGCTAAGCTATCGTGCAAATACAGAATATAAAAGGTATAGCCTTTTCCCAATAAGTGCCAGCCATCCTGATTCACCCTTGGAATCTCCATCCCCTTCCCTCAATGACTCCACGCCTCCTCTTTGGGACCTGAATCCTGTTAGAACTGGACTCTGGCACCAGACTCCAGGTGGCAGGAAGCTGTTTGGAACAATTCTCGAGTATGGAAAGTTTCTTCCAGCTACTGTCCCTAATTCAAAAGGAGAAAGCACTCCCTCAGACTTCCTGCCTTTCCAGTCTCCGAGGCAGAGGGTAATACACATGGACACAGCCCAGATATGGACGTCAGAGGACAGCTTTTAGAAGTCAGATCTCCCCTTCTAGTGGATGGATTCCAGGGATTGCATGCAGGTCATCGTCAGCCTTGGTGACGAAAGTTTTTACCCACTGATTCAACTCAGCAATTCCCAGGACTCCGTTTTTCACTGGGCCCCTTTAATATCAACTAAAGTCTCACATTCCTGGTGGCAAAGTTAGATGCAACTTCAGCCCAAAGTCCTTCGTGAGCACACCCTAAAGACAGGCTCATGCTCTCTGGTCAGCTTTAATGACACAGCAGGACAGACCATTAGCATCCCCCTGCCTCGGCATGTTGTCCTCTGCCCAGTCTGCTCATCCTGGGGAAGCTGTTCTCCCTCCTGCCTTGACGTAGACATCACCTCTTCTGCCAAGCCCTCCCTGGCTCTCCTAGGCTGTAACCCACAGCCTCTTGTACTCATCCCTTTCGAGACCCATATCATCCTGGGTTGGGACCACTTAATGGTCTTGTCTCTCCCTCTACAAGGCAAGTTTAAGGAGGGGATCCAGATATGAGATCCAGATGTTCTCCAGCAATAGGTCTTTCCAGGGCCTCGCAAAGTGCCTGGAGGATAGAAAGTGTTGGACAAAACTGTTCATTGAGAGTGCATGGCGGGTGGGTGGGAGGGTGGATGTTTGGGAGGATTCATATGTAGAATGCTGGTAGATTGGCTGGGTGGATGGATGGGTGGGTGGATGGGGGAGATGGACAGGTAGGTGAAGGGATGGTAGGAAGAAAGAGGGAGGAAGAGAGGGTCAGATGGATGTGAATGGATGGGTGTAAGCGATGGAGAGAAGGATGCATGGGAGGGTGGATGAATGAATGGTGGGATAAATGCATAGGTGAAAAATAGAAAGGTGTTAAACCATATATATGTATATATGTATAATACATATATGTGTATATGTGTATATCTACACATATATACATATATATGCACATATATGTGTATATATGCATAATGCACACATACATATATGTGTGTATATGTGTATATATACATAATGAACAGATACATATATGTGTATACATGCATAATGCACACATATAGGTATGCATGTATATATGTATATATGTATAATGCACATGTATGTGTATATGTACATGTGTATATGTATAATGTACACATGCGTATATGTATGTACATATATGTGTGTATATGTATATGTGTATATATATGTATGAACAGAGATGGTTCCAGAGATAACTAAAAAGAATGGACATGTGCCACCAAAACACGTGTCATGATTGTTCCTGTTGTTTACATCTCTAAAGTTCTTGCTCCAGTCCCAGGTTCTTGATTCTGTCTTGAATGTCCCTGGGGCTGGGCTACCTACAGCTCAATGCTAGCGTATAGTTGCCTAGTGTTTGCAAGGTTCTGAGTTCGAGTGACACCACAAAGCAGGGAAAAGCGGGGAGGGGAGAAAGCAGAAGAGGGAGAAAGGGAGAAAGGAAGGCCACCTTCCTAGAACATCTGTGGGTTTTGCAGTTTGGGGTCTCGGTATTGAAGGTATTTGTGATTGATATTGTACAGTGAGCTTACTTTGAATATCTTATCAAGCAACAAATATTTCCCAGAGATTTTCCTGCTTCATCCTCTACAGTCAGGGGTAAGGACCAGGATAATGGGAACCCACCACCCCTGGGAGCTTCTTGTCTGGGGGAAGTGCTTGGATGTAAGCGTTCACTCATTTGGTGCCACTAACAATGACATCAGTCGGCCGTCGCTGCCATTTACTGGTTAAGGTGGAGAAAGAAAGGTGACCCATTGGGAGAAGGAATAAGAAGAGTGCTGTCTCCTACGATGAGTTTAGTTACAGTGCACTTCCCTTCATGGCAGCAGAAAGGGAATCTGGGAGGGGTTAAGTGGGTAATTCAAGGTTATTCAGATGATGAGCTGGCACAGCCTGATTCCCACCTACCTCAGAGGGCCAGACTGTTAGCCACCCAGGTCAGTGTGAAACTGCTCACACAGACTGTCAGCCACCCGACAGCCTCTTGAGGCTCACACAGACAGTGAGAAGCTGCTCACATAGCCGGACCAAGAGCACCCAAGCAAGGGAAGCAGGCAGGAGTCACTCCTCCTGGAGGAGGCGGGGATGTTTCACTCAGGAGGGGATGCCGGTCCCTGTGGAATTTCTGGACCTGGTGATAAACGTTCACAGATTTAGAGAGGAATCTTCCTATGGCCTCTGATGTCTCCATGCCCAGCTTACTGAAGACTCTGATGAAGGACAGGATGGGCATTCCCTAGCTAGGTCACCTTGGTCCTTCCTCAGCTTTGAAGCCCCCGAGGCTGCAACCCAGCTTGGGAATTAGATCATCTTGAGTGGGATGTGCACAGGACAGGCAAGCTTAGCATCTGTCTTCCAACTGGACCTCTCTGGGCTTCAGTCTCCTCTTTCAGAAACTGGGATATCTACTTTACTGTATCAATGCTAGAACAGCATCAAAACAGTCAGTGTGTGCATGGAAGGGCTCCTTCCATGGCAGATCCTTTCTTCTGGCCCCTGGTCCTGAGCAGACCATATACATCCGTCAGATGATCCCTTAGTGTAGAGGCAAGCCCTCTGAGAACCTAAGAATAACAAGAAAAACATGCATCCATAGTGATCGTGTGTGTCAGATCCATCCTGAACCATATCAGGACGTTTGAAGACCACAGCACTTGTGCCTGGCTCAGACCTCTGTGGTTGAGGGCTAGGGTTCAAGTCGGGCAGTTTCTCATAGCATTTTACTGATTTTGGGAAACAAATTGCCTGGGTGACCATGTTTGAAGCCTATGGCCAGGTGAGAGAACGCTCTCTGTCTTTCTGGGGGATTGATTGAAGCCATGGCTTCCTCCAGTGTCCAGAGGCTCTCATGGTTCCTTACGGCAGGCTTTACCCTCTGGATGTTTTTGAATTGTCTCTTTTCATTTTAAAGGCTGCTCTCTGTCCATTTACAATTATCTCATGGTGTCTTGGAACACATTGTGAACTAGTTAGAACAGTCGAGCAAGTGAGGGTCTCCATTCTCAGCTATCACAACAGTTAGCTTTACACGGGGTGGGTGTCAGGATTTTCTCGAACCTCTTTGAGCAAAAAACGTACAAAGAAGTGCAGCGTGTTAGAAACGCCGCCCCTCGTGACTGCTTCCTCCTGTTTTGCCGCTATAGGGCATCCATGTGCCTGTGTCCCTTCCAGTAACTGGGACCTCTGTATGCCGTGGTCCCACCTTCTCTGGGGGTGTCCACACTAAAGCTGTCATGAATACCAGGAGCTGTGACTAGCACCAGAGCCTGGACATATTCTCTGCTCTGTACCACACACCTAGGATGGCTTCCCCTGTAAATCGTGTGTGCGGTGCTGGATGAACAATCACTAACAGCACAGAAGAACAGTGCTATCAAAGTGGCATAATTGAAAGCCATTTTAAAACCCAGGAACCGTTCCCTTCTGGAATCTTCCATTTAGTATCTTGGGCCACGGTTGATCCATGATCTCTGAACCTTTGAGAGTGCCTGGAGAAAGAAGAACAAACGTTTCCTATTTAAAGGTTTCATATAGCAACAAAATTATGTAATATCTTCTCTGTGTCTGGATTTTCTCACTTTAGACTAAAGCCCTCTGTACTGGTTAGCATTTATTTATTTATTTATTTATTTATTTATTTATTATTTATTTATTTTTAGAAAATAAGGTTGTGTACCTGGACTCTATCTTACCGGATGAAGATAACTGATGTTGGTAGGTGAAGTCATTCACCTAGAATCCTTTAGAAAATGATGCAGGCAGGATTCGAACCTGGATCCACTCAGTCTTCAAAGACACCACTCTTGATGTCAAGTCAATGTAAAGAGAATCTGTTCGGGGCCAGTTGTCACATATAACCCAGGGACAGTGTCATAAAATGTTGTCTTTCTCAGAGCAGAGTTTCTAGGGTTAGACCAGATTTGGAACCGAACAGTGAGACACTTCCCCCTCCCCCCTTAAGAACTAAGAGGTAATGGCTGAGCTAAACCTTTTCACACTAGAGTGCACAGCCCCAAGGTCCTCCAAGGTTTCCTAGGCAGAACCTCTCAGTTGGTAGTTCACAAACAGCTTTATTCATGATGGCAGGGAAGAACAGGGGGGACACTATTAATGACGGTGCATGGGCCATTGGTTGTGTTTAGGATGTCTGAGATTGTCTGCTGGCAGGAGGGATCAGTGGGCTGGGCGTTTGTCTGTAATTTGTCACCTGATGTCTTTGTCCTCTGGAAGGGGTACAAATAGTGGGTTCTCTCTGCCATGCCTTTGATAGCTGGAGATCGATGTACCGAGCTGACAGTCTGAAGGCAATGCTGTCCTCTACACAAAGCTGCCAATGCCACAAAGTGGGAGTGGAGGTCAGCCCTGCACCCTCAGGGTGGTTTTCTGGAACAATCAGCCCTGTCAGTCAGAACCTTTGCTAGGGGAACACTGTCACCACTTTTGTCTCTACGCACAGGGACATAGGGACCCATCAGGCATGAAGAGGGAAAGGAGGCAGACCTCACTGTCATTCAGCTATTCATGCCTGAATTTATTCTTGGCTAACCTCTTCTTAAGTACAAAAGGATCAGGGGTTACCCAGTGCATGACTGGCATCTCTGGACATCTGTCTCCTTCTAAACTGGGGGGATGGGCAGGTGGGATGTGGGGTACCAACCCTCTTAAGTAAGAAGTGTGTTCATTTCCTGGGTCAGCTGTGACAGTCAGCTTCATGTCACTGTGACAAAATACATGAGACAATAAACTTATAAAGAGGAAGGGTTTTTAATTAGACTTGAGGTTTGGAAGCTCCAAGGTCGACTGACCCCACCACTTTGATTCTAAGGTATGATGACACACCAGGGCAGGGATATATGACAGACAAACTGCCATTAGCCAAAGAAAGCAAGGAGGGGCCACAGTCCTTAATCTCCTTTGCTTCCAATGACCCAAAGGTCGTCTCCCAGCCCCAGGCTTCATCTCTGAAAGGCTCCATTCGCAACATAGCAGCCCCAGACACCAGGCCTTGAACACATTGGTTTTGGGGCCGGGGAAACTTTGTTTCCATTAAAAATAGATTGACATATTGTTTCTTTTATTTTATGTATTCGTTTTACATCTCCCTCACTGCCCCCACCCCGCCCCGCCTGGGCATCCCCTCCCACAATCCTTTCCCCACCCCCTCTCCCTTCTCAGTGGGGGTCCGATGGGGGGACATTTTACACCCAAGCAATAACAGCTGCCAAAACAGTCTCCCCTAGGCTCACCCCCGAGCGTCCCCTCACGTCTAGGGACCAGAAGTTCACGTTCAAAGTGTAATAAATTTCAGTTCCTTCTGAAGGCCAAGGAGACGCCTCCTCTCCACTCTCTCATAGACAGGACTGGAGGGAAGGGTGGAGCAGCTCCCCTAAGGCTCATATTTCAGGATGTGTAGTCTGCTGTGGGGGACCTGGATGGGAACAACAGAGCAGCCATGATCAGTCGCAGGCTTCCACTGTCCTCCTGACAGGGATGGTGGTGAGATAAGGTCTTCAAACAGAGCTAAGGAATCAGGGTTAAAAATGTGCCAGTCTCGATTCTGAACTTGGAACTTACCTAGTGTTAGAGCGAGCACAGGGGAGGCTCGACACGGCACATCATGGATCCTGAACACGCAAGGGCTTTTTGGACAAATCCATTTCCCCCTCTTTAAAATAAGCCCTGTTGCCTACGTCACAGCTCCGAGGACTTCTGCTCCTAAGGCCATGATGATTCAATGAGATGCAATTTAAACATGAACCGACCCACGAGAGTGGTGTATCAGATAGTGACTCTCCAGCCCCAGCCAGGGGTGCTGACTTGCAAGGTTCTAGAACTTTAAGGGGAGGAAGAGCTAACAGAAAGAAGTAGATCACTGATGGCAGAGCCTTGGGGATAACAGGCTAGTCTCTCCCCCCCTGCTACCACCCCTGTTTGCTGTCCACCATGTTGTAAAGAAGCTCTCACACCAAAATGACCATCTGCCTGAGGGCCCGGGTCTAACAGCCACAAGCTGAACTTACTGACCTTGAGCTGAAAGGATTCTTCTTCCTTTCAGCTGTTTCTACAAAGTGTCTGGTCACGTGTGATAAAGCAAACACTTTGGGACATGCAGGCAGAAGGATAACACCAAGTCCCTGTCAGTATGAAGGTTTGGTTTCCTGCTTGGTCACACACACACACACACACACACACACACACACACCCACATCTCCTTCATGCCAAGCTTTTGAGACCCAGTAACAAGATGCTGTCTCCTCTCTTGGTAACATCTCAGGCTCCTGGAGGGGGAGAGATTGTGTACAAAGGGGAAAAGAATTGATCAGGCCTTGGGTAAGGGCCTCTGAATGTCCTGGGGAAGAAGAAAATCTGTGGGTAGGGACAGGTGGTAAGAACAGCCCCCACAGGGATCCCCAGCCTCAGCTGCCAGTCTGGACACAGGACAGAGTAACCTGATCGGGCTTGGAAGTCTCTCCCAGCCTTGGAAGGGACAGAGTATGAATGTGTGTGCTGGGACAGGGTACAGTCACCTAAATAGCCCAGGTCACGAGGCACATGGTGCAGGAGGAGACTGTGACAACCACAGGAATCACGAGATTCACATAGAAAGTGCCACTGGAGTCAAGAAAGGGATGTAGAACCCGAGCTGGCCCCAGGCCATCCTGAGAAAGGGCATGGTGAAAATAACTCGGGGCTGTCAGAAGCCATCGGCTGGGACATGCTTCGGGAGGGCACCTGACAGGATCTTTCAAACCACAGAGTCTGAACTTAATGTACTCAGCCCTGAGAGTATGCTTTATAAAGTGAAAGTAAGAAGCAACCAAAGCGCCCATACAGGACGGAGCTCACAGAAGCCACAGACATTCAGTGGCCACCAAGAGAGGGACTGTCTGTTTCCTCTGAGGACAGGTACCTTGTAACCAGTCTTTTCCTACTTTGGGGGTTCTTCCTTCTTCTACCCTTTTAACCCCTAACACTAGATAAGAGAGGGAGGGGAAAGGATAGAGTGAAAAGGAAAGCGATATCTGAATTAAGTCAGGGGTTAGAAAGGGGGGGTGACGTTATCATTAAACTACTTCCTGCTGATTGGGGACATTAAGTTCCTTGGGTCAAGTTTTGATCTTTGCTGTTAGGACATCTAATTTCTTCTTGTTGTTTCTTCTTTGCACATGACTATTTAATAAATAACAACCAACCAATCAACCACCCCCACCTATCGAGGCTCTAGCATTTATACACCCTCTGAAAAGGCCCCAGAATTCGAAACATTACACAATCACCAAAATGATCTGCAGCTGGTAAAATCACCACCTCCGCCCCCAACCAGAGCACGAGGCAAATCACAGTCAGCTGCTGTGGACAGTTTGCAGCAGCCCCATGTCCCACACATGGGATTAAAAACAAAAACATGGTCTTACAATATTTTTTAAAGAAACCAAAATTCCAAAATTGTCTCTACAGTTTCTGATAGGTTATCCAGTCCCAAGTGGTTAGTCGTAAATACATGTATATAGCAACAGAACTAACTGGAAGGTTCATGCACATGGGTACATCACACATGCGCACACACAGACACACACTTATAGAAGTCATGATTTTTGAGACAGAATGCAGAGACACAAGGGGGAACAGGAAATGTGGAAATGATGTCAATTCAGTTACTCGTGTGGAAGAGTCTCCAAACAAGAATTTAAATTAAGAACCAACAGATCCAGTTACCACTGCGGACACACAAACACGAGGAAAAGGGCACTTGCACAGACAGATACATCCCTGAGTGCAAAGTAAGTTTGAGAATGTGGTGAGGAGCCAACAATGCTGAAACAGATTCACACATTTACCCATGAGCAAAATAATGCTCCGTGCGCTTTATTGACACATTGCAGAGTCGGTCTGTCGAGAGCAAGGGCAGAAGCTAACCCGTGGGAGGCTGGTAATGTCAGTTCCCTCTCCTCTGGGGAGCAGCCGTGTGGGCGGGTATTTGACACCTGGAGAATAGGTTTTTTTTTTTTTTCTTAAGCAATCCTCTCTTCTATATGACAAAACTATTTTCAGTAATCGTATTATAATAAGTATTATTTTCACTGTTTGCTCTCTGGTTTTAAACCGTTCATTTAAGAAGAATAAATTTCAGTGTTAAAGATGCACTCAAACTCAGAAAACAGGGCAGGTAGGAACCAGAAATTGCTGCTTAACAGAAAAACAAAGCAAGAAAAAAAATTGTAGCTTATGACTCTACCTACTCTTAAATTTTAAACACAAATTTTCAACTAGCAAAGAATGACAGAAATAACTCTAGCTGCCTTCAACGCTAGAATTACTATTTGTCTAGCATCTTCTGTGTAAACATAGGAAGATACATTATTGCAGAGACCGGAGCCTTGGGCTGAGGTTTCATTAACTTTGAACAGCTGCAAACTCTTATTAACTTGCAAACTTTGGTTATTACATTCATTTATTGTGAGTGTGTGTATCTGTGTGTATGTCCATGTGTGTGTGGGGGGGGCAGGTGGATCAGAGAACAACTTAGAGGAATTCATTCTCTTCTACTGTCCGGGCCTTGGGAATCAGGCTTGGCAGCAAACACTACCCACCAGCAGCTTGCAAACCTATGAAGGAGTCCTATAGCTTGGGCAGATTGTGTTGGGGATGTCAAGTCACTGATTCTATGTGGCCTCAAACAGAATCTGGTGATTGCTGGAGAATGCCTGTTAAGATGTCCACTTGAAACTCCTAGATAAAACAGTTTAGCAGGGATACAACAGTTTCAGATCCAGACAGACAAAATCCTTTCTGGGATCGGGAGGGGACTTCAGAACTTGGCTGTTCTTTAACTTGGTGGTACACAGAGATGAGGGAAAAGCACACATGCTTTTTAGCTACTGGTAACTTCTGTCAGGCAACTAGGCTGCTTATTGCCTACGGGTGTGGAGGGGCCTCAGCTTGGCCCTCAAGGTTCTACCATGAGGAGGCTGCCAGGGATCAGGCTCCGATTAAAGGGAATTTCAGTTTTATCCTCCCAGGCTCGTGGAGTTAAGAATTCATTAAACTGCCTGGGTTCTCATCCTGAACTGAGATAACATTACTGCTCTTCCTTCAGCCTCAGTTTCCCCATCTGTACTATGTGACTGATGTCCAGGTGACATATTTTATATAAAATGCACAGATGTACTTCACGGCAGACAGCAGGTACTCAATAAATGCTGGCCATGTTTTGAGTGGGCCATGCATACCTGCATGTACGCATGATGTCATTGCATATGATGTAGTTGGTCTCCTTGGGGTCCAACCTCTAACATACCCTTTCTTCAGGTATGAGGCCCATAAGAGACACTTGTTTCCTGGTCTTTGGAACTCTCCAACATGACCCAGGAGGCATCAGTGTTTTCTCTGAATAAACCTTACCTGGGAGTGGGGGCAAAGAGCAGCAGGCTAGGGATGGGGCTGATGGCCCAAAGAATCGGGGTAGAGTCTAGGGATGGAGAGGCTGGGTAGGCATCTGGGCAGAGCGTTGCCTGGCAGACCACCCCTGTGCCTTCTGGCCACCCACCCACCCTCACTGGCTTCCATATTCACCAAGTAAATGTTTAGTGCCCATTTCTGGGTGCCCCACGGTGCTGGGCCCAGGACACAGAGTGTACATGGGTGATGCAGACACTGACTCCTGGGGCTGCCACTCTGGTAGGAACACAGCAATAGGCAGTGTACACAGAAGGGAGTATCACAAGTTGGACTAAGATATCAGGAGAAGCAGTCTACTTTAATCTGTCTGTCTGTTCATCCTCTAGACCCTCCTCCTTCCCTCACCCACCTCAAGTTTGTGGGATGTTGGGCTAATAGACTGAATCCATCCTTCACAGTTTGCCCAACTTGGCCCATGATGAGACTTACTGGTGTGCCTGTTAAAATGAGCTTTGGGAACTTTCCTGAAACAGCTATTTGGGGTAGTAACCTGAGGCAGGTATACAAGCCAGGGTTGAGGGAGCAGAGGGTCACCTTCTTGTCCTTCCTCCCCTCAGCTTCCTTCCCAAAGCCTTACATGCCATCTAAGATCATGGGGACAGCCAGGTCAGGGATAGCAGCCCTCAGAGGTGTATGCCTGGGGTTATTCTCACAGCCTGATACTCTAGGAAGTGTGTTAGCTAAGCCAACAGCCAATCCTCTTCGGCACCAGGAGAAAAGTAGACACCTGCTCTAGATGGGGTTTGGGAGTAGCAGCAGGAGGACAAGCCAACTCCAAGGGGCCCCAGATGCCTCCACCAGGTATGTTCCAGGAACTGGCCATGTGGCTGGGAAGGGACATTTTGCTGAGACCCTGAGCTGCCTAGAGTCCTAGGAAGAGACTACCTCATACTCTGGTGACTGGGGAAAGTTCTTCATTTGACTAAAGAAAATACCCACTGAGGGCCTTGCAGGGGAGGACACAGCCCCTAGGAAGACCTGGTTGCCAGATTTGGATGGGCACAGAAGAATGGAAAGGCATTGCTAGGGGTGTCACCAGATGCCATGAGTCTGAGCCAAGAACTGGGCATGGTGGCATAGGCCTATGATCCCAGCACTGGGGTGGCTGATACAGGAGGTTTGAGAGTTCGAGGCTAGTCTGGGCTACAGAATGAGGCCCTAGCATAAAAACAATTGAATGGGATATCATAAGCTTTTTCTTTTTTTTCTTTTTGAGAGATCCTGGGCTTGCCTCCATGATCAGAGGGCATTGCCCTGGCAGCCATGGTGTGAGCTAAGGATATATCATAGGGACAGCATGGATTCCATTCAAACCTCGGCCCACAGTGCTCTGTGGGTGGTGCTGTCTGGGACAGAAGCCACAGGTGACATTAGCAATGACATTTGTCTGATTGTCTTCACGCTGTGTGTTGGAAGTCACATGGGGGTGAGGTGACATCCAATCACCAGTCTCTTTTGGCTTTGACTGAAACCTGGGTCATTCTAAGCATGGAGGTACATATCAGCTTTGGTTTGGAGACAGCTTCTTGCTTTGCTATCTAGCCCAACCAGCTTAGCTTCAAACTTGCCATCCTCCTGCCTCAGCTCCTTGGGCTCTGGGATCTCTGTGTGCCAGGAGACCAAGCAGGGCTTCAATCCTGAATTTGTCAGCTTTGTTTTTTTTAACATTAGCCTCCATGCCCAGTTCTGGGCTCATTTCGAAGGCTTGGTCATCATCCCGTCTCCCAGGCTTCTGTGTGGAACTGCAAGTTAATGGCACTACTCTGTCTTGTGATTGCTTCCTGGGCTGAGCTGTCTAGGTTTGTAATTCAGCCAACCTCCTTCTGCGGGGGTCGAGGGAGAGGGGATTAGTGTTGTATATTTTCGGGTGCATGTTTTGGGGAGTGAACATGCATGTGTGTACACATGAGCACGGAGGTCAGAGGTCAAGTTCATCTGTCACTCCATATATACTGCTACCTTATCTTTTGAGGCAGGACTCTCACTAGCCTGAAGCTGATTTGGGCTAGCTTAGGCTGGGCCAGCCAGGGAGCCCCAGGGATCCTCTTATCTCTGCCTCCCCAGTGCCAGGATTGTGTCCACCACCATACCTGGCTTTTTGTCATGGGTACTAGGGATTGCGGTCAAATTCAGGCCCTCATCTTGCGGAGCAGGCACTAGCCAAACCATCTTCCCGGATCCAGACTTTATATTTAATAAAGGAACCCAGACTGTCAACTTCTTATATAACATCAGGTTATCTGGCCACACTGAAGCAACTGTGTGTCCCCTAAGGTCCATGGGGGCCAGTGTGAGGTCGGGGAACACAACTATAGACAGTGGGCGGGGCTTTCCTGGTTGCCCCGCCTGCCTTCCATAGGCCTGCGTCTCCCATGCTCCTCTGGGGCCTTTCCAAAGAAGTTAAGGCCACAGGGATCCTCCTCCAGGGGGCCAACCTCGCAGTGTCTCTTTCCATCTGTTCTCCCAGCCACCACTCCCTCACCTTCTCACCCTGGCTCCCCTTCTCCTCACCCCCTGCCCTCCTCCCTCCCCATGCTCCTCCCCTTGCCCCTCCCCACCTACACCATGGAAGCAGATGGCACCCTTGGGCCAGAGCAGTCCTGGTGTTTGTGGTCCCTGATTGAGCCCTGTTATTTTTAGCCGTCTCTCTCTGCCTTCTGCTGTCCTCAGCGCCTTCTCCTCAGCCTCACAAGGTGGTTATGTCGGTGGTTTCACAACCAGAGACAATTTTGGTCCCCTTGGGGACTTTTGACAAGGTCCGGACACATTTTTATAATTGCTATTACGGTCCTGAAGGTTAGGAGCTCAAAATACCCAGCATCTCTTCAGGGTTTGGAAGGAATGGGTGGGTACCGAAGACTGAAGGATTCCAAAGATGACCAGCTGGGAGGCAGCTCTGGCTTCCCAAGGGAGGATAGAGGTCTCATCCCTGGGAACGCTCTAAACCTGGCTCTTTCAGGTTGCTGACAGTCCCATGAAACTAAAGCCTCCATGTGTCTCAGTCAGCTTGTGCTGCGTAATGAATCATATTCAAGTGTAAACTTCTTTAAAGCTGTTGAAATTGGCCACTTTTTCAGATCGGCCGTTTGCACAGGGTCAGCCGACCGGCACATCTAGTCTCCTGTGACCTCACAAACATGTAGTTTCATGTCCCCATGGTCAGCTGTCAGGTTGGCTACAGGACAGGAACAAGAATTTGGCAACGGCCTGGGCCCACTGTTCCCGGTGGGGTTGGATGTAACACAGCCCCTCAGATCACAGCAGGTCCATCAACAAACAGCAGCCTGGCATGAACAAAAACCTCTGAATGGGCAAGCTTTGAGTTTAAGATGCCTCCTTTACCAGACCCTTACCAAAGAAAGAACTTGAGTTTGTCCCAACTCCAGAGTTTAAGAGCAGCTTTTAGTGACTTTCAGGGGTCCAGGCTCTGTCAATCTGTTCACTGGCACCATGCCACCATGGGTGATTGAATGTGGTTTGTCAGTTGGTTGCTGGGGGCTGGCTCCCATTTTGTTCCTAAACCACAGAATACACAAAGCACAAGTCTTTGTCTGTGAAGATGTCTCCAGCCTGTGAAGGGTACATTAGCCTTTTGGACCACAGCCCAGGATTGAATTTCCTGATAGACATCCCTCCATCACCTTCTGTGTACATATATGTGCATGTGTATGTGACTAGACAGGTGTATACCTTGGTTGTACACCTTGTTATGTCTTTGAGATCGTCAGAGTTGATGTGGTTGAGTTCAGTCGTTCTTAAAAGTGGTGGTCCACCTGACTAAGACCCACTGAATGGACATACCACAGTGTTTACCAACATCCCTGGGGGCTAAAAAGCTGAATTCTTTTCTGTTTGAGATTACTGTTCTTAGATGTTTTTGTGGGCCATCCGGTTGGTTGTACACCTCATTACAACTTTAAGATCATCAGAGTTGGTATGGTTGAGTTCAGTCATTCTTAAAAATGGTGGTTCACCTGACTGAGACCCACTGAATGGACATACCACAGTGTTTACCAATATCCCTAGGGGTAGACATTTGGGTTCTTTCCTGTTTGGAATTACTGTTCTTAGATTTTTTTTTTTTTTGGTAGTCAGTGAGTTCATCCTGGGTAGATAAGTAGGTTCCAGTTGCTGAACCATCTGGTAAATCTGAGACCCTATCACGCGGCATTCTAATCTGATTAAACTATTAATGCTATGATCATCCATGTAGGAAAGGTTCGCTTCTTGCATATTCTTGCCAAAACTTGGGACTGTCATGGTTTTAAAAATCCCTTTGGTTTCTTTTAGCCCTGTGCATGGGGGGAGGGGTGGGCTGGTGGGCGCTCAGTGTGTTCTTAATTTAAATTTCTCTGATGACACCGATATGTCTTCATACAGTTAGTGGTCACAAGACCAACTCCTTTTGTGAAAGTTAAGCCCAACTCTGGACAGTTTCCCTCTTTGGCTTTAAGTATTGAGCCTTTAGAAGTCCATGGAAAGCCCGATTTTTTTTTATTCCTCAGCAAATCTTACTTGAGCAATGGCTCCAGTCATGTAGCATTCCTTTGCTTTGCTTTTGAATGGGTTGTTGTTTTCTTTTGCTTCGTTGTTTTTTAAAATCAAAGTCTTATAGAACTTTTTTTCCCCCATATCCTAAATCACCTGACATTTGTCTTCCCTGGATTTGTCTGGCACTAACTCAAACCAGCTGGTTACAGACTAAAACCACAAGACGGTTCTCTATCATTTCTGTTGTTATTTCAGGTCCTCCCTGGGGTCCCCTCTGTGCTTCCTGAGTTGCTTTCCTTGGGAAGATTACAAATGTCTTACTGATCCTGTTGGGTCCAGTAAGAAGGGGCATGGAGACCACTCTAGTTAGACCGAGGGTGGGCAGGTCAGTGGGTAGATGAACGGATGGTAGGCAGGTGGATAGATGGGCTAAGACCGATGTTGGGTATTCCTGTGAACAAGTGAGCATGATGAGGATCACACACTTAGCACGGACGCCCTCATCACAGAACTCAGTCTCGAGCCAAAGAATGTCTTCTCTCTGGAGGGAAACAGCCTCATCTATGACTTTACGACCAGATAAGCCTGACTTACATCCATGGAAGCCAGCCATTTAGAAGCTAGGAATCCCCAACAGCATGTGGCCCCTCCCTCCACCGCCCAGGTTCCTCATCTCTAATATCAGGACTATGTTTTCCCTCAACCCTGGTGCTCCATGAAAGGTGGGTTCTGCCTCTGGAGTTGAGCTGAGAGAGGAAGGATGCCTTCATCGTTGTATCCCAGAGCTGGCTCTGTGCACGATATGTGGAAGTTGTTGCTAGTTTCTCAATGGGTAAAAAGGATGAAGAGTCGTTGAGGGAAAGAGAAATTGATAAGAATGAATGTGTAGATGTATGGACTGATGGACTGACAAATGGACAGAAGGATGAATGGATGGGTGGATGGATGGATGGATGGATGGATGGATGGATGGATGGACGGACGGACGGGTGGGTGGGTGGATGGGTGGATGGGTGGATGGGTGGATGGGTGGATGGATGGATGGATGGATGGATGGATGGATGATGTATAGATGGACAGACTGATAAATTGATGGAAAGAATGAAGTAGAGATATTTAAGCACAGCACAAAATGAAGTTCCCTGGTGATAATTAACTCAGCCACATGTGCAAGACAAAGCTTCAGATAGGGCTACATCAAAACTCTTATACAAGAAACGGCTTCCATAAAGATGGGTTCTATAGATTAACTAAGGAAGCAGGCTCACAGTAAACAGCGCTTATGATTAAGGTCTGGGAGAGGATAGCTCTATAGATTGACTGAGATTAAACAAGCATGAGATACAGGTCTGGGGAAGCCAGGCTGTATAGAATGCACAGATCCTCAGGCTACACACCACATCCATTCCCAGCCTTCTAGGCGGAAAACAGGTTAAACATGTCCTCCTTAGAAGCTACACCCTGTATATTTAACACTTCTGGTCCCTCCCCCCACCCCGTGCTTATCTGTGAGCACAAGTAATACATGCCTTCTCCACAGGGGGTGGGGTCTCACAGTGGACCTCCCACTGGCTATTTTTAACCTCATTCTGTTTCCCCACTATAACCCCAGCCACTCTTCTTCTCAGCTGGAACCCTGGGAGGAACTCCCAGCACAGCTGTGTCTTTGACTCACTTCCCAAATGTATTTACCACAGTGTAGACATGGTGGTTGTTCTTCCTCTAGATTTTTCGGCACTCCCTAGTGCCCTACAGACAGCTTTAAACGCCTGATGTAGAGACCCAACTCTGGTGTAGGGATTGAGCTGTGGTACCCCTGCACAGCCCCAGCTCAAGCCACGAGGCCTCTCACTCGGAGCTCGTCAGGAGTCTGGGTCCTCAAGCACACCAAACTTCCTCAGCCTCAGGACCTTTGAGCCTGCTGTTCTCTCTGTCTGGATCATTGTTTCATCCCGTAGGAGACGGGAGGTTGATGAGCAAACGTTACTAACGAAAGTCTTCCTCCCAGTTCCCTCTTAAGGTGTTTCTGTTTCTCCTGGGTGATTTTAATGTCTTACCCTCTGGTTCTTATAGGATTATTCGTTTCTAGGTTGCCTTCCTTTGAGTTTTAAAGGCGAAGGTTATAATTTTAATTTGTTGAGTTATACAAAGATACAGGAAGAATAGAGTAGCGAAGAAAGCTGCCACCTGTTACAACGTTTCTAGTACTAGCTTCAGGCACAGTTGGGTCCAGCAGTTGGGACTCCAGGAATCTTTTCCCAGATTTCCCTTGCTGAATGTGGCTTCCTATGTGGCCTCCATCCTTGGGCTGACATTGGTTTTTCCAGTTTATCAGGTGAAAGCTTCTAATCACTCTCAATTCATTTGGCCTGCCCCCTACCCTACCCCAACTTTCTCTCTCATAATGTACCTGTTTAGTAATTTGGGGATTGCCGGGTGGTTTCCCCACCCCCCAGTACATTGGGGACTTGCTACCAAACCCAGGAGCTCTGAGATGCAGTTTGAATTGTGTTACAGTTTGACAGGTCTTTTCTGAGCACGTCTCTTAGGCATGACGGATCATTAAGAAACAGAAGGGATGGGGCCCTTGTCACCGGGGGATCAATTTCTAGGAACTGAACCAGACAGCAAACGGGCAGAGAATGACAAGCCTCTGAAGCTATGGTGGCCAGGGTGGGGTGGGAGAGGGCCTCAGGGAGGTGGTAGGACACAGCTGATAGCTGCCACCTTTGCAGGTCCTGCCTGGGGGGTGTCTGTTCCCCAACTGTGCTCAAGGCACTGTAGGTAGAGACAGAATCCCAGTTCAAAGGATGGGGACAGTCAGGACAAGCCAGAGACAGCAGCAGATGGCAGAGAGAAAAGGCTCAGGACACAGGACTTGCCTCCATAGTGTGCTCAGCGCCAGTGGGGACATTTTCACTGCCATGAAAAATGTCACTTTCCTCTAACTAGATATATTGGCTGTTCTCTATAGCTGTGACCAGGTACCGACAGCAGCAGCTCCCAGGAGGGGATATTTGTTTTGACTTGGGGAATATGGTCCATGAAGGCAGGTTGGGGTGGGGAGGGAGGAGACACACTGTGACTGGGGCAGCCTGATCTGTAGAGTAGGAACTTGCAGCTTGTTCCTCCTGTCACTGACTAGGAAGCTGAGCCAGGCTTTAACCCTCAAGGCCAGCCTCTGATGACCCATGTCCCAAAGGCTCCCAGATAGCACCACCAATCGGTGAACATCAATACGTGAGTCTGTAGAGGAATCCATAGTCAAACCTGTGAACCTTTGTTTCCAGACACACCTGCGATGGCAGACGCCCTACTTCCCAGGTCCTAGAAAGGCAGAAATTGAGAATTGGAACAAATTACATCCAAGTGATATTTACTCCAGAAAGAGCAAGTCCCACGGCTGGCTGTCCAGAGAGGAAGCTGAACTCTGGGGTGGTTTGTTCTCAGCAATCTTTTAAGAAGTTTTCTAGGCCTCTCATAACCTCAGAAATCTACCCCTCCCACCCCACCCAAAGGCTCTGAGTGATGGGTCATGTGACCAGAAGACACTGGCACATCAGTGCTGTCTTCAAGGGTTTGCTGGTTGCTGCCCAGGCCACTGTGTTGAGAGCAGATCCAGGCTCATCAGGAGCATGTGCTGTGATCCATTAGTAGGGTCTGATGGGGGTAGATGCTGTGATCCATTACTAATGTCTGATGGGGCAAGGGAAAGGGTAGAATGGGCATCCATACTAAACATTTGCCGGTGTCTGGGCAAATGGTTAACTTCTTGCATTACTATGAAAGCTATCTGGCTAGAGACAGAGGCAATACAGGAAGAGTGACCTTGTGGAAGCGACATGTCACAAGAAGAGCACCTTGTGGGACAGGCCACTGCTGGCTCTGCCACTTGTGTTTGTGGGTGGAGAATTCGGGCAAGTTAGGAGCCTGTCTGAGCCCCGGTTTCTTCCTTACCTTGTTATTACAGTAAGATTACTCCCAATTCGGGGAACCTCTCTGGGGGGGAAGGTGGAGGGAGGGGGGCAGTGAGATTACCTACACAAAATGAGTCACACGGTGGAGGGCCTTTCTGAGGTTCCTTTCCCTCTTTCCACCCCGGTCTCCAGGATCCATCCAGCATGAAGCCTGGGATGTGAGGAGTCGGGGAAAGACTCTGGAACAGCTCGGGAACATGGATGTAGAGGGCCTGACCCAGAAACGAGAACAAAGCAACCAGGACTTTTAAAACCCAGCCCCGGGGCTTCTAGAACCGGAAATGGAAGTCTTGCAGGCTAGTCCGTGAGGTTTGAGGCCAGATGGCACCTGGTTAAAGCCCCGCATGGTTAAATCTGCCATGTCCTGGCTGTGTTATAATCCCGGTCTGTGCCTCAGTTTCTTTATCTGTCAACCAATGGTCGGCAGTGACCATCCCTTGGTGCTGAGTGTCAGTTAAATGACGCCTAGAGGGACGGATGGGTGATGACTGGATATTGATGTATAAATAGTGTTGAGATCGCTGCATCACTTCCTGAGTGGCCTGAAAACACACACACACACACACACACACACACACACACACACACACGTGGGTTCTTAGTAGCTCGGGGGTAAAAGGAAAGCAGACTGAAGCCGGAAGTTTCCTTGCTCCTTCCAGACAAGAGGCCCGCGCATCCTAGAGATGGAGGGTGTTTGGACCTGCCCGTGTCCCTGTGGTACAGAGGACTTCATCCGGGCAGATGGTGTCCCGGAGGCCATCATCGTTAGGAATCACGACAGCAGGACCTTCCCACCCACCCACCCCCATCCTAATATGCCCATAGTCTGTGCAAGATCCCTTCAATCCAGTGTTTGGAAACAATTAGGCCCGGTTCATGGCCCAGGCCCATCAGTTAATGTGAACACCACCGTGAATTATGGGGAAGCAGGCACAGACGGGTGGGGATGAGGTCATTATTGCCAGTCTCTGCTCAGATGAGACTCCCTGAGTTGTGTTGGCCATGCTGGGCTGAGGAAGCGCCTCTTCAGTCAGGCAGGTGTGGGCTAGTCTTCACCAGTGACCATGTGGTACCCACACCTAAGAGCTCTGGGAGGTACACAGGCTGAAACAGAACCCTTTTCGTGGGCCAAGGTGCTCTCTATAGCAGATGAAGAGCTATTTGAAGACCACTGTTAAGACCCAACAAACATATGTTGGGAACGGGTGTTTCTATTTGCTCCCCACTTGAGTATGGATAGCATTCATATATGAACGTCTCTAAGCCTCAGAGTTACATTTTGTTTTTGAGACAAAGCCTTCCCACATAGCCTAAGCTGACCTCAAACTCTTCTACATAGCTTAGGTTGGTTTTGAACTCCTGATCTTCCTGCCCCAGCCGCCTAAGTGCCAAGAGTTACAGGCCTGTCCAACCACTCTCAGTTCTATCCAGTTTTTACTAAATTCTCTCGTGTAATATTTTCTAAGTAGACGAATGCTATATGCAGACTGGGTCCCTTCAGAATGTCGTTCCCTTTGGGCCAAGAGAAACAACAGTTGGCTAATTCTGATCTGACCTTGCTGTGGGACTCCTGGCTCCTGATAGGTATGCACAGGAGATACCAGCTCCCCACCCAAAAGAGACCACTGTTGTCTTGTCCCTGGATTCAAAAGTGCCACCCATCCCTCGCTGTGACACTCATCCCTTGCACTGTATTCTTCTCACTAGAAGCAAGTCACTAGGTCCCTCCCAAACAAGGGCTCCAAGTGTGGCCACCCTGCAGTAGGAATCAGAGAGAGCCAAAAGCTGTCTATCAGCCTGGTCACTGTCACAGCAAGACCCCATCCATCTCAAACACGAAGGAAACAAATGAGGAATACTGGCTGGACCCGTGAAGGTTGGGTTTCAGGAAACAGGCAGTTTGCTAACTCATCCTCAGGTGATGCTATTTCCCAAAGCAGGTTTTCCGGAAAGTTAGATGAGGTTGCAGACATGGACCACTGGCTGCCCTGACCTTGGAAAGTGATGAACAGGGACAGGAGGCCAGCATCCAAGCTGGACAGGGAACCTAAGAAAAAACAAATCATAACTTAATAATGCAATTTCCTTGCCTGGGGGTGTGTGAGGGTGGGTGTGTCCTGGATTGGAGAAACAACTTCCTTCCCTGTCTGGCCTGGTCTTGTTGGAGACTGGAAGGCCCTTGATAGCTGTAGCTCTGTCCGTGTCTGTTGAAATCATGGAAAGAGAACTAAGTCCTGACCCTACTGGGGTGGAAAGTACCTTGAACACTGGAGGTGGCATTTGTCTCCATGGTGACCCTGAGTGGTTGTGAATAGGGCAGCCTTCCAGGTATGCACAGAAACCAAACCCAAAAAGAATGAGGATTTAAGCATCCCATCCCAGGGCAGCAGTGATCTGACCATTGAACCTGCCTCAACTCAAATACCCTGAAAAGCTGCATCTCCTGTTCCTTAGGGTAGATGACTTAAATTTAATGCATAGGACCATCCAGAGATGAGAGCCCACAGGGAATACCAGGTGCCCAACATGTAGTTTGGAATCTGAGCCATTCTCTGTGGGTTCATGGGATAAAAGGCTGTTCCTCTGCCACTGATGTTATTCTAGAAGGTTCTAAAAACTTTAAAATCTGGCCTCTAGCTGGAGGGCATAGGTCACTAGAGATATGCCCACCTGAGGACATAGCTGACTACTGGCCCCTCCCTCTGTGCCTGCTTTATGTTATTTCCTCAGGTGTTTGGTGGGTGGCAAGAGGCACCTCTGGTCCCTCAGGAAAGCAGGCTCACAGGGAACTCCCAGGACACAGGTGAATCTGGGTCATCCGCCCAATCTGCAGAGATTCTTGGCTTTTTTGAAACCCCTGAGACCGTGTGTTTGCTGTGTGACCCTGAGAAGAAGACTTAACTTCCCTGAGCATCAGAAAAATAGCTTCATGTCAGCCTCTCCCGGCTGTCACAGTGACCTGGGAAGTGAGGTAGAAAAAATTCCCCAGGCAAGATCGGTTCCCACTTTCACCCAGAACTGTGCAGTCTGTGCAGGAGAGCCTGTGGCTCACAAGCGGGAGTGCTGGGCTGTAATACTGGGAGAGAAGCCTTCACTGGAGGCTCACATGTAAGGGGGGGGATAGGATCCTTCTAAAGGCTTTGGGAGGGGGGCAGTCTGTGGACCCTCGTAGGGTATTATTCTCCTTGCTACCTCTGATGTTTCTTCTGGATGCAGTGAGCCCTCACTCTTAGAAACCTTGGGTTTAGGTTTAGTCCAGGATACAAAGAAACAGCCCATCCTGGCTGCACATTGCCAGTCTTGTTAGAGAGAGGCACGGGTGACGGGGTCTAGGCATGGAGGAGCAGATGGTCTGAAATCCATGGCCGCTCATAGTCTCAGGACTCCCGCCTATCAAGGAGGGAGGTAAGCAATGAGGGAGTATGGTATGAGTTGGGTATGAGTATGTTTAAGGGGTACAGGTAGGTCTGTGAAGCCCTCTCCTCCACAGCCTGCTCTTCTTGGTGACCCCAGCACACAGCGCTGACCCCAGATCCCCGGCCCCCACCCCAGGAGGAGCTGCCTGTCAGGTTCCATGACTGCTGGCTGCAGATGGTCGCATATTAAATTCTGCTCAGTCCCCCATCTGGCGGCTGCTCTGGCTGGCTGGGAGAACTGCCCATAGGCCAGCTTTGGGCTCTGGACAAGGCACTCGGCTCCCTCCTGACCCTCCGGTAACCCTCAGACAGGGCTGTGTGCCACTAATCAGGAAAGCAGACCCTTAGCCACCTGCCCTCCCTGTTTCAGTCTGCCACCCCAGAGCAGGGCCTGGGGACCCAGGGCCTGGCTCCCGAACCACCCACTCACATCCTGCCTCCAGAGATCCTCCCTGAGCCTCCGTTTGCACCTTCTGTGGAGCTTGAGGCCATTGGGACAGGACATATACAGCTAGATGTCATAGCCTGGGCCTAGGTCATTCTTTGTGCTGGGTGGCGGATCATCTCTGAGATCTACCCTCCTTGTGCCCCTGTTGTGACAACCAAAAATGACATAAATGACATTAACAAGTATCCTGGAGGAGAAAGTCTCTCTCTCTCCCTCTCCCTCTCCCTCTCCCTCTCCCTCTCCCTCTCCCTCTCCCTCTCCCTCTCCCTCTCCCTCTCCCTCTCCCTCTCCTTCTCTTTCTCTCTCTTTCTCTCTCTGTCTCTCTCTGTCTCTGTCTCTCTCTCTGTCTCTGTCTCTCTCACTCTCTGTCTCTGTCTCTCTCACTCTCTGTCTCTCTCACTCTCTGTCTCTCTCTCTCTCTGTCTCTCTCTCTCTCTCTCTCTCTCTCACACACACACACACACACACACTAACACATATAACCACACACATCCACACACACTCACAATAAACACACATCCACACACACATACACACACATTTATACACTCACACACAGACACACACACACCCGGGACTAGTGTGTCCCTGTAGGGCCTGGCATGTGAGCAATAGCACTCAGTAGAACAGTGTCAGCTAACAGCCGCCTTCTGGGTTTAAGGAAAGAACTCCTAAAGGTGTCTTGGGGAGCAAAATTCCTGATGTGTCACAGGCACCCAACAGATGTGATTTTCATATTTCTGGGAGGGGATCAAAGGTTTGCTATGTATGCATGGTTCAGTATTCATTAAATAAACACATTTGGAGGCAGCGAGGGGGTAGTGTGGTTGATAAAGAGCTTACGATAAATAAATATGAGGACCTCAGGCTTCCTGGGGATCACTGGCAGTGGCCCAGCCAAACCAGCTAACTTTGGGTTCAGTGAGAGACTCTGTCTCAAAGAGACAAGGTGTGTGGAGTACCCAAGAGAGAGAGCCAGTGCTAGCCTCTCACATGTAGGTGTACTTGCATACCCATATCCACTACACACACACACAACACACACACACAACACACACACATGCACACACACATGCGCATACACACATGCACACATACATGTACATACACATGCACACACACACACACACACACTGTAGAGAGCTACTTGCTGGGATGGATTCTGACACAGTCAGGTTCTCAGGTAGGGAGAAGGGGCAGTCAGCCAGGGAAGAGCTCAGAATCTCGGTGGTTACCTTCCCTGGTGCTGTTTTCCAGCCTTGCGCTATCTTTCCCTATTGTTATAGACCCTGTGCACCTGCCGAATTCTAGCCGGCCTTCCAGGGACTTGAAAGGCATGGGGCCCCAGGAGCTACCCTGCAAAGGTTTGTAGGGGCTGTTTATCATTTTCCCAGGGTGTAGCCAAGGAAGCAGAGATAGGTGGGACCTATCCCGAGACAGGCTACTGAAGGCCTGGGCCAAGCTACATCTTGAGTAACTAGGATGTCTTAAAGAACAGGAGATATGGGGTATAGTCCAGGCAAGCCATGCCTGGCCAGGCCTCAAAGGCTTAGAGAATTTCCCACCTGCACCTCACATGGTCACCGACCCTGCCAGGAAGGTACAGACACATGCAATATGGCCTCGCTTCTCCTTTGTCTCTCTGAACCCTCCAAGACCCCACTCAGTGAACTGAGCCAGCTTCTCATCCCATGGTCCCCAGATCAATGTGCCAGAAGAGTCAGAGACCTCCTTAGTGGGGGGAACTGGGAGGACATCTGGAGGACTCCCCAGGACAGAGAGGCTCCAGGGACAAGAAACTTTCCAGGGAAGGCCAGGGACATGTCATGGCCTTCTCTACCATGACCAAAGGATTGGTGGCCTGTTACCCACTCTTATCGGATCCCTGCAGGCATGCCAGGTCATCAGCCTGGGTAACTCAAGCTGCTCCCCACTCTCCCATCTCCTAGAAGCAGGCACGAGGGTAGGTAACCCCAGCTGCCCTACAGCTAGCTACCTTCTGAGGACCTAGGAGGAAGACTCAGGGATGTACAGGAAGCCAACACTGGGGAAGGGACTCACTCAAGGCCACCCAGGAGGGCAGCAGGCAAGCGAGGGCCAGAAGAGTCTAAATTCAAATCTACAGCCGAGCAGTGTTCACACTTGAAGTTAATCAAATGTTTATCACGCCTGGCCCTGCTGGGCACTGCTGGGACGCATGTGGCCACACGTGCTCATTTTACTCCCTAAAGGTGTTACTTTCACAAGTAGGACCATTTTGCAGAAAGAGAAACTGAGATAGAGACACATGCATTCACTTTCCCCTGGCACATCCAGCCGGGAAGGAACCAACTCAGGACTCCAGTGTGGGAGCGCACAGAGGCTGTAGTTGGGGAAGGCAGTCCACAGGGGCTGGGAAGACGGCTCCCATGGGTAAGAGGTTCCTTCTCTTTACAACACAGGAACCTGAATTTGGTCCCTAGCACCACATTAAAGAAAAACAACTCAAAAAACCCAGGGAGTCAGAAATGGTGGTGTACACTTGTAATCCCAGCACTGAAGAGACAGATCTCTGGGGCTCACTGGGTAGTCAGCCTAGACTAAGTAGAGAGTTCCAGGTCAGTGAAGAACCTGTATCGAGAGAGAGAGAGAGAGAGAGAGAGAGAGAGAGAGAGAGAGAGAGAGATATCACCGTGACACACAACACAGCCTCCTACCCGTAGCCCTTGACCCAGACCCACCAGGAGCATCACCACTGGCAAATACGACTTGAAGACCCTTGTAAGTTCATACAGAAAGGAGCGCACTTAGTCACATACACGTAGCCACATGTGTGCACACCCAGCCACATACATGTACACATAGTCACATGCACACAACCACACGAACAGACATATATCTATATGTATGCACACAGAGAGCCACATGCACACATGTGTACATACAGCCACATGTGTGTGCACACACAGGCACATGCATGCACATACAGTCACATGCACACCACCACATGCACAGTCATACATTCAGCCACATGTACATGTACACATGTGCACACACAGCCACATGCACACATGTATACATACAGCCACCTGTGTATGCACACATGTGTACACACATATAGCCACATGTGTATGCACATACAGCCACATGCATACACATATAACTACTTGTTGTATGCATATGCACACACATACATACACCTATACATAGCCACACAGTGCATATTCAAACACACGCACATGTACACGTGCATGTGCGCGCGCGCACACACACACACACACATACACATACACACACACACACACACACACACACACACACACACGCATCTTCTCTCGGTGAGGTTTTGGCCTGAGATCCTTCATTCAGCAGTGACGCTTGCTTTGGCCAATGGCATTTCTATGGTAACATTTCAGACATTGTAGGAAACTGGGCTCTGGCCATCGGGGTTCCTCCCAGAACCTTCAGTCCCCACCATGGTGGGGATCCAGAACCTCTGTCATCCCTTGGGGCGTGCCAGGAGGTGCCAAGAGGCAGAAATAAAAGCAGAGGCAGCTTCCATTGCTCGTGACACTCCATCTCCAGCCCCCTGCCCGTCTTCCGGTCAGTGACACACAACAGTCACACAGTTACAGGGCACGGTGTGCGGCTATGATCCATTCACTCTCCATAACAATCACATCAGGGTCATTAGCTAATACACCTGAAACATCTGTCATGTCATTCAGTGTCTCTAGATCCCAGCATTCGGGAGGCTGGAAGATCAGGAGTTCAAGGCTAGCCTGAGCTATATGCATTGAGACCTATTCACCTACTTAGTCATTCACACTCCTCCTTACGGCCCCTGAAGCCTGTACCATAGAGGATTAGAAGTTCCTACTGCATACCCCAGATCAACCCTCCCAACCCCTGGTACTGAGCCTCTGTAGGTATATCTGTATTTTCTCTGTAGGAGAGTCCCTCATAAGCCCAACCAAGAAAGGTGAACTAGCTGGCCACCAGGAAGCTAAGAGCAGTATGAACTTGCTGAGCTGAGGGTGAGCCTGGGACTCTGTCACCCTGTCTGAGAAGGGAGGCCTGGTCCGCTGGTGCCTAGAAAGATGATAGGGTTTAGCACATGAAGAGCATATGTGTTCATTCAGGACATCAAGGGGAGCTTTTTTTTTTTTTTTTTTTTTTAAGGCCCGGAGGTGGGGAACATGGCTGAGCTGACAAACTCTACCTTGAGGCTATCGGGGTAGCCACCTGGGCCCAAAGGAAGTGATCAGAATTAGTTGTTTCGAGAAAATTCATCCTGACTGTTGTATGGGGAAGGGCTGGATAAGTGAGAGAGGGCCCTGGGTGTGAGTGTGGGCTACGTCACCTTGATTCTAAAGACAGCTCCGGTATTTATCACAGAGGTGCAAGGGATGATGGGAAGATGTAAGAAGGTCCCAGGGAAGGGCTCTGATTGGCTGTGCTTGAGTCACATGCTCACCTTTTAAAACCAATCGTCTTGCAACAAGAGTGGCTGTGGTATGGAATCCAGGCCTTCTGTCACCAGCCTGCCCACTGTGGTGAGGGGCGTGTCCTCGGTGAGCTCCGTGGATGTCCCTGCATTCCCCTGCCCATTTCTGTTTATTCATGACTTTATTTAGTCCTGTTACAGCAGGAGGGCAGACCCTGCTCCCTCTCAAAACTCTAGAACTTTCCTGGCCACGATTTATCTTTTCTTCTCTGGGTGAAAAAACTTAAAAGTAGAGTAGGTTAGTGGTGGCTCACGCCTTTAATCCCAGCACTTGGGAGACGGAGGCAGACAGATCTCTGAGTTCGAGTCCAGCCTGGTCTACAGAGTGCATTCCAGGCCATGCCTACACGCACCTGTATACCCATGCACCCCACAACTCCTGAGAGTGTGAATTGCAGGCATCATAAGGGCTGCCTATTCAGACCCTATTCACATGTAAATAGTTGCCACGCTCAGATTTTATATCCAGTCTGAAGTGGGGGCTGGCGAGAAGGCTCAGCGGGTTAAGACACTTGCCTCGATGCCTAAAGACCTGAGCTCGATTCCCAAGACCCTGGAGGTAGAAGTGGGTAGCCAACTCCGCACATCACCTCTGTCCCATGGCTTGTGCACTCAATCCATCAATAAGTAACATTTGTATTGACTTTTTTTTTAATCTAGGGGGTAGAAAGATGGCTCAGCAGTTCAGAGCACTGGATGCTCTTCCAGAGGTCTGGGGTTCAATTCCCAGCATCCACGTGGCAGCTTAGAACTGTTTTTAACTCCAGTTCCAGGGGCTCAGATGCCCTCTTCTGGCCTTCATGGGCATTGCATGCATATGGTGCACAAACATGCCTTGAACACCCATTCATACACACACACACACACACACACACACACACAATTAATTTTTTTAAAAAGTTTGAATTTGAGATTCCTCCTAAGAATGCAAAAACCTAGCCTTCTTGGACTTTCCCTTCTAAGTGACCACGTTGACTGGTGCCGGGTCCACTAGCCCGTGGGTCCGCGATTTTGCCAGCTCCCCATGTGACCTGCTTCCCTGATCAATGCCTTGGCTTCTGTAGTCATTTGTGCCTGACACCCTGATATAAACAGCACTGGGTAGTGATGTCAGTGTGGCTAGGCATCTCTTCCCTAGCCACTATGAGTCCTATCTTACCCAGAACCCTCTGCCTCAGCCCTACTGAGCTCCCATAGGGTAAATAATAATAACTATTATTGTTATTATACAAGCGGTGGGGGCAGGGAGGGGAGGAGACCAGAGTTCTCACGCAGCGACGACTGAGGCCCAACCTGACCTTTTCACACTCTGTTTTCAAACCACCCTCTTCTGAAGAAGCTGCTCTCAGGAATTTGCGGGCGGCCATTCAAAAGGTTTTCACAGCACCAGAGCCAGCAAGTGTTTTCCTCCCGCTGCAGCAGGAAGGCGGCTTTAAGCATCCCCAGAATTACCCCCATTCAGCCTGTGAATAGTGTGATTCTCCGGCTGCTATGAGCTCAGAGAGGCTCTTCAAGGAGCACACAAGAGGAAAACAAGGAATGGAAGGTTCTTTGGCTTAAAGCAGGGTATTGGGGCAGAGAGCTTTGAAATCTCTTCGTGATGATTGGTGCCTGCCTACTTCCGAAGACTGGCGAGAAAGAAGTAAATGAAGGCTCCCTCTCCAATTAAAAGTGTTTATTGAGTACCTACTGTGTACTTTAGATGCCATCTGCGAGATTATACGTTCCCAAAGTACACCGTCAGCTCGGGCCTCTCCAGCACCCTGTCTACCTTTTCTACCTGACGTTGTAAAGTTGATGCTTTTCTCGGTGGTGGAGAGCTCGTGTCTTCTTGGGCTCAGAGAGCATCAGCTGTCTCCATAGTTGCTGCTTTGTTAAAGCATAGAAGTCGTTCGTACCTTCAGTTTAAGAAGAGAAAAACAATTCACATATTTTAAAATTTTTAAGGGTTTTTTTGTCGTTTTTTATTTTTTATTTTTATTTTATTTTTTGTAGCTATATACCATAAGGAGAGTGGAGTGCAGTTTGGAAAAACAAAGGCGACTGGAGAGAGTAAAACGAAGACAAAGTGGAGAGAGAGGGGGAGAGGGAGAGGAAGAGAGAAAGGGAGAGAGACAGAGAATGTGTGGGTGTGCATACTCGTGGGTGTGGGTGGGTGTGCAAGCCCATGAATACATGTGTGGAGGGCAGAAATCAGTGTTGAGTGTCTTCTGTCATCATTCACTTCAGTTTTGGAGACAAGGTCTGTCGCTGAGATCCGACACTTGTCAATCAAGCTGGACTGGCTAGTCCGAGAGCCCCAGAGAGCCTACCATCTCTGCCTCTCCAGCACTGGGAGCAGGAATATGTTCCGCCACACTGTCTCCTTGGAGACAAGCCTCTGGCCATGTTTGTGAAGGGCTGTCCATACTGATTGATACTTATCTATATTCATTAACCTATATTCAGTTCATGGAAACAAGCAAACACACCCTAACAGCAGACAGCACCTTTCCCTGGGACAGGGTCCTAGACTGCATAGAACAGAGATCGACTTCTGATCATTAACCCTCGTCCCTCCCTGACTCTTGACTGTGGGGTGCAATGTTACCAATTGCCTGCTGCTCACCCCTGCCCCATCATGAGCTCTGCCTAGGAAAGGCGCTTACCACACCAAGCTGGTGACCTGAGTTCCATTGCTGACACTGACATGGTGGAGGGAGCGAACAGGCTCCTGCAAGCCGTCCTCAGACCTCCTCAGCTGTTGACCCCATAGCTCCGATACCCCAGGAGCCCAAACCAATTCCATGGTTCTATGCAAACACTCAGCTGCTGATGGGAGGGTAGAGATTTGATTGCTATCCTCAGAGGGCCTCCATCTTATGGACACAGAGACATGCATAAGGGATAGCCTTGACCAAGGGAAGGGCAGGAAATTACCCAGAGTGCAACCTCAACACTACATCTTTGGGGGGTAATGAAGCCAGCAAAATGTGGCGCACACACTCACATATATAATACATGCAACACACATACAACACACACACAACACACAACACATACAGCACATATGTACATACACTCACAATACACACACAACACATAACACTTGTACATACAACACATGCACTCATACATACAACACATGTACCCCCTCATGCGTACAACACACATAGGACACACGCAACACACACACACATACACACAGTTCTAGTACGGTCCTCCACTTCTCGGCCTTCATTTCACACCCCACCCCCAACTCAGGGCTTCCTCCACAGAAGCAGACACAACTTGTTTGCTCCAGGCTGGGCTAGATTCCCTCCTCTGTGTTCCAACCACCATCTGCCTGAGCATTTCTCATGGTCATTATACAACTTCAAGAAAATTATGTGACCTTCCCTGAACCCCAGTTTCTTTCCTTGAATAATAAGATTCTATTACCAGGCTCCTAATGGGGTCATTGAGCCTTAATGGTGTGGTACTTAGCTTGGTGCTTGGAGCAGAGAGAACAAGCAGGAAGTATCCATTTCCATAGGCCTTGGCTACTTCTCAAACTTGAGGCTTCAGGCAGAATCCATGGCAGGGCTCATTTTCCCATGCCTATGATTTCCAGGCCTTCGGGTGGCCCTGTGTGGAGTCACCTGATGATGATTAATGGCCAATGACATCTGCCTTTCGGGTGGCTAATGGGTTGGTTAGCTATCAGATTTCTCAATGAGGTCATATTAATCTAGCTTCCCTTCGGTTACTGTGATAAATCCCTGTAGCCAGCTTTCTTATATAACCCAAGACCACCTGCCTAGAGAATAGTGCTGCCCACGGTGGGCTAGGCCCTCCTCTGTCAATTAACAATCAAGACAATCCTTCAGAGACATACCCACAGGCTAATCTGAGCTGGGTGATCTATTAACTGAACTCTCTGCCTCAGGTGACTCTGTACCAGTGGTTCTCTGCCTTCTTAATACTGCAACCCTTAAATATATTTCTTCATGTGTTGTGAACCATAAAGTTATTTTCATTGCTACTTCATACGTGTAACTTTGCTACTGTCATGAATCATAATGTAAATATTTGTGGTTTTGATGGTCTTAAATGACCACGTGAAAGTATCATTCGACACTCCCCCCCCCCCAAAGGGATCGCAATCCACGGGTTGAGAACTACTGCTCTAGACTTTGTCAACTTGGCAGTTAAAACTTAACCAGGACATGTATCGACTCAGGAGTCTGTGGTCTGAAAACGTGAAACAAAACCCCTATGGATTTTTTCTTTTTCTTGTCAAAGCTGCCTACATCGGCTGCATGGTGGTCTCTATGTTTCACAAGCATTTGTAGAGCACTGACTATGTGCACAGCCTTCAAAATGTCTTCTCGGTCATACTGTGTAAAATCAGTCTCAGCATGGCCATTTTGGTCATACCTACTATCTATTCGTCATAGCAACTGTGGCCAATTGACATCCTATTATTTCTCTGTTTGCTTGTGGGAGGAGAGAGAGAATACAGACCCCTGGTTTACTTAACCTCTTCCTAGTCTAAAATGCCCCATATTCATCAGATGGCTGAATGCTAAGCCATGGACTGGGTGATTGGCATGGGGCTGGAGATGAATATGTATATGTGTTTATTCACTGGCATAGCTGAGAAAAAAAACCTTGGGGGAAATTCATAATTTTAGAAAGTGAATAGTAATACAGTAAAGAGTTAATGTAGGTGACAGCTTAGTAGGGAGAGGCTCTTGTCACCAACCCGAACAACCTTGAATTTGATCCCTAACACCTATATAATGGAAAAGAATAGACTCCTGCAAACTGTCCCGTCTTATACACACACACACACACACACACACAAAATGAATGAATGAATGAATGAATGAATGAATGAATGAATGAACTTCATTGGTCAGTGTGCTTTTTAAAACATTCAAAAGGGAGACTGATACTGGGGTTGAGGTGGGGCGGGGTGGGGGAGGGAGGGTGTGCTCTGAGAGGTTAGGTCGCTGTCCAAAGTCGCACAGCATCAGGCAGAGGTTGGCTTTGTTAAGGCCGGGTTTCATGTGGCCTCCAGGGTCATCCTGCTTCTCTTCATGCCCATTAGTGGGGTATAACAACAATGGGGATAGCCTGGGATAAAAAGCTCAGGGAGGGTACACATGTTTTCATTCACCTTTCACCCACGTGTGTGATGTCAGTTCAACCTGGTCCCAGCGTCTAGCCAATAGATGTCTTTGCCCCGTCTGGTCTCCCAGGTTTCACTTCCAGGCTCTCCCTTTAAGATGGGCACGCATCTATAGCCGACACTGCTTAGCCACGCTTCCTGAGCAAGTAATTCTGCCTCTTCGTGCCTCAGTTTCCCCCAGAGTTCAGCCAGTAATGACCAACTTACAGGGAAGCTAGAGAGGTGGGGGAGGATACAAGTATGTATCCATGGTGACCATGGAGCAGTGATACTATGATGTCACTTGTTTCTTCGTCTTTCTGCGCTCAGGGCTGCTCCCCACGCCTTCCTCGTCATCAGCTGCCATCATACTGTGTGGGCGCACAGACCCCAGAGACAGGTCTCCCCAGCCCAGACTCAACTCTGCAACTTACCAGAGAGCAGCAAACAGTGTGCAAATATGACAACCAGGTCATGTCCCTTCTCCGAAATGCACGGGGACAAAAAAATTGTGAACTTCAGGTGTTTTCAAAATATTTGCCTCTATAGAATGAGCTATGCTGGGGTCTTAGCATGAAGTTTGTTTCCATTTCCTGCGTACCTCCCACGCCCAGGCTGAAGGTGGTTTTATATAAGGTACTATTAATGCAATTTTATTTTGACTTCCCATGAGGTCGAGGGTGGAATTTTCCACTCGTGGCCTCAAACCAAGGCAAGCGAAGTTCCAGATCTGGAGTTTTCTGGGTTTTAGATGGAGGACCCATATGCTACCGACCAAGTGGGTGAGAATTCACTGGCCTATGGGAGGAGTGTTAGGGAGTACTGCTGCCCTATGGGAGGAGTGTTAGGGAGTACTGCTACTTATTAACCAGTTATCATCACCGCCATTGATGCTGCCCAGAATGTCCCTAGGAGTCAGCAAACCTTTATTTAATGACTACTGTGAATCTGCCACTAGTGTGGAACGTTAGGACCCTAGAGGTGGAGAAGCAGGACTCATTCCTGAGGGCCACTGTCACAAGTTGAGGTAGAAGCACCCAGATGGCACTGAGCTGTAGAAGGGGAGGAGGATGTTCGAGCAGAACCAGAGGCTCAACCACTCTCTGTGGGCCCCTCCTCATGTCTGTCTGCTTTATTTTGTGCTCTGCTTGCTCCAGCGTCTCCCCTACCTGTCTTACAGCAGTGCTGGAGTCCTTGGGCATCTCTCCCCTCCAGCCGCCCCCTCAGGAGCTACCGATGTAAGCTCTCTGAGACTGTATCACCATCTGCACGCAGACCTGAGTGCAGAGGGGCTGAATGATGTCAAAACTGTGACCCTTGGAGGTTGCTACCCACCATAAGCTGGCATGTGACCTTTGGCAGTTTCATGTACGCCTGCAGGTGACACAAGATGTCTGGCTCACAAGCATGGGCCTTTACTACTCACGTCAACAGTAGAAATCAGGATGATATCAGCACTGGACCCAATTCCCAGCAGGCAGCACAAGGAGGAACTGGTGATGCAGATTAACTTCAGGAGAGGAATCCAAAACTCAGGAAACCAACTGTTGCATGATGGGAAAACCTGCTCTCTATCTCAGAGGCAGTTGGTATCTCTGTAGATGTGACAGTGAGCACAGGTCCCACCCCCTGCTTCTGAATGCTCATGCTTTGTCTGTCTTCCAATGTTGTCTTCTTTACAAGCATGCTTGGAGGCAGTCTTCTTAGTAAGACAGGTAGAAGGGCAAGAGGCCTGTGATCTCCATAGATACAGTCATTGGGTGGACAGATAGTGGATGGATGGATGGATGGATGGATGGATGGATGGATAAATGAATGGATGGATGGATGGATGGATGGATGGATGGATGGATAGATGGATGCATAGATGCATTGACAGACTGACGAATGAATGGATTCATGTATACATAAGTAAATGCTACAAGGATGCATTCATGGATAATGGATGGATTAACAGACACATAGATGGGTGACTGGATGAATGGATAGTAGATAGACTGATGGGTGGGTGGTTTGTGATGGACAGATTCATGATAGATTTATGTATGCATGGATGAATAGATAGGCGGATTCATGTGTGCACCAATGAGTGGATAATAGATTCATGTATGCATGGATGGGTAGGTAGATGGTGGGTGAAATAATGGAGTTATGAAAAGATGCGTGCAAGCCTGGGTTGACAGATAGGTGTGTGTATGAATGAACCTGTATGTGCATGGAGAGATAGTAGGTGGGTGATGAGTGGAAGGGTAGGGTGATGTATTGATGTGTGCGTGGGTGGGTGGTTGGATGTGAGTGGGTGATGGATGGATGGGTGGAAGGACGGTGGGTGGGTGGATATATTCATGGATGATGGATAGACAAAGTCATGTATGCATGGATTAGACATACATTGATGAATGATGGATGGATGGATGGATGGATGGATGGATTCATATATAAATGGATGATGGCTAGATAAGGGTCATGTATGGATGGATGGGATGTTTATAATGATGGATGGTGAGTGGGTGTGCCTTAATACATGGGTAAATGGGTGTGCGGATGGATGGATAGATCATGTGTTCATGGATGTATGGGTGGGCAGATCCACATGTGCAAGGGTGGGTGGGTGGGTAGATAACAGATGATGGATGGACAGACGGACAGGCTGCTTGGCGGGTAGGTAGACAGTGAGCAGCAAGGTGAAAAGTCTGTAAGCAGTGCTTCCTCAGCTGCATTCCTGAGAGTCTTAAGTGTTTCAGAGGCTCCTGGAGGAGGACAGGAGAGGGAAGGGTCTTTATCTTCCCCCGAGACTCCTCCATGTGCCTCTCTGCTTTCCTATAGGAACTTTGCTCTTTTATTTTCAATCCAGACAGTCCTTTATTATGAGTGTATATTAATCATGCTAAAACATGGCATTTTCATGCATGTACGATAGACTTCAACCATGTTCTCCTCCATCATCCTCCCTGGTCCCCCCTGTCCCTCTCATGACCTGCTCCTCACACAACAACCCTCTACCTTCAACCCTGTGTTTACTTTCATGTCTAGATTTCATGTATGGGAGGAAACACGCTGCTTTTCTAAATCTGTTTTGCTTGACATCTCGATCTCTGGTTCCATGCATTCTCTTGCAGATGACACAAATTCATCCTTCCTTATGGTTAAATAATAGTCCGTTATGTGTGTGTCCCGTTTTCTTTATCCAGCCATCTGATGATGGGTGTCTGGGCAGATTCTCTAACTCGGCTGTCATGGATAGCTGCAGTGAGTGCCGGCATGCAGGGACATGGATGTGTAAATGGCTCTCTGGTTTCCCCACTTAAACTCTTTTAGGTTTATAGCTAGGAACTGTGGGACTGCTTCATGATTTTTTTTCTGTTGCTGGGACCTGGGGTTGGATTGGGTATTTAAGAGAAAGTCTCCATCTGTGGCCAGTCTACCCTGCAACTCACCGTGTAGCCTTGCTCTTCCTGCCTTGCTCTTCTGAGCTGAGGTGACAGGTGTGTGTTGCCATCATGGCTGACTCTGCTCTCAGCCTCCACACTGAGGTACATAGTGCCTGGACCCATTCTCATCCACACCTATGGAGACCTGAATGGTCCTTGCTCCCCAGTGGATGCCAGCACTTGTTAGTAATCCTTCCTGGTCTGTTTACCTTTCCTTTGTACATTGTTTTCAATGGTCAATTGTAGCAAAGTATAGTGAACATGAACATTGTTTTCATTATCAATTGTTCTCTCTCTCTCTCTCTCTCTCTCTCTCTCTCTCTCTCTCTCTCTCTGAATATCTATTCAATTCTATCCTGGTTAGCTTTTGTCACAGTCACACAAACTGGGGTCTCCTGAGGAGAAAGAACCTCAGTTGAGGAGTTGCCTCCATCAGATTGGCTGAAGGCAAGTCTGTGGGGCATTTTCTTGGTGAATGGTTGTTGTAGAAGACCCAGCCCACTATGGGCGGTGCCACTCCCAGGAAGACGTTCCCTGGGTGTGTAAGAAAGCAGGCCAAGGAAGCCCCGAGCAAGCCATGGGGAGCAGGTCAGTAAACAGCACCCCTCTATGGCCTCTGCATCAGCTCCTGCCTCCAGGTTCCTGCCCTGCTTGAGTTCCTGCCCTGACTTCCCTCAGTGATAGACTGTGAAACTGTAAGGTGAAATAAACCCTCTCCTCCCAAGTTGCTGATGGTCATGGTGTTTATCGCAGCAACAAGAAAGCAAACTAGGATAAATTTTAGTTTGTTTGCCCACTAATGATCTGATGGTGTTTCCTTGTTGTTGTTTACTTGTTTGAACTCTTTATATATTCCGGATACTATCCCCTTGTCAGGCCAAGAGCTGGCAAAGACTTTCTCCCTTTCTGCATTCACTTCATTGTTCTCTTTGCTAATACGGCAGCTTCTGTTTCGTGATTCCCACTAGACATTTCCTGCTAATATTTCCAGGTCTGCTGGAGTCCTTTCCAGAAAGTCCTTGTTTGTGTCTTTATTTTAAAATATGGCAGCCCACATTAAGGTCTTTGACCTATTGCAAGCTCCGTTTTGCACAGAGAGGTAGGAAGCCTAGTACAATTCCTCCTGTGGATATCTGGTTCCTCCAGCCCCATTTGTTGAAGCATCTGTCTTTTCTCCAGTGCTTTGAGAGTTTTGGTATGAATGGCTTTATCTCCGGTCCCTCTGTCCTGTTCAACTGGCTATGTTTGGTTTGGTGCTGGCAGCATGCTGGGACTGTCACTATGGCTCTGTGGTACCATTTGAGGTTAAATATTACACAATTAACACTGGGTGTTCTTTCTGCAGAGAACTTCTTCGATCATTTGGCCTCTTGTGTGCTTCCAACATCTATAAATCCTCTTTCCTACTTTAACTGTTGGTTTCTGAGAGATCCTGTCTCAGAGAGGAGAGAGAGAGAGAGAGAGAGAGAGAGAGAGAGAGAGAGAGAGAATTCATGTTCTGCCCCTCCTGCCCCTCCTGCCCCTCCTGCCCCTCCTGCAGTGCCACTGGATGGGACAGAAAATGTCTTCAGGTAGCTGGATGGTGGAGGCGCACGCCTTTAATCCCAGCACTTGGGAGGCAGAGGCAGGCAGATCTCTGAGTTCGAGAGTTCAAGGCTAGCCTGGTCTACAGAGTGAGTTCCAGGACAGTCAGGGCTACACAGAGAAACCCTGTCTCAAAAAAATTAAAAAAAAATGTTCAGGTGACACACACATCCCAGGTACTGTTGCTGCTGGTGGTCCTAGTGGCCCAAGGGCTCAGCTTCTAAAATCAGTAGGTGTGAAAGAACTGCCGAATCCTCCCAAGCAACTGAGTTAAGTTACCGAATGCCTAGGACGTGTTAGCAAACTGCTAGACATTGAAAACACACCAAAATAGATTCCAACATGGCTGCTGCCTTCAAAAGAGACCAATAACCAGCCTAAGACCAGCTAGGAGTCAGCAGAAGCCCAGAACTGAGTCCCAGAGCTTTGAAATGGCATAGCCCCATCCCCTCATCCACACCATTAGAGAGTGAGTGCCTGTCCACACAATTAGAGAATGTCTGCTTGAATCAATTGGCTGTCAGAGCTCAGGGCCATCTGACTGGGGAGAATAAAGTGGCTTCTCTCATGAAGGCTTTGAAAGTGAGGGTAAGGCTGACCGGGTCCCGTTGTAGGAGTGCGAACATCAGAGACCGCAGAGTGTCGGCACTCTGGTGACTGCTGTGGACAAAATCCTGCCTCAGGGACCAACTGCCCCACCTCCTGGCAAAGCCCTCCACACACATAGCCCAGAAAGAGAGAGGCGTACGTAGCTGGATGAATGAGGAACTGCATGAAGCAGTGCTCTCCTGATGTACAGGCAGGAAAGCCAAACACAAAAATCAGAGCCTCTGAATTGAGGGGTCACCCGAGGGCTATGGCAGCCTTCCCCAGCCTTCACCCTCCACCCTGCCAAGCTGCTGCAGAGCCCAGAGCAAACCTAGAGTAGAGACAGAAACTTCATTCTAGTCCAGCCTCCTTCATCTCCTAGAGGTCCAGAGAGGGGAACAATCTTGCCCAAGGTCACACAGCAGGTGAGGAAGAGGTAGGTGAAAGATTCCAATCCCCAACCCTGGCTTTGGGAATATTTTAGAATAAGAAGCTGGAGTTTCTACCTGCTCCTCTGTCCTCCACTTCCCCAGTGACCTCCCCCAGGGACTGCTCAGTGGTAGACAACAGTATGATCTTCTCTGTGAATATCTGTGGTGTGGTCACGGGAGATCTCTGCTCAGATAAGGGAGGGGTGTCATGGTTCCCGAGAAGCTGTGTCATTGAATTCCAGATGATGAAACATCTATAAATCCTCTTTCCCACTTTAACTCTTGGTTTCTGTGAGACTCTGTCTCAAAGAGAGAAGGGAGGCAGGGAAAGAAGAAATAGCTAATTTATGTTCTGCCCCTCCTGCAGTGTTACTGACTGGGACAAGGACAGAAAAATGTTCAGGTGCCACGCAGCTCAGGAACTGCTTTTGCTGGTGGTGCTGGTGGTGCTGGTGGCCCCAGGGGCTCAGCTTCTAAAATCGGTAGAGTAGAGGAAACTGCTGAATCCTCCCAAGCAACTGGGTTAAGTGACTAAATGCCTGGGACAGTCAATAACTCAGGCCGAGATGAGGAACCAGAGTCTCTGCGATCCACACTCCCACAATGGGGCCTGGTCTGTCTTAGCCTCCCTTTCAAAGCTTTCATGAGAGAAGCCACCTTATTCTCCCCTGGTCAGAAGGCCCTGAGCCCTAACATCCTATTGATTCAAGTTACTGGGGTGATCTCCTGGCCATAAAACAGCCAACTTGGAACCAGGAGACCATCTGCCTTAGTCTTCCCAACACCTTGCTGAAGACACAGCCATTCCAGATATCCGTGATTTTGGGGGGGGGGGGGCTCATCTATGAACTTTGGGGAATCCTTAGGCACCTGCCAGTTTGTGTCACTGATGGAGACTTCCTATGACAATATACAGCAGCACTCACGGGAGTTGAAACCCACATCTGTGGTCAAGCACTCTCCAATGGGTGTGGCCCCGATGGTTTAATTTAGTGGAAATATTAAAAATGTTCTCTGCAGACCCCACCATTCCCCAATGTCTCACAGTCAGCCCTCTCCTAGAAGATTCTTAAGCTGCACCTTTCAGAGTATAAACTGCAATTCAGCCGTTCACACTAAAGGAGGTCTGAAAAAGCACAGGGAATTACAAGACAAGGCTTAGGCTATAAGATTTCAGCAGGCCCAGCAGTTGAGTGTCACCTAAATCAGCCCAGCTTGGCCAGGACCCAGGCCAGAGGCCCCAAAAATTGACTACAAGAAGCTCAAGGGACTTCCTGATGGATCGCTCAGAAAGCAAGTTGGCTACCGTGAAGGCTTAGCGCCATCTGTGGGTCATTTCGGGAACTACATCTGCTGAGCTAACTTGGGAAAGCCAAAAGCCATCAGAGACCCCCCGGAGACAGACAAACAGGCTCTGGGCACCGTGAAACCTTTTCGTGCTAGATTTTGCATAGAACTCACTTCGAATACCCACCTTCACATCAATTTATCTTTTGAGGCCCAGAGACTGCAGGCTGCTTACCCAAGCTCACACAGCCTTATGCCCAGGTTGTTCTATCAACTTTAAATGGTTCCTCCCTTATCTCCACCAGAGTCTTACAAATTGTTTCTGGTGTCTAGGCTAACATCTTCAGGAACTGTGGCACCTCCTTTTCCCTAGGGATGCTTGCCTCTCAGATATCTGTGTTCCCAATACTAGGTCGTATCTGGCCTGTCAGCCTTTTGGCCCCAAGGCTGCTTAGATGAAACGCTTTCCCTCTTATGATCCCTAAGCTGGAGGGAAAGAACTAATCAGCCACCCACAGGCTGCTTGCCCCTAGATGGCTCTGGAACTTTCTGGTCTTGGCCTCCCTGTGTATAATGCCAGACAGCATTCTCATTTCTTAACCGCAAAGGAGACTGATGGGCATTGGGCCTCATAAGAAATACATTGAAACAACGTCTCCCAAGCAAACACCCAGGGCGGAGTTCAGACACTAAGCTAACTTCATTTCTGAGACCGATAGCTCTCACCCGGGGAGAGACAGGTGGAGCTGCTCCGGGGGACAGAGGGGATCTGGTTGCCATGGCAACAGAGGGACAGACCTGAGTCTGTCATCACCCCTGCAACTTAGGGGCATTCCTCAGAACTGAGGTCCGAGAGAACGGGAGCACAGATATAAAAAGAGGCTGGAAGATTCATTGCACAGAGCTGCGTATACAGTTGGTGCCTAATAAGGGGGTTGCCGTTGAGTAGATGGACTCTGACTTCTTGGGCTCTTCATTCACTTATTCACAGAAGTGTTTGGTTTTCGGTTGGCACTGAGAGTCTCACAAACCCCACAAAGTACGAGTCTCAGGCACAGCCCTGAACGTTTGCTTCAGTGGGTCTGGAGTGAGCATCACCAAGAGGTTCTCAGGGGACGGTGACCTAGTTGTCCAGGGACAATCTTTGAGAATGCTGACTTGGAGTGGTGACAGGAACCGTCCACCCTCGTCAATTTCTTCCCAGTCTAACACTGGATTTGTAAATGCTTTCGGGTGTACTGCGGATTCGGAGCATGATGGGAACTCTGAGCAGGGGCTTCTCCAGAGAAGGAGTGTTTATGCAAAGACCCCACATCTCGGTACAGCCTGTCCAATCAGATGAAGAGAAGTTATTAGTGAACACAGAATATTCTGAGACACACCCCATCCCGGCTCTTCCCTTAACACCTCACCTAGTCCCTCAAGTTGCAGTGTTAGAAGAATAAGTAAGCCCCATTGTGTGAAGGAGGGAACAGAGGCTGCATGTAGCAAAAGAGAGGTCTGAGAACTCACATCAAACATGGATCCCCTAGGTCTGTGCCTGCATAGACACCTTGGGGTTGCCTCAGGCCCTTGGCCCCTGGTGTCTGAGCTGTAGGTACCCTGTACCCTGGACACAGCTGCAAGCCAGCCAGTGGCAAGCTAGCCAGCGGCGCTCTCCTCTGCTCTCCCCTCCCAGGCCCTTCAAGCGTTTTCAATGATGGGTAAATTCAGCAGATGCCTTTTGATCACAGCCTATTAAATTAGCCCCTCTCTACAGCCAAAAGAAGATAATTATGTTTTCATTAGCCCTGGGTAATGTATTAGCCCTCGGTGGCAGCCACATAGAATAAGCAAACCGAGTCCCTTCCTCCTTTGGCTCCCCCGGGCCAACTCTGAGCAGAGGGGCATGGCGGATACAGGGGGAGAGATGGTACCACTTTATCCACCCACTGTCCACGCAGGGATTTAGGGCGAGGCCCCATGGTAGCTGTTTCTGTGGTATCTGCCTGGAGCAGAAGTCTGGATGTACCCCAGCAAGTTCCATCCTCTCAGACTGAGAAAGACTACACCCTCATCACCTACCCTGATGTGCTCAAGGCTTCAGATGGTAGACCCAAGCCATAGCATCATGTAAATCACCATTCCCAGAAAGCATTTGGGAGACTGTTGCTATATCCTGCCCAGAGCCACCAAGTCAATGGCTAACGTCTTTTCTCTGTCCTCCTTGGGAACACTAATTCCTAGCATGGGTGAGGATGTTCCCCAACACCAAGAGCCATCCCCTCCTTCCTGACACCCCCAGCATGGTGGCTATGACTTCTCCCCTGCTCTACAAGACAGTAGACACTTGGGGGTCCTGGGACTTGAGATCCATCTTATTCTATTAGAACTGCAGATAGAACCTAGGTACCCATCAAGAGAGTGCTAACCCTAGAACCTAGGTGCTCCTGCTCATCCGACAGTGCTCCCCCTGAGCCACATCCCCTAACCCAGCCAGGATCTGAGTTCTCATATCCCACTTCCTCATCCTCTGCTTAGGGAGGTAGAGGAGGCTGTCTCCAGAGCCTCCGATGCCCCCTCCCTCAAGCAGGAGCGAGGAGGGGAGCCACTTCTTGTCATGTTGGTGACAATCCAATGCGCTGCGTATCTGCAAAGAGCTTGGCTCCAAACCAGGAAAATGCTAACGATCATGAGACGAAAGCCACGCTCCTTTCTAACACGGTAGCTGCACTATACCCTAGTCTCCTTAACCTGTGAAAATAGGGGTGAGTGTGTCTGTCTGGGGAGGGGGCACTTGGTCTCTGTATAAATACCTACATCTATTTCTGTCTCTATTCATCTGTATCTCCCCCCTCAACAAATCACACACACACACACACACACCTCCTCATGGTAGCAAGCTCCTCTCCTGGGCTCAGAATCTGTCCTTCCAGCCAGGTTCCCAGAACCTCTCAGTCCTGCCTCATGTCACTTGTACCAGGACACCTAGCAACGAGGACAGGACTGGGGGCATTGAAATTCTGTCTCCTCCTCCCCCCAAGAGCCCAACTCTGCTTCTGCAGGCATAGCCCAGCCTTGGCCCTGACCCCACATGTCACAGCCCTGCCTTCCTTCCTGACCACTCTTCAGCTTCACAGCCAGGATAGGAGACGGCTCACTCTATACACCTCTGCCACCCCGACTCCCACACAGCAAGCAGGCGCGCGAGCGAGGCTCTGGAGCAGGTGAACTGCCAGCCCAGTGGAGAAGCAGCCTCCCTTCCTGGCTTCCTGATTTTTTTCCCCAGTTGCCATGGTAATTGAAGGAGCAGTGTTGAGACCCAACACCATGGAAGCCCAGTGCTCAACTTCGAAAGGAATCAGGCAGAAGCCAGGCCCAGGCGGCAAGGACTCACTCCAGCCTCTTCTTGTGGGGCACTCAGGGATGTATAGCCGGTCTTTGTTTGTGTCACGTGGATGGTTGTTTTTCTCAGAACAAGTACTGTACGCTAGACACTAAATTAAGAGCGTTACCACCATCCTCTGACCAGACCAGCCTTGCCATAGCCCAAGACCCACGTCAGGCTCAGGAAGCAGGCTTCAGACTTGGCACACCCAGTCAGGAAGTGGCAGAGCCCTGGAAGCCGACAGAATCTCTTAGGCCCTCCCTGGGCATGGCCTCTTCACACTCCACCGGCTTTTTCTTATGCCTCCTTCCCCCAACCCAGTCTTCTTCCTACACCCCTCAAGGTCATACCCATAACCCCTTTCCTCACACTTGCCATGGAAGATATCTGAAGACTATTTAGGAGAGACAGGGAGGGACAGCCTGTGCAAATTGTGCTCTGGGTGTGCTGTGCCTTCCACCGGGTGAGACTGAGGGAGAGAGACGAAGCCAGCAGCCAGGTGTGTGAGTCTGTGTGTTTGGGTCTCCTCCCCTTCCTTGAGTCCAACCCCCCACCCCCACCCCCAACACACACATACACACACACACACGCACACACACACACACTTTTTCCCCCAAGAGTGTGTGAGCAACAACGACAGCTAAATGCAAAACCGCCTGTGCAATCTGTCCAGGAAGAAACAGCTTTGAAGACGGGTTTATATGGTTACCCATATGTTAGAGCCCTTAAGAAAGGAAGAAAAGAGTTCTCTGAGTCTGCCCCTCCCCCCCCCAAACCTAGCTTTTGGCCTCTCCTGGCATCAGGGGTCTCCCAGCCATAGGGGGAAGAAGACCCCCAGGGGATTTTCACACCCCTCCCAGATGGCATACCTACACTCTGCTCCGGAAAACACCAGAATCGGGCATCCTTTTCAGAATGTCTCCCCACCCAAGAACCAGAGCCGTTACCCAGGCTGGTTTCTGCTGGCTCTGTGAGGGGCTTCCTGCCCTGCCCTGAGGCGCTAAGCTCTAGTCGTCCCATTAAGGAATCTTTCCACCAGGTAGAATAGAGACAACCACCTGCCTCAGCTAGGTCTTTTTCTGCCCCCAAACAGCCTCCCTCCGTGCTGTGGTCACTACATTTCGTCCCCGTTAGGGTCTCCAATTTCTTCATTGTGTGTGTATGTGTTGATTTTTTTTTCTGATAGAAAAAAATGGAAATTAGGTTACATAAAAGATGTATGCTTCCAAGCCCAGAGCGGCCCTTTTAATGAGGGTTGCGACGTCTCTCTCCCCACGCCCATAAACCAGCCGGTTGGACGTCACCACTAATTCGTTTCAGCGGTGATAGGATAAAGCAGGGACATTAAGAAATAAATTCCCCCTCACGACCCTCGCTGAGCTCGCTGCGCGGTCCCTGCATATTGATGCAGTCGCAGGGCGCGAGCGGCTACTTAGCACAGCGGCTGCTCCTAGGGGCAGCTGCGGCCGGGGTGAGCCAGGTTGTGCGAGGGGAAGCTGGCAGCCTCCAGTCCTGAACTTGGCTGGGCTAGAGCGGAGCGAGGCGGGAGCAAGAGGCTGGGAGGGGGCGGGGAGCGCTCGCTCTGGAAGCTCCTACCCTGTGGCGCTGTTGGAGCCCAGAGCATCCTGCCCCGGAGCGAGGCTCTGGATCCGCGCGCTCAGCAGCTGCGGGAGGAGGAGGCGCGGAAGACAGGCTGATCAGCGTGGTCCACAGCCCTGGAACTGCGCGGGGCTCGGCGGCAGGTGAGTTCTCAGCCCTGGTCCCAAGGTATCCTCTATCCCTTCTTCGGGATCTGCGCTCCAGCTCCGGCAGGCGGTGTGCGTCCCAACTTGGCTCTCCTCGGCGGCCTGGCTCTCCCGGCAACGGGGCGTACCCGGGTCCGGGCTGTGAGCTCCTGGAAAGGTGGGTCCTGCCACCTCGCTCCAACTTTACAAGGGCAGGGGACCCTCCCACCCATTTCCTGCATGTTCCCAACCTCCGTGTCACAATGGCAGAGATCCGATCGTGACCAGAGGCGATCTTGACCCCAGGCGCGCACGCACACAGCCTGAAGCTGGGAGTGGGGGGGAGGTAGGGAGGATACACAACTGGGGACCTTAGCACCTGCGGGGCCTCAACTTTCAGCCACCACCTCCTCCAAGAGACCCTTCCCTCTCTCTCCAGCCACCCCCTACCCCCGTGACCCTGTTAGGGACTCTGGCTTGGCCAGAGGGGGGGACCCAGCTGTTGGGTGGATTTGCTGGAGCGCTGTTCCTTGGCTTTCCAACTTTGCCCCCCATCAGCCTTGCGCTCCAGCGGCTGGCTGGCGTGATACAGTGAAGCAGCGACACCCCCCAACCAGGAAAGTTCACCTCTCCCGCCAAGGAGACGGTTAAGAGCGCCTGAAGATTCCCAGAACAGAAGAGGGCTCTCGGGATCCCTGTCACGCTGAGCCTTGGATCCAAATGGTCCAGGAGTAAGACAGGGTTTCCAGGAGACCCAGCTTCCCTAGCCACTCGTGGACACTTGTGCCCTTACAGGATTCTTGGGTTGTGCCCTAGGGAACAGGAAGTGAAAATCTTGCCTTCACCCTAAGGGCAAGGTAGTCTCAGCATCCACAGCTGTTTACACACTGTGAGCCTGGCTTTCTGGAGCAAGAGAGGCTCACACAGGTGTACAGCCCCAGCAGGGACCTTAGAGAGATTCCCCTGGGGATCTAATCCCAGAGCTACCGTCTCTGGTAAGTCTCTTCTCCCTCTCTCTAAGCCTCTAGGTTTTTTTTTGTGGGTTTGTTTTGTTTTTTTCTCGTACGCGAAACAGAGAAGTGACCCTTCCCTGGGGATCTGTTGGCAAATCTTTAAAACGCCATAAACGTTTATGTGAAGCTATGGGCTCAGCGCGCGCGGGAAATATTACTGGTCGGGTCTGATGTAACTAGGGACAGATCCTGGGACCTCTGCATCTTGTGGGTTCCCATAAACCAAACCGAGGGTCCTCCAGAGGGTGATTAAGGCTACACCCACCTCCGTCTCCCAATCTGGCCAAGCAGCCCCTGGGGTGATGCATCCTGTGTTGCTGCAGACTCTAGAAATGTTGTCTGACTCCTAGGGAACCCCAAACCTCGCTTCACGCACATATACACAGACTGTGAAGGGAGCTCCAGAGGCTCCTACAGAGGGAGAGTTCTCAAAGGTGAACTGGCAGGGACGATGTGCAGGCAAGCCCCAGGCACCCAGGAAGCATCTGCCTCAACAGTAGGGAAGACAGAAAGGAGATGACCCTCAGACCACTCCTCCAAAGGGAGTATGGAGGAAAGTCCCCCCTTGTCTCTCCCTATTCAAACTGAGATCAGAGCAAATAGCAGGTCGGGGGGGGGCGGATGTTAGCACAGCTTCCTAGAGAATTGATTTTCTTGATTGGATTTTTGCCTTTTTTAAGTGGGGGTTACTTGGGGGGTTGGTTTTTAAATTTGGGGTGTATGCCAGAATGAAATAGGGGCCAGGCCCATACTCCATCCTCGGGCAAGGTTTGCGAATCCTTCACAGGTTCCCCGTGATTGCCAATGTCACTGCCCCAGCGGAAATTCTAGAAGAAACCCAGGGACATGAGGCTTTGCGCATGCTGCAAGCTTCTACTGCATACAGGATGCGTCTGGAATATCTTGACTTTCCCAATACCTAGGATAACTACCTGGACCTCACTTTGCAGATGTAGAAACTGAGATAGGGCAAACCAAGCCAGCTGCCCATAGTCAGCAAGAAGACCTTTACCGGGTTTGTGGCTTCCTAATCTGAGGCGGTTTGCATCCATCGCCAGCCTGACCTGTACCCCACTTTTCTGCACATGATATCTACTTCCAAATGTGTCAAACATCCCAGACTACCCTCCAACCGGCTCCATAAAGTCTGATAACCCCTTCCCCAAGTCCCAAACCATACAGGGAAAGAGCAAGCCTCATTAGTAGAGACCTGTTGTAGATTCCTGTCTGAAGCTTAGTTTGCTCCCCGGCAGTGTGACCTTCCAATGGATCACTTAACATCTCTGAGCTCCAGGCCCACTATCTGTCAGATGAGAGCAGTCATTCGTACATGAAACAGTTTTAAAGATGTTCTGATGTCTGTAACAGCGGTTCTGGAGACACCAGTCCTGTGTTAAAGCTGTTTTTTGTTTGTTTGTTTGTTTGTTTGTTTGTTTGTTTAAGTAAAAGAGAGAAAAGAAAACCCAAGTTAGGAGGTCTGTCCTGGAGCAAACATGAGCTCTAGAATTTCTTCCTGCTTCTTGATCATTCTCCCTAAATGGACATTGGCCAGCACCCAAAGGCTCCATCTCTGTGAACTAACCCTTGGAGAAAGCTGAGAGCCTGGGATGGTGGGGGGCAGTGGGCACCCACTAAGGTAGAAATTCCCTGGTGGGGGATGAGGGGAGGGGTCTCTACATCAGGCTGCGAGGAGCTGTCCGAGGTACTGAGGACAAAGTGTTCTGAATACTTCTAGCCCTCACAGGGACGACATGGGGGCCAGTTTGCCTAGATTTTGTAAGCATGAAGAAATTTGTACCATGATATCTCTCTCTCTCTCTCTCTCTCTCTCTCTCTCTCGGTGTCTTATGACAGCTCTCGGTTCCCTGCCTGTCACTCAGGTTCCCCATAGGTCTGGGCAGGGGTGGACATACTTCAGAATGCAGTTAAGAACAACAGGCAAGAAGCATGCTCACGGGAGAAGCTGGCATCCTGAGAGGTTAATTTTGGCATTTCAGAAGCAATTTTTACACAGGCTGTTCCCACGAAGGGGCATGCTTTCCTACCCCCCAAAACAATGTGGGGCTGCATGGTTAATAACATAAAGGCCACCAAAGGTGGAGATATGCCCTTTTGTCTCTTTCTGATGTCTGACCACCGTTAGACATCTTCCAATCTAGTGAATTTCAAACACCTTCCCAGCAGATCAGCAATGTCAGAGCCACGAGCCAGAATCAGAGATATTTGAGCCTCTCTGCAGAGTCCTCCTCCCCTGCAGGAGATATGAATTATCTGGATTTAAATCGAGTTTTTTTCCAGAAGATTCTAAAGCCTTCAGTTCCTGACCTCATCATACAGGAGGGAAACTAAGATTTGGAGAGGTCATGTGACTTGGTAGAGGACAGCCCATTTCTCTGACAAAACTGAGGGAAGAACTTTATGTCTTGGCATTCATTCTGCTTGAACTTGTGGATGAGATTTTATGTTGTCCTCACCATAGAGAGGTCCCAGAGTCAGATATGGAAGATGGTAGGATTTTTCTCTCTTCCAGTTGTCTCTGGAAGTCAGTGAGCTCTTGGCGAGTCCTCCTACTTCAGGCTTGCTAGCCATAAGTCCTGAGGTCCCACCTAACATTGAGCCCTTACCCACTGGTTAATCCGTTCAGAGAGAAAATCCCTTTTTATCATGACCCATCAGAAATAACTTCAAAATCAAGTAGATACACCCTGGTTTAACTGTCACTGGTCTCGTCAAAGCCCTTGTTTTGTGCTCAACCGTGGCCCAGCCTTTGGTGACTCTTGAATGTGTCTGTGGCACTTCAGCTCCTAGCCCTGGGAAAGAGGGGGTGAGTAGCCTGTCGTGCTGGGAAATGGAGCACACTTGGAGATGTTTGATGCAAATAATCTATCAACAGAAAATGTCAGTACATCTCCAGTGTGAGCGGCCATTATCGGGGCTCTCTGGGTTCACATCTAGCCATAATTGTCTTCAGTGAGGAAAGCCGAGAATGAGGGCAGTCACCACGAGTGGTTCCACAAATCACGCTAGCGTGTGTCAGATGTGACATCATGTGTGTGTTAATGCTGCATGTCCAAGGATACAGGTGCCATGAGCCCCACCCTGAGGTTGGCTAGAACCAGACAATGGGGCATCCAGAAAGCCCTGTGCCAGGTGTGACATTTCTTCAGTAGTGGTGGGTGTACCTTGCCATTGCTGCCAGGGTGGTGTGACTGAGGGCTTCAGGGGAGACTTCTCATAGCCAGGGGCCTCAGAGATGGCACCCCAATTCGCACCAATCTCTTCAGTGACGGGGCGTCTTCCACTATGAGCTGACCACAGACAAATCACAAAGTGTCTCAGAGAATCACTAGGCACATCATTCTGGGATGCGTCCGGGGACTTGGTGACTTGGGGTGAGTGAGCTGAGCTCCCCAACTCTTGGCGTATCATCCATGCAATCAGAAGTGCTGTGTGAGCTGTCGATGGGGGGGGAGGGGAGTCAGTCACTAAACATCGTGAAAGGGGATAGGCAGAACTCAACAATCAAAGCAGAAGGAAGAAGCGAGAGACCCCTTCAGTTGGCCAGTTGTTCGGTCTGAGCCTTTTCCTCAAGCTCTGCCTCCATTTTCTATAGGTGAAACAGAGACTTTGGAATCTATGGTGGCTCCGTCTATATGACTACTGAGATTCTGTGCTAGGCTGGCATCCCATACAGTTGTGTTTGTTGGTTTGAATTTGGTTGGAGGCTCCTGTTACAGGCTTTTGTTACCTTTGATTAGGTTCATTGATTCAGGTCATCTCGGGACCAGTACATATGACTCATGCCAACCGCCTGACCTCGGAGGTGTTTGGGCTGCAAGCCCTGGGCTAGAGCCTCATTGGTGTAAATATCCTCTTCCTCACCTGAGACAAATGCTAGTCAGTCACAGTCTCTTATGTTCTGCCCAAAGGAGAGTCCCCTGTTCAAATGGAAGTCAGAAGCCCTTTGCAAGGGACGTCGTTTCTATATGCAGCAGGAAAGCACATCTGTCTCACACATTTCCTGTGTTCCGTGCCTCACTGTACCAACGCTGCCTTGTCTTGACTGGGATTTTCCAGAAAGTGTGGTCCTGAGTCTGGGGCATCATGTTGTGCTTCGGTCCCTGGAATCAATTCTCCAGGATTTCAGTCATCAGGCCCCAAAGTCATCTCCGCTTCTGTTGGAAGCATTGGCCTGACATCTCAGCATTAAAGAACTCTGGGAAATGGCTTCTATTATTATTATTATTATTATTGCAGAATTGGAAAAAAAAAGGTGAGCTTTGTGAAACCTATTTCCAATTAGACATGAAGAAGGGATCTTGTGTGAAATCAAAAGCCTGTTCAGCCTCAGACAGAAGCGGCCATTATTCCTTAGCTAAGGGGTTTGTCTTCTTATAAACAAGAGTTGGGTGGATTGCTTTAAGAAGCAAGCCTTGAACTCCTAACTCCAGCCAGATTTCCTAAGAGAGGGGTGACATCGGGAATGGATGAGACGGGCCCTTTTAGCTAAGAAAGTGGTTCTCGACCTGTGAGTCACGACCCCTTTGGATTTCAAAGGACCTTTTCATAGGGGTCACCTATCAGACATCCTATGTATCAGATAGTTACACTGCTATTCATAACAGTAGCAAAATTACAGTCATGAAGTAGCAATGATTATGGTTGGGGGCGTCACCACAGCATGAGGGATGTATTTAAGGGTCGCAGCGTTAGGAAGGTTGAGACCCACTGAGCTAAGATGTTTACAGGGCCTAAGAGGCATCTGGTTGCCAGTGTCTAAGCATGAGGCCTAGGGCGTGTGTAGTCAGTCCCGTTTAGCCATAAAAATGCCATGTGGATTTTGTCAAGCTGTCTCCCATCCCGGGAGTTTTAAGCAGGCAGTGGGGGAGGGGAATAACTTATAGATAGATTTCAGTGACAACTGATGTCTTCTGGACTCATTTGTCTCTCTGATGGTTGGCACCATAGCTCAGCTCTGAAACATTCAACAGGTGAAATGAAATCCAATTACAATCACGCAACAGTGTTCAGGTAGCCGACAGAGGCAAGGACAGACCTGCTGACAAAGCGAAGTCTTTGCCTCTCATTTCCCCCGTGCTGTGACGCAGTCACAGAGATGAGACCCCTTTGTTTCCTTACAAAATGCGACAGAAGTTCACCAGACCCGATAGGTCTCCTGGCTGGATTTTTTTCCCTTACTTTCTTTCTTTTATTAATTTTGGATTATCTGGATGCTTTTATTATTTTTTTATTATCTTTTTTTTTTTTACCAGACATTGAGAGCTCTGATGTGGGGATAGATGCAGCATACGTAGTCAATGAATTCCTTACTTCTTAGAGAGAAAGCAGACGGGACTGATGAGATGGCCCAGCAGATAGGTTTGCTGCCAAGTCTCTAATGACCAGAGTTCAATCCCCGGAACACACAAGACTGGCCTGAAGCATGATATTTCCTTCTGCCTCCCCCGTTGGTTTAATGCCTCCTCCTGGATTCTAGAAACAGGAAGCCCTCTCAGGGAATGGAAGATAGGAAAAGGTTATGACAACATTGGGTACAAGAATATGTGAGCTTTGTTTAAAAAAAAAAAAACACATGGGTGTAATCAGACTAAATTTCGAGTCTAAGCCAAAGCTATTGTCAAAGGGAGGCATTCTGTACTTGGTCTTGAACTCCTGGCTCACCGTGGCTGCGAGGCATGATGTCAGCCTTTCTCTCAAGCAGTGAGGCCTTAGCTTCCTGCACAGATTGGCATTAAAATAACTCTCTCTCTCTCTCTCTCTCTCTTTCTCTCTCTCTCTCTCTCTCTCTCTCTCACACACACACACACACACACACACACACACCACACAACTTCAATGGGTATTAAGGGAACAGTTTAAGAACACAACCAATGTTTAAGCATTTAGGGCTGAAAGGGATGGCTACTGCACTGGGGAAACTGAAGCAGAAAGACTGTCCCAAGTTTGAAGCCAGCCTAAACTACAGAATGAGATCCTATCTCAAAGTAAGACACATAATAATATGTATTATATCATACTAATGATTGGTAATATTAACACATTTATATAATATAATTATTATTTTTATCATTGTCATTACTTGGGGCTGAAAGAACATGATGTCTCCAACATACTTTAAGATGATTCATTGTAAGGACCAGGGTCTGGCTCTGTGGCAGAGCACCTCACAAGCATATGCAAGGCCTGGGTTTCAGATAAATAAGTCAAGACAAAAAGGTAGATGAACAGAGGGGACAAACAGGCAGGAGTGGTGGTAGATGACTTGATCCGTAAATAGCTTGCAGGTAGAAGAATGAATGTATGGCTCCATGATGCTCTGATGGAGATGATATACACATGTAAACAGTTCCAGAGTCCATTGGAAACTTGGAGGGTGGTGTTCTGCTATTCATGTAGGGTTTCTGTGCTTACATATTTCCTAAGAAGTTATTGGTGCTCACCTGTAATCCTAGCACTTAGAAGGCTGAGGCAGGAGGAGTTCAAGGCCAGCCTTGGCTAAAACAGCAAGACCTTGTCTCAACAAATACATAAGTGTGTGTGTTCTCAAAGGAACATGTATGTACATCCCTGTGCGTGTGCGCGTGTGCATGTGCGCGCGCATGCACACAGCTGTGTATGTGTGTGCATGATTTTCTAGTAAGTTGGGAGGTGCGCTTTTAGTGAAACTTTTCTCCTCATTCAGTTTCCTGATCTCTTAGAAGAGCAGTGGTCATAGTCTGAGCTACATGAGACCTTACCAAAGAAAGAGAAAGAAAGAAAGGAAAGGAAAGGAAAGGAAAGGAAAGAAAGAAGGAAAGAAAGAAAGAAAGAAAGAAAGAAAGAAAGAAAGAAAGAAAGAAAGAAAAGAAAGGGAGAAAGAGAGAGACAGAGGGAGGGAGGGAGGGAGGGAGGGAGGGAGAGAGGGAGGGAGGGAGGGGGGGGGAAAGGAAAATTTATCATTCCTATTTTGCATCATCACCCCACAGACAGGTGTGCGTACACCCCTAAACACCCACTCTCTTTCCTCCTTCCCTTCCCCTCCTTACCCTGGAAGACTCACGCCCCTCCCCCATCCCCTAGGTTTAGTAAAAACTCACCAGTTTTTCCAGGAAGCCTTTCTTTACGTTTGTCCCTGGACATTTTAATTAAGGCCGTGCATCCCTGCCTTCTGAAGTCTGGTGACAGTGTCATTTATGACTCTGTAAGTCCCCACCTAGCATTCTTTCTCCGGGTTTATCACTTCACGGGCTCTGAGCCGCTGGCGGCAGCAGATCAGGTCCTAGACCTCGCAAAGAACCTGCGGCAGACATGCCATGAGCATGCGGGCAAACATGCGGTAAGCAGGGGGTGAGCATTCAGCGAGCATGCGGTGAGCATGCGATGAACATGTATGTGTGGTGGGTGAGGAGACTGTGCAGTGAGCGTGTTGGTGAGCCTGTGGTTCTCTCTTAGGGTTCCTTTCCAAGATGTCCTCTCCCAAGCCAGAGTGACATCCTGGCTGTGCCTACACACTCTGCTTTTTTTTTTTTTTTTTTTTTATCTCTGTGGGGTTGTTCAAACAACAACTCTGGCCTCCCTGGTGACAGTAAGCCTTGTCCCAGGCCCAGGCCTGCCTTGTGAGATCAAATGTGGAACACTAGGCACCTCCGAATGAGCAGTAAAGACAATGAGAACTTAGAATCCTTGTTCAAGCTAGGTTCAAGCTTAGCCCTGTAACCTGAGTGAGTGGTTCCGAAGCCTCTCCCAAGGCTCCCTTTTCTCCTGTGGAAGCCAGGTTAATCCACCTCACAGGGTTATAATCATTAGATACTTGAGGCTCACTAGCAAAGACAAAGAGGGGACATCCCTGGCTCAACTCAGACAGAGCACAGCCGTAACCATCAGAATCCCCTCTGAGTTCCTTATCCCAAGCCACAGGAGAAGATGGGGTGCCGCCCATGTCTGAGCAGGGCCCAGAAGACATCTGTGGCTGGGGTTTCCAAGATTATTAATAAAGCCATTCTTGACGGACAGTTAAAGGCTCTGACAAGGAGAAGGATGTAACCAGGAACTTAGGACAAGGAAGGAGGTCCCACCCAGCCTGAAGGAGCAGGCACAGTGGTTTTGGGGGCCATGTAGTGGGGTTAAAGTACAAGGGGCACCCCTTAAAAAAGAGCACACACCCTGCCGAATACATATCGGCGCCTAGCCAGTATCACGCCAGAGGCATGAGCTGGATGAAGGCAGAAGAGGTGATTCAGTTGGTAACGGGCTTGCCACTCATGCATGAGGACCTGGACTCCACCCGTTGGGGCCTATGTCTTTCTAAACAGGCAGCATAGAAGCACATGTTCATAGTTTCAGTCTTAGGGGATGGGATGGAGGTGGAAGGATGCCTGGGCCTGCTTTGGCCTGACGGTCTAGCCAAATCAGCAAACTCCAGATTCAACGAGAAACCCTGCCTCAATAAATGAGGTAGAGCAATTCAAGAATATGCACTACATAAATCTCGGGTTGCACATAAGCACCTGTGTGTACTTGTTCTTTCTCCCTCTCTCTCTCCCCTACCCTTCTCTCTCTCTCTCTCTCTCTCTCTCCCTCCCCTATCCTTTTTTTCTCTCTCTCCCCTACCCTTTTCTCTCTCCTACCCTTTTCTCTCCTATCCTTCTCCCTCTCCCTCCCTCTGTCTCTCTCCTTTCCTCTCTTCCTCCCTCTCTTCTTCCCTCCCTCTCTCTTGCCCTTCTCTCTCTTTCTCTCTTTCTCCCTCCCTCTCTCTCCCTCCCCTTCATACACATACACTCCAGTCATCCTTAAGGGAAAATATTAGTTGAATAACCATGTATAACTAACTGTGCAGTGAGACAGTGCTAAGAAGGGTAGTGTATGGCCAGCCTGGGAAAGAGCTTGGCTCGTGTGATCCCAAGTCACTGCTATCTTCATTTTACAGACAAGGGAGCCGGAATCGGGGTGCTAAAGGTCAGGCCAGAGCCACTTGAAGTCAGGATATGAACCCGGTGCCAGGGCAGGTGCCTCTGGTCTCGGTCCTTTCTCCCACTCCTCTGAGTCATCCTGGATTGATAAAGGGGCTGTGGCTGTCCTTGTCCTCTGATTGTAGTTTGGGGGAGACTTGTAGCGTTTTTCTGAGCCAGACAGAAAGGGAATGTGTCCTTGAAGTGGTGGTAGGCTGTGACCTCCCAGGAGATCAGCAGGTGTACCATGCAAAGGGAGACAAACATGAAGTCCAGGGAAGGCACTATGCAGAAAACACGTGGGACCTAGAATGATCTCTTCCCTCTGTATGGAGGTCAGAGACTGGAGTCTGCTCTGTTCTGGGGACTGTTGGGACTGGGGTGACATCAAGAGAAAAAAGTCCTATTGAGAGAGGATGTCACGGCAGGAAAGGCTCGGTACCCACCCCACAGTGTGAGGAACATTAGATGAGGCCATACCTAATGAGTCTGGGTGGTAGGGAGCTGTCCCAGTAAGACTCCCGTGTAGGGTGCACGCAGACAGCAGTGGATTTCAACCAGGGCCTAGGAAGTTAGGGGAGCCTCCGCCAGAGCCACGAGCTCAACAGAGGTTGTGTGACTTCAAGAGACCCCATGAGACACCTCTATCTTCCAAGAGACCCTAAGCGCCAGCTGCTTTGTGGTCTCTCTTTAATAAGCTCCAAAAGGTGACATCACTATTTCTTTCTAAAAATCATTTTATAAGGAGTTTTAAGTCAGGCCTGCCCTCCAAGGCCTTGGCTGAAAACAGAGGTGTGAAGGAGGCTGGTGGTGGCCAAAGGTGACCAACAGCTCGGGCGCCATGTAACCTGACGCCATCACCCAACCCCATGTGTCTGACAGCCACACTAGTCTCTGTACATTAGCTGTAGAGTTTTCAGCTCTCTCTACCTAGGTGCTCCTTAACGACCCTCAATAAGCCCAAATGGTTACAAACCACTTCACCTCCCCCTCCTGATGAGCCACCCTGACCTGCCTCTTGAGATGGGAAACGGGGTACCCGAAGAAATCTAAGCTTGATATGACTGCATCTTCCAGGGCACAAACAAAACCTGATGTTTCCAGCTTGTGTTAAACCTGTACCTTTTTTTAAATGAAGGGGGTCTTAATGTGTAGCACCGACAGGTCACCCACATACCTGTGGGCTGTTATATATAGACTCTGGCCAGAGCCGTTTTTGAAAATCACCATCTCCTAGATCAGAAATGCTTTTGTTCATAACAGGGTAAAGACTGGGCTGGAATTGGAGTTTCATTCAGAAACTCATCTTTGTAGGTCACAGGATTGTTGAACAGTTGGCAATTTTGTATCATTCAGCCTAATGTTTTCACACTTTGCTACCTATAAGTCTTCTCTTGGAGGCTCTGAGGGACTGACTGCCCAAAGGTGCGCCAGGCATTCGGAGGGAAACGCCTCAGGTGTCTCGAATGGTCCTGTGGTTCTGTGTACATGAATCCGGAGCTCCTGAAGGGTGGGGTCTGGCAGGGCTTGAGGGTGTGTGTCTCTGACATGCTACCAAACAGTACTGGTGATGCTGGCCTGGGGAGCAGGCTCTGGGGAGCAGGGCACCAGATGGCATCCATCCCTGGTGAGTTCAAAGACTCCACCGAGATCTCTCTTTTTCATCTCTCCTTTTCCTGAATCTGTGATTGGTTTCCCGAGGCTGTGAAGTCCAGTTGACTCCTCTCCTCTTTGTCAAGCATCCTCAACTCCTCCCCGCAGCTACTGGAAGGAAGTGAAGGGATTTCTGCCTCCTCCCTACTTTGTAGCAAACTCTTGCTAGAACTGCCACACACTGGACAGACTGGACTCTCCTGTCCTCAACCACCTCACTGGTTTGATTTGGCTAATGGTGTAGACTTAACAGCTCGGTTCCTAGGTTATAAAACACCTAAGATGTGCCAAGACCAGGCAGGTTACTGAGAAGGCAATAAACCCAAGAACCGTGATCTCTGTCTGCAAGTAGCATCCGACCTCACAGTTCACTTGGCAGGTCAGAGTGTTTGGTTCTGTTTTGAGAACAAAGTAGTTACTTAGTAAAAGCAGTTGATGAGAGGCTTGTAGCAAGGTTTTCCGAGACCATGATCCTGACTTTCATTTTTATCTTCTCAGTTTAAAAAAGCTACACTATGCTTTATAGTTCCCTCACAACCTTGCCCAACAGTCTTCTGTCAGAATCACAGAAACATTTAACCTTCTGAAGTGACTAGAATCCCCCTGCCTTCCCAGGACCTGTGAGTTCTCCCAACACTTCATTCTCCAGCCTAAGATGCAGGTTGTACTTGAGGGTGGTTCACCAGGAAGGGAAGAGAAGCGATTTATAACTATTTGGGCTCATTTAGAATAGTCTAGAAGCACACAGGTAGAAAAAGCCCAGAAATCTGTACCCACACTCTGAAACTTACGGGGTATAATGAAATGTGTGGGGGCTGGTGTGACTCTGAGGGTCCTGAGTTTGCTTCTAGCTCCAACAGTCTGAGAAACTCTCTGAAATCTGCCCCTAGCTATGACCTTGAACTCACTTGTTAGCTTGAACCACATACTTCTCCCCTTCAAGTTTGGAAAAACCATAGACTTTTTCCTTGAGTGAATGCATAGGCATCTGACTCCAGTGTTCTGGGTTCCCTGAGCCCTAAAGACATCCACAGGCTCCATAGCAAGGCTGAAGTGAAGGGCCCAACGAGTCTCCCTCACCTTCCTGTTACTGGAACCGCAGGTCACCTTTACAGTCAGCCTGCTTAAGATATGAGCAAGCAGTGCTCACTAAAAATGATTTAAAAACGAAGACTTCAAGTCTAGACAAACTCAGCTGATGCCCCCACTGTTGACTCCGGCTGTTTTACCTATCTGCGTTGATGTCTTTGAGTCTTATGTTTTTTTTTTTTTTTAAAGAGGAGATAAATAATATCTTGTCTTTCAGAATTTTCTTCTAAGTTCAATTAGACTATGCAGTCAATAACCTGCTAGAGGTGTAGTTCCTTCCATTGGTAGACTTCTTGTCTAGCAAGCTCTGATCCCCAGCATATCATAAACCAGGCCTGGTGACTTATGTCTATAATCTTAGCACTTGGAAGACAAAGACAAGAAGATCAGAAGTTCAAGGTCCCATTCAACTATATACTGAATGCAAGGCCAGTTTGGGGATATTTGAAACCCCTCATCTTAATTAATTATTCAATTAAAGTTACAAGTCTCTCAGAATATTAAAGTCAAGACATTTGGAATTGGTACAATTCACTCATAATACTGTAATGTCTTAAGTTTAAAACTTAATTATGTTTAGTAGAAAATATTCCTGGAAACTGAATATGTATTCAGAAGTAAGTAGTATATGCGGCCAGGCTGATATCTTCTAAGAAGAGAGTGAACTGTACTATTAAATTCTTCAGTTAAAAGTAGACTCCTTCCATCTGAGAGCCAGGTGGACAGCAGATGTGTATTGGATTAATAACTTCCTTTGGGACTAGATTCTCCTGTCCTGGGGACTTGCCCCACCCATGTTGTTACAGGGCAACTGTTGGTGCATTTTATCCAGTTTGAGAGCCTTAACCTTTTACTCAAATTTGACCCGGTTACATTTATTTTTACTATGGGCATAGCTGTCTTATGAGGGGGAGACTGCCACATCTGTTGCTGTGTTTTTGGTTTAACAGATTCTCCCTTTGCTGAAACTCTTTAACTAATTCAGGACTCTGTGGATGTAGTAATGTGTTTACAGGGATCTTTGAAGTTAAGGGGCTCCGTTCTGGCACCTTAAAAATACACGTTTTATCTTGTTTCCCTCCAGGAGTAGATGTTCCCACATTCTGGGCCTAGATCCTCTCCCCCAGGCTGAATCAGAGCACAGCAGTCAGGAGAGGAGGGGGGGACATTGACTGAGTCTCGGGTTAACCCTCAGCTGCAATTTGGGGCACATCATCCTTAACGTCCTTCTAAAGAGAAGGGCCCCACAGTGTCCGTACCATCAACATGACCACTTACAAAGCATTTTCTGCAAGTATCCATCTTCTCAAATCTTTTCAAAAGCGTCAGGAACCGCTTCTGAGTACCTTTATCATTTCACAAGGCAATCAAGAGTCAAACGGTTAGATGACTGACTTAACATCAATCTGCCAGACAGGAGAAACGCCGGAGAATAAGCCAAATCCAGGATATGTCTGTCATCCCCATGGGCTCTCGGAACAGTGGGAGTCAAGGATCACAAACTGTTGACTGATCACAATCCTACAGACCACAGTTAAACCATACATCAGGACGTGGGAAGCACAATTCTGCAAATGACCTCTGCTCATTGCTAGAATTTTCTTCCATCACACAGCCTGTGTTCCTCTAGGAAGAGATTCCCTACCTCACCTCTGGCAAACTGAAGTGGAGAGATCTCTGAGGATGCTGCCGTCTCCCTCAGCCCTCTGTCCCACCAGTCCCCACAGATCCAGAACTCACCTTCCTCCTCCTCTTCTTCCTCCTTCTCCTCCTCTCTGCATCCTGTCTTCCTCCTCGCTCCCCAACTGTCACCACCCAGTGCTGACCACCCAGTACCTGGAATGCCTCCTGCCTGGGCTCCCGTGGGCAACCTGGGGTTTCCTTCAATCTTCCAGCCAGTAGCAGCAGCCAGAACAATGTTTATAAAATCAGAATCTCACCACAGCCCACATGGTATCTCTGAGGTCCACCATCACTGTCAGAGTAAAGCCCAAAAGGTGTTTTTAACCACTGTACAGAGTAATAGGCTTCGTTATGACAGTTTGCTCTGTGTACTTAGTGTGGTTTGCTTACAACCACCCCACATTCCCGTCTCTTTTGCCAATTCCTCCCTGCCCCAACACAGCCCCCTCTCTACTTCGAGATCCTGAAACTGTCTAAATCTAGATTTCACGTAGAGAAAATATGCAGCCCCTCCTTTTTTTCCTTTTCTGATTTTTTTTTTTTTTTTGAGACAGAACCTCACTGAGTCACCCAGAATGGCCTAGACTCATGGTACACTTCAGCCCTTACCTGTGTTTCTGAGTTCATCTAACATGGTAACAATGTTGCTGGTCATCTCCAGTTCCATGGGGGGAGAGGAATACATCCTTTACAAATGCAATTTCATTCTTTACAAAGAAAGAAACTCTGTTACACATACCCCACTGTTTTTTCAAAAAATCTACTCAACTATTGATGGCTTCCCTCACTGGCTGTGTTCCCTGGCTGCTGTGAATAGTTCTGGGGCATTCAATTCCGTGTGTCTTGACTAACCTAAAGCGACTCTAATGGTGACCGTCGAGAATGGTACACACGAGTCCCATGTAGCCCTTCTTCCCTGGGCACACACCCACTTAATTTTCTCCCGTAATTTATTGACGGTGCCTAACAACAGTCCCACGTCACAGACGAGGAATCTGAAGTCAGCAGAAAGTAGACCCGGGTCCCAAGTTCTTGTCTTTCTGGCTCCAGATTCACTGCTTTGACCTCTACCCAGTGGCGGAGCAGGCCCAGCCAGGGTGAGAGATGAGCAGGAGGAAGTAGAAAGGGCCTCACTCTGAACTCTGGAACTTTCTGTCATCGTGATGAATGTCGTAGCACACAGGTGGCTGAGCTAGCTCCGGTAATTGAGTTTTGTGAGGCCAAGCCAAGATGAAAGATCTGTGACTCCACTCATTTCTTCCAGCATGAGGACAGAGCCCTCCCTGTAGCTCGCCCGGGGTGGTAGACTGACTTTTCCACCCCTTCTTCACAGTTCTGGCTTACCACCGAGTTCTGGGGGCTTGCATGTCTCTACCTGTATCTCTCAGGCTGGACATCCCAGCATTCTTGATTCTTGGTACATCCCAAGGAGGAGCTGGTCCCCTGGGGACATAACACTCACTCTCCTGGGAATCAGAATCAATGTATACATCCACAGTACCCAAGTGCCCTGAACAACATACCAAAGGCTCTCAGTAGAAAGATAAACAGTCAACAGTCAGACTCATCCACATGGAAGGATAAGGGAAGTATACGCCCTAGTCTATGGCACGTTAGAAAAAGCGTAGACCCTAATGACACTCATCTCTGTCGATCCACACAGATTGATGTCAGCACCATAGTCATCTCTACAGATGATGACACTGAGTCAGAGACACTGTGTAAGTTTCCCACCGTCACAAAGCCAAGTCGAGACAGCCTGGCTTCAAAGGCCTTGTCCCGATTGGGGAAATTGATGTTAAAAAAAAAACAAAAACAGAAATCGAACTAATAATTAAATAAGCAAAATAGTTCATCCATAATCAAGTATGAAAGGATATCCAAAAAGGAAGGTTCCCACTCATTACCCAAATCTTAACACCTTTCCGAGAAGCAAGTACCGATTCCAAGGGCCTGGGAACGTCTCCAGAAATAACTGGTATACGTCAAAGCTCCTATGGAAATGTGGACAGTAAATCAGATATATAAGTAATTCTCCTATGTTAGTATGGTCCACATGGCATTTTAAATGGAACAATAGATGATGGCGATGATGATGATGGTGATGATGATGATACTGATGATGATGATACTGATGATAATGATGATGGTGTTTGAGACAGGGTTTCTCTGTGTAGCCCTGGCTGTCCTGGAACTCACTCTGTAGACCAAGCTGGCCTCGAACTCAGAGATCTGCCTGCCTCTGCTTTCTGAGTGCTGGGATTAAAAGGCGTGCGCCACCACTGCCTGGTAGAATAATATATCCTGAATGTCATTCAATCCTCATGAATCCTTTTAAAGATACTTTTGTTCTTTGAGAACTTTATACAACGTATTTTGATCAGATTCATCCTAATTCCTCCCAGATCAGCCCCCACCTCCCTACCCAACCCCCAATCTCCTGTCCTCCCTACCTCTCTCTTTTAATAACCCATTGACTCCAACTTGCGCGACCCACATCCTCCTGGATGTTAGGCCATTCCCTGGAGCATGGTCAACCTATCTGGAGCCACACCCTTAAAGAAAACTGACTCTTCCAGGAGCCATTAATTGTCATTAGGTGCTGGACCGCTGACTGGCTTGATCTTGTACAGCCAGGCACAGCTTGTGTGAGTTCCCGGGTGCAACAGCCCTGTCCTGTACAGGACACATGGTTCACTGCAGTTCCCCATCCCCTGGTTCTTACACTCCTTCCACATTCCCCTCCGTGATGTTCCCTGAACCTGGGTTGGTGTGGGGAGTGACCTGGATATCCCGCTTGTGGTTGAGCTTAATCTGCACTTTGACCAGGTTTTCGCACTAACCGCATCCACTGCACCAAGAACCATCTCTGATGAGGCCAGAGAGCTGCGCTGATCTGTGGGTAAACAGACTGGATTCCAGAGGACCCTTTGATGTTTATCAGCGTGATAGTATTACTGAGGGCTAGCCTGATCCATCCTTACAGATCAGCCTCACCCTAGCTTAACGCCAGCTCAGAATGACGCAGCACCACAGGGCATGTTTACTGTTCCTTGGCTTATCAATAGGTCGTCAGGCATGTGTATGTTTGTATGCGTGCATGAATCTATGTATGTGTACATATGCACATGCGTATTTATGCATATATGTGTTTACACGTGTGTGTGTGTGTTCCTGTGTGCACGTCTACCTGTGTGTGTGTTTATTGACATCCTATATGGTTTATCTGAAGGAAGACATCCAAATTCTCACTAGCCACATCAAAAAAGCCATGTACAATTGAAATTGAGGGGCCAATATTGTCAAATATTAAAAGAGTCTGTACCAAGCAAGAACGTAAGAGAAGACCCAGTCCCAGGGTCCCCCGGCCATCGGGGTCAGGCTTCTACAATCTTCGTCTGTCCTGACTCAGAGCTGAAACTCTTCCTTCTCAGCTGTGGATTTAATCTGAGAAAGTCCAAGTCAGCCTCAGCGGGCTGCAGCTGCCAACCGGGGGCGGGGGGTGTCCTATGGTTGCCTGGGGATTCACTGTAGGACCCAAAGACTCTGGGATCCCCAAGGCACAGGGCGCCAGCACACCCTGCTGACTTGGAGGGGCGTGGCAGGTTCGGGGCTCTGGCTGGCTGGCGTGGGAAGAGATCCTTTCAACTTGGGTCCTTAAAGGCTACAAATTAGTGACTCAAGAGACTACGGAAGTTGATGGTTTGGGGTATTGTTTAAAGGGGGCACCGCTTTTTTGTCTTTTGTTTGTATAGAGGGTGAATGTGTCTTGTTGTGCCTTTTTTAAGACTTAGGCACTGGGAATCTGTTTTTAAGAAGGTTTGGAGGGAGATGTCCACAAGGCTGTGGCACCGGGCAGAGAGCGACCTTGTGACCTTGTAAAGTTCAAACAGATGCAAGCTCGCAGGCTAGGTTTTGTTTTTTTTAATAACCGTTCATCTAAAATATAGTATGTCTGTGGTCAGAACCTCAGTGATCTGGTATCCCAGGACGAGGAACAGTGTTTAGTGACAAGGGCATGCCCACTGACCTCTGATTTGCAGAGCCTGGGAAGATGGGACGATCTGACTGACATGGGTGCTGGACTATTAGTCCAGGACACACCTGTACTGACCTCTCCCGTGTAACACTGTCTTCTCACTCCTGCCTCTGCCTGTGCTCAGCTAAGTCTTGAGTAGATTCTCAGCGGGCAAGAGAGAGGGGAGACTCCAGGGACCTAACTAACATTTATTGATTCATCAAATGGGCATGCTTACCACAGCCAGATGTAAAGGTTAGAAGTCAACTTCAAGGCTTCGATCTCTCCTTCCACTGTGTGGGTTGTAGGGATTGAAAGTGGGGTCATCAGGCATGGTGTGGGGATTAAACTCGGGTCGTCATTTGGTGACAGGTGCTTTTACCCGCTGAGCCTCTCACAGGCCTAACACAGTTTAGACCCACGTTGTCCGAGGGCAATGCCTTAAGAGTTATGGTAAATTAGTCAGCTTTGTGGTAATCACGTAATGACAGAGAAGAGTTCTCAGTTCAGTGGGACGGCACCTTCCCTGCGTGCACACCCGTGGCTCTAGGTCCCATCCTTAGCACCCCAAAAATATTATATATTAAGATAGGTAGAGAGATAGACAGTCAGACAGCTAACAGTAGCCACTTTCATACTTCTACTTACCCAACATACAGCGAGCAGCTGCCAGCTGGGGCCATGTGGCTCACCACCGACGAATATGGCTGGTGAATGGAAAGCCACAAACCTCACCCCAAAGAGAGTACGAGAGAATTTATTTTGGAGCCAAATGTGAGTGTGCAGGGCTTGGGAATAGAGAGAGAGATTCAGGTTCCCCATGTTCCATGTTCTGCCCTGGAGAGGAGCTACATGATGTTGTATTAGCTACAGAGCAGAAGAGTCTAAAACTCTTCACTGGACTCATGGGTGAGGGCACAGGTGGAGGGTCACAGCAAAGCTGGGGAGACTCTGCTACAGATGTCATGTGGTGACATCCTTACCTTCCAGACCTGTGGAGCCAGTGGCTGGCTAAGAATACTTTTTAAAAGTTTTGATAGTCACAGGGACACTGGGTCCAACATGGGGGTGGGGGACAGGCAACTGTCAAAGGCACTGAAGAGATGCTTTGACTCTGATGTGTAACATTCCAACTCTTCAGATCCTCAGTTCTTCAGCCTGTAGACCTTTAACACAGAGAAGGTCTCTCTCTCTCTCTCTCTCTCTCTCTCTCTCTCTCTCTCTCTCTCCCTCCCTCTCTTTCTCTCTCCCTCCCTCCCTCCCTCTCTTTCTCTCTCTCTCCCTTCCTCCTTCTCTTTCTCTCTCCCTCCCTCCCTCCTCACTCCCCTCTTCTTCCTGGGAACTTCAGATACCTACATTTCAATCTGAGTTCACAACACTGAATGTGCTCCCCGCTGTCCACTGGATTCACCAGACCCTGTGTTTCAGTGGACGAGCTACATAGGGACTCTCAATGGTTCTTCTTCCCGCCAGTCTAGAAATGGAAAATCCCAACAAGCCAGACAAACGATGCCTCCCTGAGAGCAGTGTATATTCCCCTGGCCATGATCTTGATCAGCACTGGGCTGAAATGGGAGACTGCAGTGGAGAAGAGACGGGGTGCCATTGTGTCTGAGACAGGGCATTCAGACTGGGTCTAACCCTGACTGTTAAACTTCCTCGGAGTCTCCCTTCCCTCTCATCCTCATAAGAGTCTAGTGATAACTTACCCGAACAGAGAGTAAAGCTTAACCTTCCCAAAAACAAGGCATCACCACCGAAACCAGAAAAATAACACACACAGGACACTCAAGAGCCTGAGTGAGCCTTTATTCCTCTGGAAGCCGAAAGCTTCAAATCCCATGCAGAGGGCGTGGCACCTTTCCTAGCCAAGAGCTCCCACTCTCCCCATTCCTCCCATTGTGGAAATGAGGCCCAGGGCACAGAGCTGCCCGCCCAAGGTCACGCAACAAGGAGGTGGCGTCCGACACGCCCTGCTTTGGCTGCCTGTTTCTCTCTGGCTGCCGCCTCCGACGGTCAGCCACTTATTTCCTCAGAGCAAGGTAAAGGAAAGAAACTCGGAGAACAAGCAAAATGCTCAACAGAGAGTCACGTCCAAGTGTGGTTTCCATGGTATGTACTCTGTGTATGTGTGCATGTGTGTGTGTATGTGTGTGTGTGCGTATGTGTTGAGATTTGTTAGAAATATCAGTTCCAGAGTATAGAGACAACCTGACAGACCATTCAGCCTAGCTTCTATCTCCCTGCAGATGGTGTTTTCACAGTGACCACAGTCCTTAGTATCATCTGCAGGGGACTGTCCTAGGATCCCCTTAGAGATTGACACAAAAAGACACTGATAGAGCAGGAAAAAAAAACCCACATACTGATTAAAACCTAGGGGGCCCAAATCATCACGTAACATAATAATAACCAGAGACCAGATTTTCTGAGCCACAAGCCGCTCTGGGGCATCACTGCCCCATTGTGTTCTGTGCCATTGAATTCTCCGGGTTAATCGATCGGTGGGGTGGCTGCTACTAGGAATCCATTTTACAGATGAGGGAACTGAGGCTCAGGGGAAATAAGGAGCCCGCTCCGAAACACAGACAGAGCCAGGAAGCACTTTAGCCAGTTTCTTCGAGACCCAGGGGACTGGATGTTTGCAAAGTGGGACAAATAAGTATCTCTATGAACATCTACCTGCAACTTGACCCTTGACTTTGGCCCTGATCAGGATAAGACCAGATCATGACAGAAGATGCGAGTGGCTTTTTTGATGGATAAAAGGAGACCCAGAGCGCTATAGGGTTAAGACTGTGACAGATGCTGGGAGGAGCGGCTCAGGCAGTAATCACAGCTCCTCAAGAGGCTGAGGCAGGAGGAGAGCAAGTTCAAGGCCTCCCTGAACTGCAGAGTGAGTTAAAGCTCAGTCTGGGAGACTTCACCAGACCCTGTCTCAAAATAAAAATTCAGAAGGTTGGGGATGTCATCTAGTATACACGAAGCCCTGGGTTCCGTTCCCAGTACCACATGAAGGAAGGAAGGAAAGGGAGGAGGGAGGGAGGGAGGAGGGAAAGAGGAAGGGAAGGAGGGAGGGAGGGAAGAGGGAGGAAGGAGGGAAGGATGGGGAGAGGGAGGGAGGAAGAAGAGGATAGATCCTAGCTTCTCAAGCTTCATCCAAGAGGCTCACTTATTTCCAGAAGTCAGCGGAGACAGAGGCCAAGCCGAGCATGGCTGAAGACGGATGACATTGTAACACACTGTTGTAACATTTTGTTTCTGGTTGTTCTTGAAATACGTCTGCCCGCGGCTTAGAACAGACTACACCAGACCAAACGGTTCCAAGTGGGGTTTATTCAGGAGATAGGGCAAAGATTGTGGGGAGGGGGGGGAGAAGAAGAGGAAGAAGATGGAAGAAGAGAGAGAGGTCAGAGGGTTCTGTCTGTTTTATATGGACAGTGACGTAGCCTCTCCCAGGTGAAGGTGGGAGGTAGCCAGGTGGATTCTGGGAATGTATGGTGATTGCCTTGGCAACGATGTGAGGGTCGCCTAGATGTGATGTCACTGGATTTGGAGCCTGATACTAACATTTCTCTTTTAAGCAAGGCCCACAAAGGTCAAGGCTATGCTCTCTCCTTTACTAAGGTCTAACCTAAGCCAGCATTTGTAACAAATGAGCGTAGAGTCCTTGCCGCCCCTTCCAGACCCTTCCTCCATTAAAGGATGGAGCCCAGAAGCAAATGCGGACCCTGGTCAAAGCTTTAGAGCCCCAGCTGTCTCCACCTATGGCTGTGGCTTGGTTCCTGGAAGACCAAGAGCTTATGAAAAGCTAAGGAAACGAGAGTGAAGCCATCTTCCTAGACAAGGAAGGGCTTGGTGGTCTTGGGTGCTTTTCTCTGCAAACCGGAACCCGGGCAGCAAGATGCTAAAAAACACTCAGGCTGCTGACACGCGGGCCACACACAGCAGAGAAATGCCACAGCATGAGGGCGATGCTTGAATACACAGAAACACACACACAGAGCAGCACCAGATGGAGACAGCCTGGGCTGGGCCAGGGATTCGTTACTCCCCAACCCACACAGAGCGGCTGGTGGGGTTACATAATACAAGCTGCAAAAACACTAACCAGCCTCCTTCAAGGGACCCTGGTGTTGAGGGGAGAGGGAGCCTCCTCTGAAAGCAGGTGGGGCCTTTGCAGTCAACCCCTGTTCTCAGAGGCAGTGAGCACTTGTGTCACCTGACTCAGCCTTCGGGGTGGCCCTGGGAAGTTGCAGAAATGGGAAAAGCAAGGCGCTTCAGCTTGTTAGTCATGAGGGCAGATGGGTGGGTGTCCCTCCTTGTGCGAAGGCATGGTGGGGATACTGTAAGAAGCAGTCTAGGGATACAGGGAGAACTGGGGCTTTGGAGGGGAGGAGAGAAATGGATGAAAAGATTGGCTTGCAGACCTCCCACCCACCCCCCACCCATCCCTCATCCACCCCCACCCATCCCCTACCCACCCCATCCATCTCCCATCCCCCCACAGCCCCATGCCCATCCCCCACCCCACCGCCCCATACCCATCCCCCAACCACTCACCACAGAGGGTCACCTGTCACAGCCCACAGCCTCCCTGACACACAATTCCCCAAACTTACCTGGTCTAAACTGTTACCACCAACCCACAGCTTGGTCCGTGTTGGCTTTTGGCACCCCAAACCCAAATCCCTACATTTGGGACAACTGATAGTTTGAAAACTGACCACGTTTTAAAGAAGTAAAGGTGGACATATAAACATATACATGGAGCGTAATCCGCAGGTAACTTTCAAAGTTCAGACTTGAAATCGAAGCTGGCCTATCCCTCCTCTATCCACTCCGCATGACCTTGGACAAGGCACTGAGCCCTCTTTCAAGTCGGGCTTCAGGTGTAGGGCTGGGTTTCCGTGCACATCAAACGAGGGGAAGTAACTGTGGAGAATGAAAGTATTCAGAAACTGCCGCGTTAGTCTTCACTTTGCTTTTTTTTTCCTTTCCCACTAGTGAATATTGATTGAACATGTTATATGCCATTGTTAAGCCCAGAGAGCTGTGGCCTGTCTCCCTCACATTCCCTCACTGGGGTGTTTCATGTGTTATGTGGAGGGCAAATGTATTCGAGCTTTGCGTGGTCCTAGCTCTTGGGTGTTGAAAGCGTTCGTACGTAACATGGTGATGGGCGATGTGTCTATTTTTTGAAATGAAAATGAGCTAATGGTGAAGAAATGGCTGTCAGGGTTAGTTGGACTCTTCCATCCATGATACCGTGAAATACAGCATCCAAATCTGCCCAGTAGTATTTTTATTCTCCGTGCAGAGGTTGATGAGGGAGGTTCCAGGGTGGGGAGCCCAGAGGTCGGTGCCAGAGGAGATTCTGAACTGTGAATGGAAAAATGTTTGCAAAACCTGGGACACCAGGGACAATAACAGTTGGAGCAGTGGCTCCCTCAGTGGGAAAGTTAAGAGGCTGAGGCTTCTTACCTTTGAGTCTCTGGGGTTGCCTGGCTGTGTTAGCTGTGGTGTCCCCCAAGGAGGCTCTTTGGCCTTTGAGAGCTTTGGTCTCGGGGATAAAGCCAGGTGACCACCTCTAACTGAAAAAGTAGACCAGCCATGCTTCAGGCTTGGCTTCAAGGTTCCCAGGTATCTGTGACTCAGGGTTTTCCATCCTAGCTCTGAGGTATTTGGTGCCTACTCCTCTCTTTCTCTTCTCATCCATTTTCATCTCCCTTCTGCTCAGCTCCAGGTTGGAGCCCCAACATCACCTCTGCATCTGAAAAGCTGGTGACCAAGATGCCCAGAGACTAGTTCCCATGTTTGTGTGTCACAGTCAGCAGACACAGCGAGCCTCCGGTCTTCCTGACCTGTTGCTTAGGGACACATCCCGTCGCTGCTCCTGACATCTGCCTGGTCAACCTTGACTTCCTCAGAGAATAAGGAAGGGGGCGGGGACACATGAGATCATGCCACCCAAGGCTGAACGGCAATGAGCAGGTGACGTCAAGTTGACGTCAAAGACAGAGGCGACAGAAACTCTGCAGCTGGCTCTTGCCCCGGAGTAGCTCAGGTTCCTTGTAGGAGTCATCTTCGCTTGGAGGTCTTCTGAAGGACACCGATACCATGGAAGAGCACACATTTGGGGTTCAGCAGATCCAACCCAACGTCATTTCTGTCCGTCTCTTCAAACGCAAAGTGGGAGGTCTGGGCTTTCTGGTGAAGGAACGGGTCAATAAGCCTCCCGTGATCATCTCGGACCTGATTCGAGGAGGTGCCGCCGAGCAGAGTGGCCTTATCCAAGCTGGAGATATCATTCTCGCCGTCAACGACCGGCCCCTGGTAGACCTCAGCTATGACAGTGCCCTGGAGGTTCTCAGGGGCATCGCCTCCGAGACCCATGTGGTCCTCATTCTGAGAGGCCCTGAGGGCTTCACCACGCATCTAGAGACCACTTTCACAGGGGATGGAACCCCCAAGACCATCCGGGTGACCCAGCCCCTGGGTCCCCCCGCCAAAGCCGTCGATCTGTCTCACCAGCCGTCAGCCAGCAAAGACCAGCCATTAGCAGTAGACAGGGTCACAGGTCCCGGTAACGGACCTCAGCATACCCAAGGCCGTGGACAGGGAGCTGGCTCAGTCTCCCAGGCTAATGGTGTGGCCATTGACCCCACAATGAAAAATGCCAAGGCCAACCTCCAGGACAGCGGGGAACAGGATGAACTGCTCAAAGAGATTGAACCCATACTGAGCATCCTCAACAGTGGGGGCACAGCAGTAAGCAGAGGGGGACCAGCCAAAGCAGAGATGAAAGACACAGGAATCCAGGTGGACAGGTAAGCTACACAGGTGTGCAAGTGTGTGCTTGTGCGTAGGCGTACGTGTGGGGGCTCCAACCGGCAGTCCGGGAGCCAGCCTCCCCACCCACCCACATGGCTTGGCTACCATCTTATCTCTCCCTGAAAATTCCAGTCACACATGGTGAGTGAGCCACCATTTGAGGATGCAGCCCTTGCTACGCATTAATGACCATGGTCCAGGGAACTATGTCTTTACATGTTTGTCCCATGTATGTATGTCCCATGTATGTATTCCCAGAGTCCCGTAAGGTGGGAAAGATGTGTCATGACCAGGGTCCGGGGAGATGGAGGTAGCCTTAGAGGGACTTAAGGCATGTGCACAGAGCTCTCTAGGCACGTAGCTCATACTGTGAGCAGGGAAGAGCTGAACTCTGACCCCTGTTTCACATTCTGTGGTCAGTAGAGGACAAGGGAGACTTCCAAAGAGGGGAAAGGAACCCAGAATTAGTTGCAACACCCATAAACCACAGTCTTCAGTGTTGTGCCTTGGGGGGTAGATTCTAAAGTACTAGGAATGTCCCCTCCTGTTGCCCCAAACTCCTGCTTTTGGGATCACTGGTGGAAGGGATCTGACCAAACTGTGGGCGATGCCAGCTCCTTCTGAGGGAGAGGAGAGCAGCTGGCCCTGGGCGAGCATTGTGTGCCCAGCAATTAGGGAATTCCCCCTGCCTCTTCTGCCGTCAAACCCTAAAGCCCACCCCACTCTGCCAGCATCAGCCAGTTCAATGTTTCATGCCTCTGACTGCGATTTGTAACTGGGTCTGAGTCTGTGGGTGCAAGAACCCCTTGGGTTTTCTTTCAAGCACACTTGTACTCCTGAGCCCTATATGATGTGGGTTCACCCCCTAGAAGACCCACAGTGGGTGCTGGGTCCTCCCCACCAGGTGGCTAACATGACCCTGTCTCTCCCGTGACACAGAAGAATACAAAGTTGTCACACAGAATATAAGGTTCTTGGCGTGGCATTAGTGGTCTAGGGATAAGCATGGCGGCCGTCCAGAAGAGGGGGTACTAGTGCAGTTATGGGGCAAGGGGGACAGTAAAAGAAGCATACACTCCATTCCATAGAAACTATCACCTGCCTCTCTTCAAGGAGGCACGGGCAGGGTGACATGGGACATTGCCGCACACCCATTTTTCTGACTTGAGAATGGCTCTGAACAAACTCTCTCCCGTTACAGTCCTCCCCCCTGGCTACCCAGATCCACCTTGCATGTGAATTCAGCAATGGCTTAGACAAAAGTCATAGGTAAGCTGAGGTTTAAGGGAAAGCCACCCTGGAAGGCTTAGAGCCCTGGGAAGCCACCCACAGGAATGGGTTCTAAGGGACAGGTACATTTCTTAAGGACACCTACTCCCTTAGCTTGGTGGCTCATTCTCATGTGGCACCTTGTCCACTGTCCTAGCCTGAAGCTAGCGTATGGTTGATACGGCCTGACCCTACTTGATTTTCTTAGATATTTCCCTTATTTCAGACGTTACAGTCCTACTTACAGTATAAGGGACAGTGCCAGCCTCCTAAGGAGAGAGCCAGCCATCAGCAGTATCGGTGCACATGAGGGACCTCAGCCAGCAGGTCAGAGGTGTATGCCTGGACCCTGAACTTCACACACAGGAGCGTCAGATAGATATAAACAGACATAGCTGTGTCCGCTTGGTGTCTCAAGTACCATGGGTGGTGTCATCGTTTGTGACACAATTTTCCGAAATGAGCGATTCCCAACGGGACGACAGACCAGTCTGGCTTCGTTCGACGTGCCCAGTTGTGTCGGCTCACACCTACAAGATGAAAGTTGTCGGTATGCATAAGACAGGGTCCAAAAGCTCCTGCCTGCCGTGTGGTTATTGAGACCCTTTGTCCTTAGGTGGGTCTTGTCCTTGGCATGGCAGGTCCTTCTGTCTCCAGATGGTACCACCTCCACAATGCAAGGAGCACCTCTGAATTCAGAGAGCTACAGCCCAAGGTGTCCCCACCCACTGCCATGCAGCCTCCTGAGGGCTGAAATCGAACCCCAAAGTCGGTGTCCTGAATTAGGAACTCAAAGTCCAAAGTCACATTGTCCTTGGGGTCCATCTCACACTGGCGTCCCTGAGACCATCACCGCAGTGCACACAGCACTGGGGACTATCTGGCATCCCCAGTGACCTCCCTGACCAGATACTGCTTGAGAATGAGGGTTGAAACCGGTGACATGGAGGCTAGATGAATGGTCGCCACCCTAAGCCACTTGGGAGACAGTGAGGGAACCTGCCCAGATCCCACATCCAGGGTACACTCAACTAGCAAGTGGTTCCTAAGGCCACGGGGAGCAGCAGTCACTTGCTAGTTCAGGATGCTGCCTGTCTCAGCTCTGTGGTTCTTCATTCCTGTTATGAGTAGACTAAGTTCCCTCTTCCATCACTAGGGGTTTCTGGAACCAAATAAAACATGTCTCTCTAAGAGACAGTCCCATCTCCTCACCCCAGAAGCCAGGTGGCCCCAAGAAGTGCTGAAAGGGAGGTGGTAACCCCAGAGTCTTAGTACCTCCTGCATTTGAGAGCGGTCACTTTAAATAAAGTATCAGAGGATATCCAGGTTGCTCAGCTTGCTACCCTGAGGCATGGTTCTAAGGAGGCCAAGGTCCCCGATCCAGCATCCATCTGGAACAGCCGGCCATCCTGGCCCTGATCAGATAACCAACCCGCCCCCCTTATACCCTTTTGCAAGGCTCTCTGTGAGTCCCTCTCTTCGGAGGTCATGTAGATTCTGCCATAGAAGTAGGGCACGTGGCTTCAGCCAACTTCTGTAAATGAACCAACCGAGGCTCAGAGAGGTAAAGCCACTTAACAAGGGTCACACAGCCCTGCTTGTAACTGACAGGCCTCTCAATAGGTGTCTGGAGGGAAAGGACCAAAAGAAGCAGCTTGTTGGGGAAGGGCAGCCTTCAGACCCACCTGTCCACCCCCTGGCTCTGTGACAAACCTGAGTTGGAGAACTTTTTTGTTTCGTGTCCATCTCTGCTGGCCACTCCCAGGGAGGCAGACCCCGTGCTAACATCAAGTCAATCTCTCTTGTTTCTTAAAGTGCCCCATTTCTATGATATCAAAAGCAAGGATGGAAGACTGTCTGTCCTTTATCCCAGGCCACACAGCTAGCGAGCACCCAGACCAGACTCGAGCCCAGGGCTGTGCTCTGATGCCTCATAGATGACCCACTTGCCTGTGGGGTGTTTGGCTACTAGCCTCTGGGTGTTTGAAGCTATCAGAATATTTTCATCTAAGTTTGAAAGGAAGGGAAACTGAGACCCTGCAGTTCCTCTGGCTCAGAGTCATTAATGTAGATCAAGATGACCAAGACCTGTCATCCTTCAAGATGAGAAGGAGGGCTTGCACAAGTAATGGAAGTCTGTCTGATGGATCCTGTGAGCTTCCCAACACCCCATCCGTCACCATGGAAGAGTCGGGATCCCAGGTCTGTTCTTCCTGTAACAGGGCGAGCTGGTCAGCCTGTGTCTGCATAGCTAAGTAGCATTGGTTCGTCGTAAAAGTGGCCAGGAGTGAGCTGGAGCGATGGCTCTGTAACACGAGGACCTGCGTTCAGATCTCAGGCACCCACAAGTCCTAGGGAGACGGAGCTAATCCTGTGCAGTTTGCTGATCACCCAGTCCTGCTTAATTGGAGAATTCAACAACAGGGAGAGACCCTGTTTCAACAAATTGGCCTTTGACCTTCACATACATGTGTGTGCTCGTGTGTGCATGTGTATACACACAGACACACGCACACACACACACAGAGACCCTCAGCAAGGCTGGCTCCAGGCTGCCTGAGTGGACACACATTGTAAACAGCTGAGAGGTCTCTTCCACAAACTTCCATGCCAACAACCCAGAGCGACTTCCATTTCTCCCCTCATCAGACACTCATGTCTTCCCCAATCTGTCCTTCCCTGGGCACGCCTCCTGCCTTGTCCCCTTTCTGTCTCGTCACTTGGACACTCAGCCCTTCACCCTGAATGAGTTACGGAAGAACTCAAACATGTCTGCCTCCCCCAAATTGACCTGTCCCCAGTGGGCTTCTCGACGCCTTCTATGCAGTGAAGTTTTGAGCAAGCATAGTCTTGCCCCTGATTTCTGCTCTCAGAGCTGGGGACTCGGCGAGGAAGCTCTCCTCTCCCCAGTCACATCGGAGACGTGAAGAATAGACAAATAGACATTTGCTGTCATCTCTCCCGGTGACTCATGCCAGGGAGGAAATAGGCCAGAGATTTGGGGGGGAAGTAGCTCAGGGTGAGGAGGATGTTACATGGGGAAGACAGAGGTGCCAGTCATGTGAAAGGCAGGGAGGGGCGACCCTGGCAGGAGGGCACACCGGAAACAGAGGTCCTGAGGCAGGGACCAGGGTGAGGAGTTCAAAGAGATGAAGGAAGGCTTCAAGGAACGAAGGGTACATGGTGGGAGGAGCTTTCTGTGTGAATACTGAGGTACATAGGAGCAGCTTGGATCCTCATGCTTGCAAGCTTTATGCCTCTGGCCTTACTCTCCAAAGCCGTCTGTTTTCAGAGATGTAGAATCCAGGGATACTGAGGGGGCCTGTGCTGAGTAGCAAATATGGCTGACTGTTAACACATACCATGTCCAAGTGGGACAGCACAGATGCTGGGTCTGGGCAATAAGAGTTCTCCTGTCCCCCAGTATGCAAACCCAGCCCACACCCCCCAATTTGTTACCTACTTCCTCTTGCAGGTATGGATTTAAGGGTCCTGCCCAGTTTGGGGGTGTCCATAGAGTCATGGTGAGCCCCGCGTCTATTCCCAGTTTCAGAGTTCCTTAAAGGAGTCCTGTTCCCAAAAGCAACAGCCTACCCTGGTAGTTCATATCTATGGTCTTAACATCTGGAAAACTGAGGCAGGAGAAATGGCAAGTTCAAAGCCAGCCTGGGCTATACAGTAAGACTGTCTCAAAAAAATAAAAAAGCAGGGCTAGGGGAGAGAATGTTTGCCTAGCATGCACAAGGCCCTTGTTTCAATCCTAGCACCGTGTAAACCAGGGTTGATGACCTACAACCGTAATCCTCTCCCAGGAGGAAGAGCAGGAGGCTCACAAGTTCGAGGCCATCCTTGACTACACAGTGAGTTCAAAGGCAGCCTAGGCCTATCTCAAGAAAAAAGAAACACCTCCTCATTTTTAATAAGACCTCCCCACCAGGGTGACAGCACCCTGATAAAGCGAAGGGGAAAGCTTGGCCAAGACCTCCATATCCCACCTCCATAAACGTAGTCTTTGTATTAACTTGGCCCCCAGCACCTGAGACTGGAAGGAGAAGCAACAAAGAGCTGTTGGCACAGGGCAAGGAGGATGGGAATAACTTAGCCAACTTGTCCATGGAAAGCTGGGGCAGGCTTTCTGCCAAGGCCAGCTGCTCTGTAGCAACCGCATCGTCTGGTATCTGCCTCTATCTTCCCTGAGCCTGACACACAGGCCTGGATACACCTGCTCCCTGCCAGGTCCTCGGGCTTGGCCAGCGGACAGCCACGGGAGCTTTCTGAGGAGCCAGACCAGGCTACCTGTCTGTTCTGTGAGAGAATATGGACCTGATTCCCACGTACCCTCTGCTGAGGACCTGGTCAAGGCTGTGTGAAGGTTTCAGGGGTGCTCATTCGATGCTTTATGTGGGCACCTCGCTGAGTGTCCACAGAGATCTCTGAGTGTCATCGTGAGGTGTGGTGCTGTTACAGTCAACGGGTAGGTGTAGAAGACGGGCACAAAGCCCAACAACCCTCAAGGCCTAGGGCAGACCTCACCGAAGGGAAGTCTCTGGCTCAAAACTTCAACAGTTAAGGCCCAGATAGTTTCAACTGCATCGAGGTGACTCAAGGCAGCCTGGCAGGCCCTGGACTAGAGTGGTGGCAAAATAAAGTCATCCAGTCAGCCTTCCCAGAAGTCACAAGACAACTGCTCCCTGATTCAGTGTTTGTTCTTTAGTGGGAAAATAATAAAAAGCCACCAGCATGCCTGTGTTTGCCCAGCAGATAGAGTTAGAGTGCTGACCTCATTGACTGGGATTGTCTAGCATCTAAATAAAAAGTTCTGGGTCTGGCAAGATGGTGGGACCCGTAAAGGTGCTTGCTGACAGGTACACATGATGTCACACACACACACACACACACATCACATCACACCCACAAACTTTTTAAATTCAGTGAAATTTAAAAGATAAAATACAACAACTCTTCATGAGTACGTGGTCTAGCCAGATATACCGTCAGGGTCCTCCATGTAATATCTCTGTTCCCCAGGACACCCAGCTATGCCAAGAGCCAAAACCAGCTTTAGCAAGCTTCTCTCTCTGGCTGTGTGATCTTGGACAAGTGGCCTAATCTCTCTGTGCTGCAGCTCCCTTCGCTGTTCAGGAATTATCATCGGAGTGAGTGTCTCGTTTGTGCTGACTGCATGCCAGGCACACGGGACCTCTCACGTAGTGGACAGCAGAGGTGGCTATCCCACATACTTCGAAGGATGAGTGCAGCCATCTCTAGGCTGAGAGCAGAGAAGAGGGGAGAGTGAAGATCAGAGTTGAGAATTAATGAGATTCTAACTACATAGAACTTGTACTTCTGAGGTGTCTTGGGGCCATGTGTGGTCCGTACCAGATGGTACAGGCATTGCCTGGATGGGGACAAAGACCCTGAAGGACTACAAGTCCCTTTGTCCTATCTAATATGGCTATGAAGGAAGGAGCAAGAAGGTAGGAGAGTCACTAGCAGGTACCCTCAGCTGAGTACCAGGAGGGTCCAGGCTGTTGTTAACTCTCAAGTGACAAAGGGCACACTAGAGTTGGTTCCATGTCCAGACTTGCCTGGCTTAACGAACAAAGCCAAAGGTCAGACCTAGTTCTGCCTAGTCCCCAGTATGGCATGCTACATGCATGCCACTGTGAGCAGACACCATGGGACGATCCAGGAGCCCCCACCATACAGGTGAACCTCTAGGGTTCACTAGGTCCTCCCCAGCCTCCTCCCATTGGCTGTGAATCAGGGGGTGGGGAGGGTCTACTCCAGAATTTGTCCTGCGTGCATGGAAATCGGACAGCTCAGCCCTGATCTTCCCTGGGCTACGTACTAAAAAATGCCCACTCCCTGCTGATCACACGTGACTCTAAAATCCAGCGTGTATTAGCCAAACCACCCAGATGCATTCTTCAAACAAAGGTGTTCATAATGGAAGGAGGTAGGGAGGGGAAGGAGGGAGGAAGGAAGGAAAGAAGGAAGGAAGGAGGGAAAGAGGGAAAGAAGGAAGGAAGGGAGGAAGGAGGAAAGGAAGGAAGGAAGGAAAGAGGAAAGGAAGGAAGGAAGGAGGAAAGGAAGGAAGAAAGGAAAGAGGAAAGGAAGGAAGGAAGGAAGGAAGGAAGGAAGGAAGGAAGGAAGGAAGGAAACCATAAAAGATAGATGTTAAACCCTTGAGCTTCTTCCTGCAGGGTCACAAGATGAGCCACCTCAGAGTTGCCTGGGTGACGGGCCTCACAAAAGCTGGGGATCTGCCTCTGTCACCTGTAGCTCTGTAGCTGAGGATCTAAGTGTCTTGACTTGTCTGTCCTGCCCCTCCCTCCGCCCTGTTATTTTTAATCACAGGAGGGATGTGAATTAGCAGCCATCACTCAGATCTAGTGTCCCGCACTCCTGCTCAGCTTCAGGCTGTAGGTCTCTGGGGAATGCCATTGTCCCTCTGGGCTCTGCTCTCTCATTTGAAACCAAGAGCCGAGAACGGCTGCTGAAGAGGGATGAAGTAACTGTGTACAAGTACCTGGCACATTATCGATGTCCCCAAATGCATTAACCTCCTCCCCTGTCTGCTGAGGCCCCATTTGTGATCACGTGACGCTGTCAGCTCAGGCACGACAGAGCCGAAATGGAGCTGAGTGACATTTGAAGCGGGTGCTCTACAGTCCTTTCCCTAGTTAATTGCTGCGCAGGTAATCCGTTGACTGGGGAAACGCTGGCCATCGAGAACCACTCCAGGGACGGTTTGGTGACATTTTAAAGAGGGCGAGACAGAATGTTCCCTGTAATGATGCAATCCTCACCCAGCAGAAGGACGGAAGCGGCTGCAACATGAGCCAGAGGGATGGGGAGGAGCCCAGCAAGATGGGGTAGGCTAGCCCCATCAGATCAGTGGACGGGGCAATGCACCCAGAACAGGGTCTCAGCTCCTGCTTCTGCTTCACTTCAGATGACAACCCATGCAGACTGGGGAAGAGAGGAGTCCCCAAAGGTGGGAAGGTAACACAGACCTAGATAAGAACAACCTCCCCCTCCAATGCCTAGGACCAATACCCAGGAGGGACACAAAGTGGCAGAGTGGCCTGAAGTTGGGGACCTGGAGTGACAATGCAGTACAATGGCAATTGGATGCAGGGTCAACATTACAGGGTGAGCAGAGAAGCAGCCCTCACAAGAAAGAACAAGAGGTGACCCTGGTATGGTTCAGTCTTCTCCGAGGCTGGCTACCCTATAGGACCTTGCTGACAGAGCCTCGGCCTGGGCTGGTGTGGTGGTTTGAATATGCTTGGCCCAGAGAGTGGCGCTATTATGGCCTTGTTGGAGTAGGTGTGGCCTTGTTGGAGGAAGTGTGTCACTGTGGGAGTGAGCAAAGAGACCCTTCTCCTAACCACATGAGAGACAGTCTTCTAGTGGCCTTATGCTGCCATGCTCCTGCCTTGATGATAATGAACTGAACCTCTGAACCTGTAAGCCAGCCCCAATTAAATGTTCTCCTTCAAAGAGTTGTCTTGGTCATGGTGTCTGTTCACAACAGTTAAACCCTAAGACGGCTGGTCAGAAGACAGGGCAGGGAGGCAATGGGGCTTCATGGGCAGGAGATTGTCTTCTGGAGTGAAGCACAAGCCTGTGATTGAGGAGTGTGACTTGAGCTAATGGCATCCTCTCTGGACCCCAGCTTTCTTGTGTGAGTCTTACTGCGATGATGCTGGTGGTAGCTGTGGTAGTCACAGCGGGCAAGGAAAATGATGGTGGTGATGGTCACGGGGATCATGATGTTGACGGTTATAGTAACAATAGTGGTGATGATGGTGGTCGTGATGGTGATGGTGACCGTGGTGATGGTGAAGATGATAGTGACGGTGACGGTTTGGGTAGCGATGATGGTCATGATGGTGACCGTGGTGATGATGAAGACAATAGAGATGGTGAAGGTTTGGGTAGCAATGATTATCATGATGGAGGTGGTCATGATAGTGATGGTGGTTATGATGGTGATGTTGGTTATGGTGAGGATGGTTATAATGAGGATAGTTATAGTGAGGATGGTTATGGTGATCGTGATGATGATTTGGGTGACGATGTTCCTGGTGATAGTGACGGTGAGGATGTGGCAAAGATCATGATGGTGACAGTGAGTGTGTCACTGGCATTAGTGGTGTTAGTGCTGAGCAGGAGGGAAAGCTAGAGGTTTATTTCTGATGGGATTGAGAGTAGAGACAGCGGTAGAGAACAAACACGATCCTGGCGGCCTCTACAGTTACTTACCATAAACGTAAGCAGCAGGCTGGAAGCTGTGGCCTTACCACTCGCCACCAGGGGACCTTGGCCCTGGATCAATTATTCTTCCACAGTCAGGATAAAACAATGTGATAGGAAGAACCTACAGCGAGGAAGGGTTTCTGTCATTCACAGATGTAGGGTGCAATCCATCATGGCGGGAGTGTCAAGGCAGCAGGAGCTGGAGGCAGCTGGACACACTGTGTGAATGGTCAGGAAGCAGGGAGTGGTGGGTACTGGGGTTCAGCTCATTTTCTTTACATTTTTACAGTCTGTAATCCCTGGGAACAGCCCTGCCCTCGGTCAAGATGGGTCTTTCCATATGAGTTGACCCAGCCAAGATAATTGCCCACAGGCATGGTAGGAAACTCATCTCCTTCTTTGTCCTGGACTCCGTGGAGCTGATAGTAGCTCTAACCTGTATAACCCCGCACATCTTCTTGCCTGTACCATCTATAAGCATGTGCTGATAACCATGGTAGCTAATCCTCACTCCCACCCTACGGACTGTCTCAAGGGTCAAATGAGTCAAACATTCATAAAGGGGTCAGGTGACCTTTCAGCTTGTACAATGTTTGCCTTGCAAATATGAGGACCTGGGATTGGGTTCCGAGAATCCACCTAAAGGAGGGCTCCCTTGCACTGAAGACGCAGAGGCAGGGGCATGGAGCTTTGTATTCTGCAGTCCTCTCAAGTCATGATCTCTAGACCTTTGTGAGACCCATGAAGCAAGCTGGATGTCTCCCAAGGAACAGCACCGGAGGCTCACCTCTGACCTCCACATGGTCTTCCGTGCACACACTCATGAATCACACGTAGAGTGCCTGGCATGTGGTGAATGTTAACTAACTTGGGTCACCAATGTGAGTGATAATGTTTTTGTTGCTATGTCCCCTGAGCTGTTTTTTTACAGAGAAGCCCAAAGCCTTGGTCAAGATCTGAGTAAGTCTTGGCTCTCCCCTGCAGGACTCCCACTAATCCCGTGTCCTGCCTTTCTCATTATTAACTGTCCTGGGTACACAGGGTGTACAGTACAGAGCATACCCGATACTGGTGATGATGGCAGATCCAGCAGGCTTCCAGATTCTCAGCCCTGGGAAGTGGAGAGAGGCAGGGTGCATGAAGTCAGTGTGGCAGCCACTCTGAAGCCATGGACACCAAGCTTTGCCCAGGAACCCGGAACTGCCTTCCCTGTGGCACTGGGGGTGGGGAGGGCTCCTAATGAAGATACGTGGGCCCACAGGCTACACAGAGAGATCGGAGTGAGCTGGGGTTCTGTATAGCTGCAGGACTCCCAGATCAAGGTCACAATCCTGCTGTCACTCTTTCTCACCCAGCCACCTTGCCTTCCAGAGACCTCGATGGCAAACCGCACAAAGCTCCACCCCTAGGCGGGGAGAATGACCGTGTCTTCAATGATCTGTGGGGGAAGGGCAACGTCCCTGTGGTCCTCAACAACCCGTATTCAGAGAATGAACAGGTAAGTGAAGCGCTTGCTCGCTTGCTCGCTGAACCCTGAGGTCCCACACTTCCTTGGGGATGGAGGAGGGAGGTGGGAGAAAAGCATGAGATTTCTGAGGCATGGAAGCTAAGCCTAGAGCACCGGGTCTGAGGTGCGAGGATTGGCTTCGCATCTGGATGTGTCATGGTTACCAGTGTTTGTGAACTTGGAATTGTTTCATATTTTGCATTCTATCATGTTCTAAAGGCACCAAATATCCACACTAATACTTTTTTCACCCTTCATGGAAACCCTAGAGAACAGCAATATTGGGTTTGTGTGTGTGGTGTGTGTGTGTGTGTGTGTGTGTGTGTGTGTGTGTGTGTGTGTGTGT